>NC_061512.1:173182224-173351649 GCF_022539505.1 Lolium rigidum | reverse complement strand
GTCAGGGTCATGCCAAAAAAAATCGGCACAATCTGCATCTTTTCTTTAGTTGATCATAATTTCATGGTATCAAAGTAAAATATAGCAGTTTCAAAGTCCGGATTGATGTTGCTAGCTAGTCATGCAACACTGCTAGGTACTTGCCCCGCCTGGGATAGGGTCCGAGAAGGCATAACCAGAAGACAGAGTGAAAAACAACATGTGCCCTTGAGACCAACCTCTTTCACTTGCATTCCTCCTTGCCAACTGTCCAGACGTATCTGCAGCATTCAACAAGAGAAACTCGTCGCAGACTTCCGCCAAGGTTCTCCTCCGTGGCGCCTGCAGCACCTCCATTTCTCCCTGCACTGCCCACACCGCCATACCTTTTCTTTTCTTGTTGAAGCTCCTGTAAACAACACCAGGCAAAGAATGTATCGATCTGCACATGAAGTAGTTTGGTTAGTCCTGATCGACGTGTAAAATAGCTAATGCTAACCTGGTCCAAGACCAAGCAGGTTTTATTCTGAAATGTAAGTTTCTCGATCAGTTGTTGATTATGCGTTTGCCGGCCAGCATGCAAGGTCAGATCAAGCGAACATGACATTTGCACAATATATGAGGATAACCACGTAAGTGTGTATTATCTTTGCACAACAGACGGGTTGAAAAAGCATGGAAATCATGTACTGGCTACTTTCATTTTTTGCTGGAAATTCTGGAAACCACACAAGCAGAAAAGAAGTTTTAGAGAATCAGGTTCCTCCCGCTGTACGTGTCCACATGATGTTAGTTCTAGTTCCAGTGTGGAGGGTGTGTGTGTTTTTCTTTAAGGTAATGGATTTCTCCCGATTTCTATTATCAGAAACCATACAATTGTTCAGTACAGAAAGAAAGAAAGAAGAAAAATAAAAAGCGAGAGAGCCAAGAGTCTCAAGAAAAAGCAAATATTCAGTCAACAAGTAAAAGGAGTTTTTTTTCTAATTCTTGATTATGTGCCAACTTTTTTTTTATCCTTCCTTTGTTTTCCTTCAGTTCATCAGTCTTCTCACCACGGGCCTCCATCCATGATTCGCTCGGAACACTTTATTTGACAATTGCACGAACAATTTGGCTCCCCAACTAATCACATCGAGGTTTGTCTCCTTTACCTGTAAAACAGACTATGTGGACACCCAATGTTCCAATCATGTTAGTGGTTACAGTTGGACTTTTAGGTAATATAGAGCGAAAGAAAATGTTATTCCTAGTCTTCCATATAGAGCGAAAGCATGCATTATTCGCAGTTCTAGTCCCACTTTGTACTTTCCCAAGAAAAAAGTTCCGAGTGTGTACCATAGGGCGTTGATGTAGACAATACTAATGTCGCTGGAGGCTGGAGTCGACGGAAGACGGTACTAGCGTGTCCGTCGGCACCGTCGCCTTCCTTCGGCTTGCGGGACAAAGATGTCAGCTTCCTCTGGTGGGAGAGATGAAGATCTTTTTTCGGTGTTCTACATGTCGGAAGCCCGAGTCGATGAAGATAATACTAGAGAGGCTGGAGTCTTGAGTTCATCCTCACAACGCCTGAGCCATGTTTCCAGGTTCTTAACGAGGTAGCTAGGGTACGACACAGTTGGCCAATAAGCGGACAGATGCCTGTAGGCCGAGCGGTTGTCCGCGTCGGGGAAGAGGAACAATCCGTTCTCCGTATGGTGGAGTTGGAAGACAAAAGGGATGTCAACGGGACTGAAAGTCTAGCACGCTTACGAACTCCATCAAAGAAATTACTTACCCGTGCTAGTGATTTAGCGAGACAGGTCATGCCACCCATGCCATGGATTGAAGAACAAGGTACGAGCGGAGTCTATGGGATCAGGGAAGAAGCTCGTCGATCATCGCCGCACCACGCCATGAAGAGCGCCCGCTCGCTGGCCGGCCTCTCCTCTCCTCACCAAAGTATATTAGTGAGCCATGTTTCCGGGTTTGGCACAAGGCAGCCTGGGTAAAGCACTCTCGCCCCAATTAGCCCGCATGCGCGTGTAGGCCGACCAGCCGTCGGCAAGAGGAACGGTGCGGCTCTAGCTGGTGTTGGGAGACGGAAGGGATGTGAAGGGGACCGAAAAGTCCAGCAAGCATGTGAACTCCATTAAAGAAACTACTTACGCGTACTAGTGATTTAGCGAGACAAGTCACACCATAGATTGAAGAACAAGGTACAAGAGGAGTCTACTGGATCAGGGAAGGAGCTCGCCGCTCGTCGCCACACCACGCCACGAAGAGCGCTTGCTGGCTAGCTGGCCTCCCCTCTCCTCTCCTCTCCTCTCCTCTCAAATAAGTAGGCAGGCACGTGTAGGCCAAGTAGCCATCCGCGGTTCGGGCAAGTTCGTGTAGTGGTGTTGGGAGACGGAAGGAATGTGATTTGGACTGAAGAGTCGCCTCCAAACTCCATCAAAAAATTTACTTACGTGTACTAGTTACTTAGCGAGATAGGCCACACCATGGATTGAAGAACAACGTACCGGAGCAGTCTATGGAATCATGGAAGGAGCGCCGCGCATCACCATATCACGCCACGAAGAGCGTTCGCTGTCCAGCATCGGGGAAGGAGCCGGCAGGTGCGTGTAGGCCAACCAGCTGTGGGAAGAGGAACAGTCCGGTTCGGCAAGTTCGTTTGGTGGTGTTGGGAGACGAAAGAAATGCGAACGGGACTGAAAAGTCAAGCAGGCCTGTGAACTCCATTAATAAAATTACTTAAACGTACTAGTGATTTAGAGAGAGATCACGCCATGGATTGAAGAGCAAGGTACCAGAGGAGTCTATGGGATCGGGAAAGAAGCTCGCCGCTCGTCGCCACACCACGCCACCAAGAGCACTCGATCGCTGGTTGGCATCGGGGAAGGAGCTCTCCTCTCCTCTCCTCGCCGCTCGTCGCCACACCACGCCACCAAGAGCGCTCGCCGGCCGGCCTCTCCTCTCCTCTCCTCGCCACCAAAAAATTACTTAAGGGTACTAGTGATTTAGCAAGACAGCCAGACATGCCACACCATGGATTGAAGAACAAGGTACGAGAGGAGTCTATGGAATCAGGGAATGAGCTCGCCGCTCCTCGCCACAGCACACCATGAAGAGCGCTCGCTGGTTGGCTGGCATCGGGGAAGGAGCTCTCCTCTCCTCTCCTCGCCGCTCGTCACCACACCACCAAGGGCGCTCGCTGGCCGTCCTCTCCTCTTCTCTCCTCGCTCGGCGCCACACCAGGGAAGGAGCTCGTCGCTCGGCGCCAAAAAACACCATGAAGAGCGCTTGGTGGCCAGCCTCTCCTCTCCTCTCCTCTCCTCTCCTCGCCGCTCGTCACCACACCACCAAGGGCGCTCGCTGGCCGTCCTCTCCTCTTCTCTCCTCGCTCGGCGCCACACCAGGGAAGGAGCTCGTCGCTCGGCGCCAAAAAACACCATGAAGAGCGCTTGGTGGCCAGCCTCTCCTCTCCTCTCCTCTCCTCTCCTCTCCTCGCCAAAGTCCAAAGTCACAAGTCACGCACGCGATGCCGCCCGCGGCGGTAGCCATGGCTTCGTATTTATAGATAGTGAAAGGTTTGGATTTTTTAGAGGAAGAGCGGGAAACTAAATGAGCTATTCCCTCAGTGAAACTTGTTTAGGATCAGCAGATGGATGGATGGCTGAGATGCTTCACGCCACGGATCGGTGATGTGGACTCACCAAATTAAATAAAAGCGCTGTAGTCGAAGCGATGGATCGTTTGATGTGTGATGCTTAATTACTAGCAGCGGCACAATTGGATAGCATTATTATGTCTTCTCACTGTTACTTTCATATTACTTTACACCTGCCCCATTTGTGTGAAGAAAAAGAAACAAGGTCCATCGGCTGGCCGGCCACAATTGGTAGAATTGGAAGATGTAGACCTATTTTATTTGTCACTTTTTCGTTATTTCTATCTAAAATCCTCGCTTTACTCTTGTTGGCTCTGATGATCGTCGCCCAGATCGATTCATCGTCCTGGTAGAGCTTCCATACCCATTTGGACAGCAGGGCAATGTTCATCTTTTTGGAGTTAAGCAGGCCTAACCCACCTGAGGATTTCGGCCGACATACCGAAGGCCAATTAACCATATGGTATTTACGCTTATTGCCCGTTCCTTCCCAGAAGAATTTGGAGCGATGCGAGTCGAATCTAGCATGAATCCCATCATGTAGAAGGAAAAGGCCCATGGCAAAGATGGGAATACTATCCAGGCAAGCATTGGATAGGATCAGTCTTCCCCCGGAGGTGAGGAGTTTACTCAACCACGGTTCAATTCTACTGGCAAGCTTGCGGACCAAGAACAACCATTGTTCAAGGCGTAGCTTCCTGTCCGAGATAGGGAGCCCAAGGTACATGAAAGGAAAAGCTCCACCTTTACACTTAAGCTTATTCGCTATTCGCTGTTGTTCCTCAAGGGGTTGGCTCATCACGATGACTTCACTCTTATGATAATTGATCTTCAAGCCGGACATGTCTTCAAAGCACATAAGCAGAAATTTGAGATTGGCAATGTTTTCTTCCGAGTTTTGGATGAGGATGAGCGTATCGTCCGTGTATTGGAAATGGGAGATCCCACTAGGGATCAAATGGGGAACCACACCCTGTAAGTGGCCTGCCGCTCCCGCGGCAGAAAGAATACCTGATAACGCCTCACCAATGAAATTAAACAAGAGAGGGGATAACGGGTCCCCTTGGCGCACCCCTCTTTTGTTCCTGAAGTAAGGGCCAATGACGCCGTTGATGGAAATGGCTGTCTGTCCGCCGGAAACTAGTTGCAACACTCTGTGGATGTAAGCTTCTTCAAAACCTTTACACCGAAGCACTTCCCCCAGGAACTCCCAGTTGACCCGGTCGTAAGCCTTCTCGAAGTCAATTTTAAGGAGAATACCTCCCAATTTCTTAGAGCGCAGCTCATGAACAATTTTAATGAGCGCCAGAGGGCCTTCAAGCAAGTTTCTCCCTTTGATGAACGCAGTCTGATTGAGGCTGATGGTTTTATGAGCAATGCGGTCCAGACGGTACGCAAACGCCTTCGAGACGATTTTGAAAATCACATTGATGAGAGCGATTGGACGAAACTGCGAGACAATGTCGGCCCCAAGGACTTTGGGGATTAGGGTGAGGATGGCGAAGTTCAGGCGGGAGATGTCTATGCGTCCCAGCATAAAATCATTGAGAATGTGAAGCACCCCAAGCTTAACATTGGGCCAGAAGCGCTTGAAGAACAGGACAGGGAAGGCATCAGGGCTAGGGGCCGTGTCGGATTTCATCTCCCGGACAATGGAATCCAACTCCGCCTCAGAGAAAGTTATCATGAGCTGGTTGTTATCTTCCAACGAAACTTGAGCAGCAGACGGCCAAGTCCTTGGAGATAAGCCACAGGAACGGCTCCCCGCCGATCCGAGCAGATCGCGATAGAAGTCATAGATAGCAGTTTGAATTTTCCTGGGATCATTCGTGATTTCATTCCCAAGATTAAGAGTGGAGATCGTGCACTTTCGTCTCCTTCCGTTGGCCACCGCATGGAAGTAGGCCGTGTTAGCACCCCCCCTGGAGGGCCCATTTGACCCTTCCTCTTTGGCGCCAATACTCTTCCTCCGTACTAACGATTTGGAGGAGTTGGTCTTCGAGGTAGTATCTTTGTGCCCATTCCTCCTCATCCAAGCCACTGGAATCTGCCTAAACATCAAGCTGCATGATTTGGGACATCAGGCTTTCTTTCTCACGCTTGCTGGCCACGCCCAAGTTGCGGGCCCAACTCCGAAGGTGTTGGCGCAGGCTACCAGACATAAACTGCCACCAGTCGATGATATCTCGGCCTCCCACTTTGGCCGAAAGATTGCACCATGTGTTGTGGAGCATGGGAAGGAAGTCCTGGCGTTCGAACCAGCCTGATTCGAAGAAGAAACGGTTACTTCGCTCCGGCAACTGAAGTTACCCTTTTTCTTAACACGATTAGCACACTAGAAGTTAGACTAGTTTAACTGAGTTACCCTTTTTCTTAACAATTAATATCATATATATTCATAGTAACAAGTATTAAATGGTAGAGATACACGAGCTTTCTCCAACGACTACAAAATAAACTCTAAAAGATACTAACAAATTTTCAAGGTCTTCAAACGCTTTCTTCTTCCTAAATACAATCTTGTAATTTCCTGAAGGCAGCAAAAGATAGATACTTAACTACTAATAAAGTTTCTCCCATAATTTTAATTTGAGCCGCAGTGTCAAGGCTATGTGCACGCCTGTGGCCATTAAAGTAGTCAATCAACATCGCCAAAAGTAACAACACCAATATGTTAGGGAATGATAACCGAACACCATGTTCGACATTGCTAGAGAGCCGAGAGTACAAATCACCATTGTCGAGGACGTAGCAGTCGAGATAAAAGTTATGAGGATAATCCTCGCGGCAACCATGAAAAAAGATCCAGAATCAATTTAGCGAAGCAAGATTTGAAGGCACGTACCTAGAAACCAAAAATCGCCGGAGCTTTCTTAAAATCCTAAAATAATCTACCGAAAACACTACCTTTATTAAAAACTTCACTCATTACTCATAGAACTTCTCCTGATGTTGGCAAAGGCGACTAGAGATTGGGAAACCGGTATATAAAGGAGGCTGAAGTGGAGCGGCTAGATTTTAGAGAGGGGCAGTTGTTTTCGTTCCGAGAGAAAAAAAAGTATGCTTGAGTTACCCGGGTTTGGTTTGCAGCCATACTTATGGCAAGATTTTTGTCAATGCAGTATATGCCCCCCACCTCACGTGTCATTGACTCAAAAAGTGCGACAAGATTTTTCTCAAATGTGTCAAATTTGCCAAACCAAGTAGGCACATCCAGTGAATCTACACAAGCCATTGTTTCACAATTTTTTTTTGCAAAAATCAGGCCAACCCAACGCCAGAGAATCATTCGGCCAACTATTTAGTTAGTCAATGCTTTTTTTTAGTTATTAGTCAATGCGTGTGGGTGACTATTCGTCGAAAAAAATACGGACTAGTAGTATTTGGGGATTGCGATTGGATGAACTGGGGAAAAGGACGGGCCCTCCGGAACTTCGCGAGGTCTGGCTCGTGCTCCACTTGGCTTCTTCCCTTCCCCATCCCATATCAATCATCGCAAACCGAACCAAAGATCGCCGGAGCGGCTGTTCTTCGCTTCTTCCTCTTCCGGTCCGTCCATTCCGGAGCCAATCGCCACATCACTCGAGCCCCAGTTCGTCCGTTTCCTTCCTCCGAGGTTTGTTAGATCTTGCTCCAGGGCGTGACAAGCGGGCTTTGCTTTTCCTTCCAATGGGAAGCAGTAACCAAGACCCGGGGATGAGCCTCCGGACGGATGGCTGGCTGCGGAAACCTGTCGATAGCCTCATGCAGATCCCGGATAAGATTCAGAACTCTCTCAAGGTTGGTTGCTTCTTGACCAGGTAAAGAATTTCCTTTTCTCGCGCGATCGACATTATTCGCGCAGATGTAAGTAACTTTTGCCTGTTTGGGTCTTGTAATAGCTGCATTTGGGGCGTTTCTTGAAGATGGGCGACGGTGGTGATGTCAAGGCTCAAATGTCGTCAGAGAAGGTCAGGGGATTATGTAGTGCTGCTGCTGCTGCTGCAGATGTTAGATTGGAGAAGCAGCTCCAGGCTTGGAGAAATGACCCTAGTTGGACTGATCATCCTCCAGAAATCAAGGTAAATGAGTTGTAATAGAAGGATTACATGCCTCGACTGGGGATGCTAGCGAGTTAATAAATGGTCTTCTATTACGAAAAGATAAAACGTGTTGGGACATCAGAAGATTGAATCTTCCTTCTTATTGGAACATTTCTTAGTTTGATGTGCCAGTAGATCATACTAAATTCAAGATTGTTGAATTATTTTTATATCCCCTGACCTTACAATAGCAAATCTTCACAATTGCAGGTCACTGTACCACAAGGCTCTCTTTGCAATCTTAATTTGAGATTTGAGGCAGGATTACCACCTGATGCAGTTTACAACATTATAATTGATCCTGAGAACAAAAGAGTGTTCAAAAATATCAAGGTATGTACAGATGTTCTCTTATTCAGAATTGCCAATCTTTTGTTTGTGAAGTGAACTATCTGATACTTCAACTCTATTTTTAATTGTTATCTAATGTGGACATGTTGAAATTTTTCTATCAATTGGAATCGAGTTTCCATGAGCAAATGAAACAATTCATGGTGTCCATTGACTAGTGTAAGAGCTAATTAAAGCTGTTGGTCAGAATAGGGCTGCAAACGCACCCCCAAGTCTATTCTTTTGTTAAATGACAATATGATATTTGATGTGTGCTGCGTGTTTCTGTATAGTTCGTATGGAATATCTAGTCCAGTACTTGCTAGTATAAACAGAAACATGATGTTCCATACAGTATGTGTAAGTGTTTCAAGTATGGTTACTGCTGCTAGCTAAACAACCCGAGTAATTGCTCTTGCGATGAAAAGAAACTGAGTTATCTTATCCAGGAGTATCAAACTCATGCACATGATATTGTTCTAATTTTTAGGAAGTGGTATCAAGGAAGGTCTTGCTTGATGAAGGATCAAGGCAGGTAGTTGAAGTGGAGCAGGCAGCCATATGGAAATTCCTCTGGTGGTCTGGCATCTTGTCAGTCCATGTTTTTGTTGACCAGAACAGAAGAAATCACACTGTATAAACTTGGAACTTCTCCACTAGCCTTTGGTCAACACATGCTGTATTTTGCCTGATATCATAATATGTGGTTTCATGCTTAAAAAAATTTGCAGGTGAAATTCAAACAAGGAAGAAGTGGTTTTATGAAGAAATTTGAGGGTTGCTGGAAAATAGAGCCCCTCTTTGTTGACAAGGAAGCATGCCTTCCTCTTGATCCAAATACGCTGGAAGAATATGATTCTTGTACTGCCGGCAGAGGAAGAGTTGGATCTGCCATCACCTTGGATCAGCTTATTGAACCTGCTATCTTACCTCCACAGCCCATTGCATGGTATGTGAGAGGAATTACCGCGAAGACAACGGAGATGCTGGTCAATGACCTGATAGCGGAAACCGCTCGGGTTCGGGGCGTGGCAAGCAACGTTGATAACAAGCACTATACTGAAGAAAACTGTGATATTAGTAATGACCTCCTAACAGATGAGTGTGGCGATATTAAGGAACGGTGGCGCCAGAGAAGAAAGTCTGGACGACATGGAAATTCTCTTAGATCGGCAAGACAAGAAGTATAAACTGCGAAGCCTAGATGGAGTCATTGTTTACAACCAAGTTAGTGTGTATGTTACAATCTCGTTGTTGATAGTGTAGTGTTTGTTGAGTTCTGGATTATTAACAGTGGTATATGCAATATTACTAATAACATCATGTTCCCTGTTATTCTGGATGAACATGTCTACGATAGTGTTGAACTGTAACTGTCTTGGTGATGATTATGAATAAAATTCTACTTGTCAGAAGCTATCCTGTTATTGGCTTGCTTGCTCTGCAGTTTATTCTGAACTTCCCGGGCAACTGAAATTGCTGCAACCTCAGGATTGATCCGTCCGGCAAACAAATTTAGAATGATGTTATGTGAAAATGTGAATTAGTTTTATGAAAATTGAAGCCACCTAGATGAAGCAGATTCCAACTTCTGAACCTGGCCCAAGCTTTAAACTTGTGGGTGAGTAATAAGTTGGTAAGCAAGCAACCGGTTCATCCATCCATCCTTTCTCCAGAGCTGCAAGCCAAGAAAAGCCTCCAATTCCTTTCTTTCCTTCACACGCTCAAGGCAACACCACCCTATGAAACTGCCACCCTACGCTGATCCGATGCTAACACCTAGTAGTATATAACCTTTGCCTCCCATCCAGCACATTGATCAACCTCCGCGCGGCAGCCATGTCCGGCCAACAACAGCCGCCGTCGGTGCCGCCGGTGCCGCCACAGCCGTTCCGGTTCTGGCTTCCTTACAGAAGCAATGTGGGGTCGTGGCGCCAGCAGCCGCGGCCAATGCCAGCCTCGACTCGACCTCAGCCACCAGGCCCACCGCCACCCCCACCAGCTCCGGCAGAGACTGCGCCACGAGCTCCGCTAACTCGCGACGCGGAGGAAGACATTCCCATCCAGGCTGACTCGTCCGATGAATCGGACACGATTGCCGTTGAGGCCTTAGACTCGCTGCGGTCGCGAGGAGCCAGGCCGGCCGTGGCTGACCTGGAACTGACGCTCTCAAGGTCACCGCCCCCGGCCACGGGCACGAGCGGGGACGGTGGGCGCGGGGGCGACGACGCCAAGATCACCATCTCCGGCTTCCCGAGGGCGCGCCTCTTCGACGGTGCACGCGCGCCGTACCGACGGGAGATCGAGGACGGGCTCAAGAGCCTCGCCGGCCGCGAGACGCCGCCGGCGCCAAGGCCGCCCGACCAGGGGTACCGCGTCATCACGCTGGCCGGCCACAACGTCGGCGCGAGCATGGTCCTCGGGAACGGACCCAGCGACGCGCCACCGCCGAGGACCGCTAACGAGCCGGAGGGGTCCTCCGCGAGGCCGTCGCCGTCGGTGGCCACGAACGTGAACAGCAACGTGCAGGGTGTGAACAACTCGACGATGGAGGAGAGCACATGCAACTCCGGCGACCCCGGGGTGCGCGTGGACATCAAGAACGCGCACGAGAAGCCGGTGGTGGTGGCGCCAAGCAAGGAGCCGCAGGAGAAGCCGAAGGAGCCGGCGAGAACTGTGCCGCCGCAAGAGAAGAGCACGGCAGCAAGTGGCAGCGGGGCGGCCCCGGCGCCGCCGAGGAGGAAGCGGTGCCTTCGCGCTCTGATGATCGAGGAGCGGAAGCCGAAGCCGATCGCCTGCCGGTTCCAGTGCGTGGCGGATCATGCGCCGGCCGCGGCGGCCGCGAACGACCCCGGCAGCAAGAGCGCGGAAGAAGGCGCGAAAGAGAGCACGAGGTGAAGTTGAAAGCGTGCGCGCGCGTACTGAAATTGGAAGCTGTGGCAGTTTTTGCGCAAAAGTATGAAATCAAAAACGTCTACCACCGTCTGCGAGAGTATTTCTGAAAAAACATTTGAGCCCACAACGTGTTTGCCCGAGGAACCGTGATACCGGTTTCTCTGTCATCTTCAGCCTGATTGTCGTTTGATTCGATTATGATGCAATAGAATCGGGGAGGTTGCAATGCATTCGGGTTACTTTCCCGTGCTGTACCATGTTTGTGATGATGTGATGGATTCTCTCTCTGTAATCGACAGGGTATGCTGCTCTGTAAAAGCCCAATGCCATCAAGAGCTGTTTGTTGTGTGCCCCGTTCCCAACTGCAGGTGTGTCACAAGTCACAACTTGCTCCTAAAAATTTAAAAAAAAAAAAAACTGCTACAATGGGCGGGACAAAGGGTCGCGATCTCGCGAGGGTGAGCTAACTCTATCGCGAGGGTGAGCTAACTCCAAAAACCCATCCTCAGTTTGGATTGCAGGCTGCAACTTGCCTGCATGAAGTAGGAATCGCTAGTAATCGCCGGTCAGCCCTCTATGATAAGCTTCCCTCGATCTGGGAAGTTTCTCTTTCACAGTATTGAGATTGTTTGATCGATTTTCTTGATTTGATCGCTACTTAATAGGCGTGCGCTCAAAGGATACAAACAGGGATTCGCAAACAAAACAAAAAAATTCGTAGTCATTTTTTTCTGTCACGTAAAAAAAAGTCTTTACGCGAGAACAATAGTGGTTGAGATACATCTATCTCTTGTGAGCAACCTCTTTTGGATTCTTAAGACCACCCTTGCAGAGGAAACGTGAAACCGAACCGGTATCAGCGAATATCACTTGTCGGAGAGCGAATTTGGTGGGAGGGTATAATAGTACAAAGGGCGACGACCTAGGTCGTATTGACGTTTTATTAGTAGGTAAAGATATGGTACTGATTTTCAAAAGAATCGTAGGTGCAATGCGTTGGGGTTGTTTTCCCGTTCTCTACCAAGTTTGTGATCGATTATATCTCTGTAATCGATATGTTATGCTGCTACATTGTAAAATAAAACCCAACGCCAAGAGCTGTTGTCTGCCTCCTAGTGCCAAACTATCGATCCAATCCAACTTCAAATCGATGGGCTCCAGCGCAAGCAAAGTCAAAGAGCCGCTGGGATCGTACTGCTGGTCGGACCTCCCGCTTGATCTTGCGGGCATCATCCTACTCCGGCTGCACACCCACGCAGACAACGTCCGCTTCGGCTCCGTCTGCCGGCACTGGCGCTACGCCGCGAGGCTGCTGCACTCGCCCCCGCCGCTCCCCTGGCTCAACTTCCGCGACGGCACCTTCGAGAGGCTCGCGGACGGCAAGCGTCACGGTCTCCGCTTGGAGGCTTACGAGCAGTGCCGAGGGTCCTTCGACAACTGGCTGCTGCTGGAGGACGTGAGAGCCGGGAGGCGCAGCCACTACCTGAAGAACCCTCTCACCGGAGACGTGGTAAGGCTCCCGGGCCAGTGCAAGGAGCCCGTCCGCCGTGGCGGCGACGTGGACGCGCGCGTGGTGCCTCCCAGCTCCACGACCTTCCACCTCCGGAAGGTGGTCATGTGCGCGAACGGGCTCATCGCCGCCAAGATCAGCTACCACGAGCTCCCGGACGTGGTGGTGTTCTGCTGGCCGGGCATGTCCTCGTGGCCGGCGGGCATATGCAACGGGACATGGTACCACGACATTGCCCGTTACGAGGGGAAGATGTACGCCGTGAGCAGGAGAGGCGACCTGTACGAGCACGAGCTTAGGAGGGACACGAGCACCGGGGAGCCCGTGGTGACGCGTGTCGAACGAGTCATCCTGGCGCCGGTCTCGGCGGAAGGGTTTCCCCCGGAGGCGGTGAGCACCTTGGACGGGCCTTACGCGGCTGTTGTGTGTGCCAGGACATGCTATCTTGTTGTATCACGGGGCAAGTTGCTCATGGTTCGATGGATCGTTCCTTATGCCTCCGCCTCCGCCAGGGACTGGGCAGACGCCATGGCGTTCAAAGTGTTCGAGGCAGATCTGGAGATGTCCCGGTGGGTACAGCTGGAGAGCTTGAACGATCGAGTACTCTTCGTTAGCCACGACTGCTGCAAGGCCATCAGTGCCGGCGACCAATTTAGAGGAGACCAGATATATTTCGTCGACTACGGCCTTGAATTCTGGTGCATTTGGCCAACATGTAGCAAAACTAGTACATGCGGTGTGTATGACATGAGAAGCAACACCATCTCTCCGGTCTCAGCGCGCACCACGGATCAAACCAAGGCGGCGTGGTTCTTCCCATCCATCAATGACAGATGAAAACCATGCCAGACTGAATGTACTCGTAGCCTATAGCTCAATACAAATATTAAGTTCTCCTGGCTCACTTATGCATCACAAGGGATGGGGCTAAAGTTTAATTTCACATTGCTAGCTGAAATAAATGTGAAATGGTTTATAAGAGGGTTATTCTAGTCCTTGTAAGTGAGTGAGAAGAGAGAACCCTCGCGCTCATCCTTCTCTGCCGTCCGCCTTGTCACCACGCAACACGCCGCGGGTTGCTGAAATCTCGTCCTTCGGCATGTACCGACACACGGGTAACCTTCGAAACCCTGCCTCTCGTAGACCTGTACGGGTGAGGGGCGATTGGGAGCGCTTCAGCGCAAGTACTAGCAACACGACATCATTCGACGACGAGTTTCTGAATGGCGACTTCTTCCAAGACATTTACGACCTCTTCGACAACCTCAACATGGACAACACCACCGACGTTGCTACCACCGCCGTTGTCGCAGCCAATGCCAACGTTGCATTGTATGCATTCCTGTCTTTCCTATTTCAGTCTTTACTAGAATTTACAGTTCTGCTATTTGTGGTAGATGTGATCGGTTTATCTTATCTAGATGTGATTTGTTCATCTACTTTGCTAGTCTGCATGATTAGTTTACTATGTTTCTGTAATCGTGATTTGTCAATTGTTTATTTAAATTAAATCATACAGTTATTTTCTTGTATATTCAACAATCCAAAAACTGATTATAGGCAAATGAATTTATGTCGCGTTGCCGCTACTACAAGGCCGTAGCTCTTTGATGGTTCGCATTATAAGATATGGTACACAAGAGCAGTTCTCTGGTTTCAAAACCTGAACTGCTATAGCGTGACTCTTGACAAACCTAAGGGTGAGCTTTCTGTTGTATAGGAGGAAGCTTAGCAGAAAATCGATGCTATGTTTAAGGCGGCTCTCTTCAGTGTTGATGGGGACAATATTGTTGATCCATATATGACATTTGATCATGGCAATGACGCTTAGGATGCACTCAAGGCCAAATTTAGGGTCTCGGATGCTCACACTGAGTTGTATGTCATGTAACAATGATATGACTACAAGATGACTAGTGAGCGCTCCGTCCTACCTTGTGGAAGAACTTTGCTACTTCTCTTAAACATAACAGAAAAGAGTTTACCGTTTTGGATCTCATTGGGTCTCTTCATGTTGAAGAAAAAGCAAGAGCAAAGTGTTAAACAACATGTACGTGTAACATATTTAGATGATTCGATAGCAGATGTTCCTGGTTCCATACCTTGTATAGCTAGCTTAGGAGTTAAGGAATATCATAGGCAATCAATATAGAATCATCCATGTAATCTGGTGTAATTGTTGAGCAAGTTTATGTTCCTATATAACATGTACGCAACACGAGTTCAGTGGGTATGCTTCAACCCAACGTTTTTCATGGTATCGGAGTGACTCCTCCAAATCATATCCAAGGGTTGCCTCCTCAAGATCCCTCTCTCCCTTCTCTCCCACTCTTGGGCATGGCGTTGCCGAGAAGCTGACCAGGAACAACTTCCTATTGTGGAACGTGTAGGTTCTTCCACCGATCAGAGGAGCCGAGCTGGTGGGTTTCCTTGATGGTTTTGAGAAGGAGACGAAGAGGACAATGACCATCCCCGAAAAGGATGGCAAGGAGCTTCTTGTCCCCAACCCGGACTACACAAATTGGATGGTGCGTGACCAGGCTATCCTTGGCTTCCTCTCCAACTCCCTATCCCTAGAGGTGCTGGGGCAGGTCACCTCGCACATCAGCACTGCCCCAATGTGGGCCACCATCGATGCAATGTTCGTGGCCCAATCTAGGTCATGGATCCTCGAGCTGCCCTTTGCCCTCTCCAGCACCAAGAAGGGAAACCACACGGCTGCGGACTACTTCTCCAAAATGGTGAAACTTGGTGACGAGATTGTTGCTGCTGGAAAGGTACTAGAACAAGATGAGATGGTGTCCTACATCCTTCCAGGGATCGATCTAGAGTAAAACTCCTTTGGTGTCGGCAATGGCCACACACGTGGAACCGGTGTCGTTGGGAGACCTCTACTCCCAGTTGCAGACTATCGAGACGTGCCTCCGCATCCTTAAGGACGGGGACGCGGCAGGGTTCCAGCCCTTTGCAAACGCTACGTCCCATGGTGATTGTGGCGGTGCTGGATTCAGCCGTGGAGGCCGTGGTGGTGGTGACTGAGGTTGCTCAGCTACTTCAAACCCGGCTGCAACGGCGGAAACTTCAACAACAACCATGGCAATCAAGGTCACCATGGAGGAGGCAACGACCCAAGTCCAGTGCCAACTCTGCAGGAAGCATTGGCACGAGGTGATCAACTGCTGGAAGCTCTTCGACACCTCCTTCTCCGGCTACGAGAACGAGAAAAGCGTTGGCATGGTGACAAACTCCTATGGTGTCGATACCAACCAGTACACCGACACCGGGGTGACGGATCACATCACATGGGAACTTGAGAAGCTCACTACTTGGGACAAGTATCATGGCCATGATCAAGTACACACCGCAAGCATTTCAGGTATGAATATTGACCATATTGGTAGTGCATCAATTAACACTTCTACAAGTGAGTTTCATCTAAAAAAATGTCCTTCATGTTCCTCAAGCCATTAAAAGTCAAATTCTTGTTTCTAAACTTGCTTCCGACAATGATGCTTTTGTTGAATATCATAGTCACTTTTATTTATTAAGGATCGGGCCACAAAGAGAGTTATTGAAAGGATGAGATGTCGCCTAGAGGGGGGGTGAATAGGTGTTTTAAAAACTCTTACGGATTTGGCTTGTAAGAATGCGGAATTAAACTAACGTTTATTTTACAAGCACAAATCCTAAATATGCTAGGCTCACCTAAGTGCAACAATAACAACTAGAGCTAAGAAAGATAGGCACAAGATATATGTAGCACAAGTGATAGCAAGATATATGTACTTAAAGCACGATGGCTATCACAAGGAAAGAAAGCTCGGGTATAGAAATAACCGAGGCGCGCGGAGACGAGGATGTATTCCCGTGTTCCCTTCCTTTGCAAGAAGGCACATCACGTTTGGAGGAGTGGAGGTCCCACAAAGGATTCCCCAACGCCACGAAGGCTCACCGTATTCTCCGAGCCAAACCCACGAAGGATAATGGCCCTTTTCTTATGGTTAGCTTTTCCTCCACTTCGGAGATGGCAAGCTCCAAAACCACTTCACATGCTCCACGAAGGAGAAGCCCGGGCCTCTTCACAATCTTCCTTGAAGAGATCACCGGAGCACCAACCGCCAAGCCAACTAGGAGGTCTCCCTCCAAGAGTAACAAACTCACGGTCTCTTACTCGAACTAATCGTGGTGGAGAGCTCAACACTATGCAATGATGCAAAGCAAGAACACTAGAGATGCTCAAATACTTCACACTCAAATCCCACCAAAGCAACATATGCTAGGATGAGATTAGAGAGGAAGAACAAAGGAGGAAATCAACAAATGACTCCAAGATCTAGATCCCAAGAGTTCCCCTCACTTAGAGGAGAAATGGATTGGTGGAGGTTGTAGATCTAGATCTCCTCTCTTAGATCCCTCAAAAATGAGCAAGAATCATGGGAGGGAAGGGAGAGGAAGCAAGCTCAAGAGGTTCAACAATGGTGGTCAAAAACATGCTCAAGAACCCTAGAAAACTGTTGGGGAAGAAGCCCCTTTTATAGCCAAACGAAATATGACCGTTTGGGGCAGATCTGGGAGTTTTTCGTGCAGCCTTGTCACGCCTAGCATGAGAGCTGGTTGATCGGGCCAGGCACCGGGACGCCTAGCATGAGAGCTGGTCCGACCGGGCCAGGCACCGGGAGCCTGGCGTGAGAGCCGGTCCGACCGGGTGTATGACCGGACCAGGCCGGTCTAGACCGGGCCTCAGACCGGACCACGACCGGGTTTGTTCTGTTGACATACTGGTCATGCCCCGGTTGGCACCAGTCCAGGGGCCGGTTGAAACCGGGCCATCCGGTGGGACGGCCGGTCAAGCCGGGCAAGGCACCGGGCCAATCATGAAAACATGTTTTACGAATACCATGATAACTTTTGCGTCCGGACTCCGATTTCGATGATCTTGGGCTTGTTGGAATCAGAACAACAAGCCCTACAACTTTATGCATAGAAATATCATTGTCCACCCACGGAGTAAAAACCACAAGATGAATGATTTGACCTATCTATAAAAGAGACGCGGTAAAACCTCCAAGCTCGAAACCGCAATAGAAGATGCATATGGATTCCGCTTTCGATGAACTTGAGCTTGTTGTAAAGCTAGAAACAAGCTCAAGAACCTCACACAGAGAAACACCAAGAAGCAACAAGATTTATGGAAATGCAAAGCATGCAAAGGGTTGAGCTCCCTAAGACGATGTGATCAAGTTACCCAACCGAAATCCCCTCTTGATAGTACGGCTATGTATCCTATAACCCGGTCTCCCAACAACCACCTTGAGACAGGTAAAAGGAAAACCTAGCAAGACCATACCTTTGCCTTGCGGATTCCGCTTTATCTCGATGATAGCTCTTCAAGCTTCACTCAAGCCGGAATGCCTTACTTGATCATTGTTGCTTCGTGAAGACTCACAAATGCTCCCCCATACACCATGATGGGAAAGCTCCATTGATGCACATCTTCACTTTTCCATTATCACCAAAATGGATGGCAAGCTTCAAGCATATGATCCTCTTGAGATGCTCAATCTTGAACTTGCCCAACTCAACCTTGATGATGATCACCACTTGACGTCATCCTCTCATGGGTTATATGAGATCTCACTTTTGATGC
Organism: Lolium rigidum; assembly: GCF_022539505.1. Classification (NCBI taxonomy): domain Eukaryota; kingdom Viridiplantae; phylum Streptophyta; class Magnoliopsida; order Poales; family Poaceae; genus Lolium; species Lolium rigidum. The sequence continues at coordinate 173,333,557 of NC_061512.1, read as the reverse complement.
ATGCCCATGGAAAGATACCTAACCCACATAGACAACACAAGGAAACATATATGATGGGTTAGTTCATAAAGCATAATTGACACGGCTTACCATACCACATGACTTCTCGTGGCACATTCTTCATGCTTGATGTGTTGACCAAACTTGAATCTATTCTTCACTCTTTGTATTGGTCAACCTTGTATCTTCTCATGCTCTATCATACTATCTTGAGGTGTATATAGAATTCTTCATTTGCTTTCATGCTCTAAATCTTAGTCAACCATAGCTGAACTTATGATACTATCATGACACCGACTTAGAGCCATAACTTGAATTCTTCACTTGGAATCAAGCACTCAAGATCTTGATAATTCATTGCTTATCACATAAGCTAGAGCATGGCTAATATTGAGTTCCACACAAGAACTCCATCTTCATTTCTTCTTCTTGATCATATATCACATATATATATTCAAATCGATGATCTTGATGCCAATACACAAGGTATATCTTTATCTTCATGGCATTCATACTTGAATCCAACACATGGAATACAAGTAGTACCTATGGAATATTCCTTCATATAAACTCAACGAAAACATTAGTCCATAGGGGTTGCCATTAATTACCAAAACCACACATAGGGGCAATATACCCTTACAATCTCCCCCATTTTGGTAATTGATGACAACCACAATAAGAGGGTTTATATAATGAATATTAGAAACAAGTATGCAACTTATCCGAGAATAAGTTGTATACAAGAGGTTGTATTTGATATGGTCAAGTAACACGAAGCTACTAGTCCATATCAAAACCAACTCTACTCACACAAATACAACTAATGCAAGGGATGTGAGTAGAAACAATATATATATAGAGAAAACTCCCCCACAATGTATGCACGTGTGATGAACATGAATTCATTGCATACATTGTCAAGATTAACTTTCGGGACAGTTTCCACTATATATATACAACCATGCAAGACATATAAATATGGAATGCATGAGAGGCAAAACACTTAAGCACAAACCAAACTTAAGTATAAAACCATTCCCTTAAACCCTCTAAACTTATCCCCCTTTGGCAACAAGTGCCAAAATGGGTGAAAAAATTAGAAAGCCAATATAATGTGAGTTCCTCCCCAAGGTGTTCACTTCTCATAATTTGAGTGGAATCAAGTGCACATATCCAATGAAGAATACTTGAAGTAAGTCAAACTATATTGAGGATCAAAGATTGCATAAAGATAACATGGTGAAGAAAGCTTTAACAAACAAAGCAAGCAATCAAAGATCAAATTGGACAAACAAAGATGTCATGATAAGAGAGATATAGTGCTCTAAGTAAAATAAGGAAGCTCCCCAAGGTTCGTGCAAAATTTAGAATGTTTGCATTTGAATACAGTATGCACAAACATGGAATCCTCACTCCCTCTATATCATTTAGAACATAAACAAGATAAAGAATATGCTTATCAAGAACAACTTGAGTCCAACAATTAAGAGATATGAGTGCATGAAGAAAAACAAATAAATCAAGCACTCATAAATCTTCTTTACCAACACCACTAAAATCGAAAGGATAAAAAGATGGTCGGCAAAGAACAAGGATATCAATGTGATGGATTAGCGCTCTCATGTGTATAAGTTTCTAAAGTGGACAAAGTGATCCATAAAGAAACATGCACACACAAGAGGTTAATAAAATAAATAAGACAAAATATCCAAGATGAAGTCATAAAATATACCAAAGGATGTTTGCTTAAAAAGCATATATAGCCTATGGCTCCAATTTTCACTTGCGGTATATGAATGAGCTTCAACCAAGAAAATCTCAGAAACATTACAACTAACAATAACGGAAGTAAAGCTAGTTGGAATGTTTTGAGAAAGGCAACAAGTATCACAAATACGGATTTATTTCGCAATTTCATAAATATTGCACATAAGAGCTCTTTGAGGAATTGATATACAATAAATTGCTAGAGGGCATATTTGTGATAGGTGAATCATAGACATGATTTATATATATTCCTATCGGATGCATCTTCTCAAATTACTCAAATGTACAATAATAAGTTTTCTTTAAAATGATTTTTCAAGAACCACAATATTTTTGAAATAAAGACCTTTCATGCCAAGATGCAACCTACAATAGGTTGGATGATATATGAGTATGCATGAATAAGATACTTGTTACCGAGATAGCAATGGCATGATGTAGTAGATAAGAGTTCATCGATCATCCTAGCTTGGCTCCAATTCTCATATGGTGACAACACCTCCCTCATAGATGAGACAAGCCTCCATTGCATCTCCAATGTACCTAAAACAACATTCAAGTACATCTTGGTCCCCAAACTAATTGGGTCCAAAATGGTTAGACTAACCACAATACATAGGATACACTCCACATCAATATGTGCATATTTATAGAGGAAGTTGGAATTTCATGCACATCTTAGCCATTTAGGATTTGATGGAGTATACCCTATATAATGGATCAAAGAAACAAATCATGCTACAAATATAAACAAATTACATATAAGCATGCACAAAGACTTTAAAGATCCAAGAAAGATACAATTTGGACAAAACACCAAATGAATTCAAGAAGGCATAAAGGTGTGACCAAACAAATTTGTTGTCCAAATTATATCAAAGAAGCAAATCACAAAAGATTTGTTCAACAAAGTTCAACAAATGAACTAAGAAGAAACCATTGAGCATAAAGGATGAAATAAATCCAACATGCTCAAAGATTTATCTCATTCAAACAAGTAAAACATAGAAGAAGGAATGAGATAGCAAACTCCCAAAAGAGCAAGGTTCGAACAAATAAACCAAACCCTCTACACTTTTCACAATGGCACGATGTACCGTAAAAAAAGGTTTGTCTTCCAAAACAAACACTTGATATGAATCAAGAGAATTTATCAAAATATTTTTCAAAGGGACAAGGAAGACACGTGGGAGCAACAAAGATCTCTTGGAAATAGAATAAGGCAATAAGAAGCATTCCAAGGTGAAGATGATCCATAAATTTGACCACATGCAAGGTTATCACTTGTCAAAGACAAGGAGAATATTGGAATTAACTTCCGGTGGTATATTTCGAGGATAGTAAGGATCAACTCGATCCACAAATAAAAGGCATAGGATAAATGTATATATGATTAAGCACTATAGATGAAGATTCTTGATAGCTTCAACTAGTCAAACAATCAAGCACAACAATGATTAGAATAACTTGAAGCAAACGGTGTCCCAAATAAGATATAGAGATATGTATTTGAGAAAAAACCGCACCAAGAATTTCTTACTCAAACAAGAACCCATAATATGAGCAATAAAAGCTTTTTAAGTGGAGGTTGTTTGAGCAAACATGCCACCTAGGATCAAGATAATTAAGAGTATCAACTCTAAGTGGCATAACCTCATATGTTCACATTTTCTAGGCTTGTGATATGTACAAAACATATTACTCCCCCATAATGTGACAAAACATTTCTTCTAATCAAGAGGCAATTAAAATTGGACTAGAGATGATTAATGGACATTTAGAATTTGAATTTCTCATGAGTATGGCACACCACATAGTTACTAGATAATCTTGCAATATCAATACTAAGTGGTGGTACCCATGTACACACATTTTTTTAAATAAAGAGAGATGCACAAGGCATATCACTCCCCCAAAATGGGATGTTCCATTAATCACTCAAAGAGAGCCAAGTAAGATGTCATCAAGATGCATTAGGCTCAAAACAATACACAAGTATATGATGAGTCAAACAAACATACTTGAATACACAAGATAGGTAAGTGAGACATAACGCATACGAACACATATTTCATACAAAACCAAACATGCAAAGGGGCAAGTAACTTACAATAAATATGAAGAGTTGAAGTATAAGTTACCGCAAAGAGGAACATTGGATATAATATATAGATGATAATCCATAAGACTTGGTTTGGTCAAAATATAATATATGAAGATCCCTTAATTCTTCATGAAGTAGCCAAGTCTCCAATGCCCTCCTCATACACCTATTGATCAAGTTTGAGCTTGTTGGTCCCCAACCAAGTTGGGTCCTAAGAGGTTAGTCACAGTAGGTTTGGCAACCCAAATGGTTCTTTTCTTGATACCACTTTGAGTTCCAACAAACTTGGCAAACACATTGCCATCCTTATCCTTACCAAGATAATAATCATCATCAACAATGATAGGGTTAGATAAGGTACCGTTTAAGCATGAAGAGGCAAAGTTCCCCTTCACACGACATAAGTAGCAAGTGTTCCCCTTTCTCTTCTTTATTGATTTCTTTTCTTGGGGAACATTATCTTGATTCTTCTTGGGAAGTGGCCTATCTTCAAATTGAGGTCGAGCGTTAGCTTGAGCTTGACCTTGTGGCCGTTTCCCTTGTTTCTTCTCACTCAAGTGCTTCTTCTTGTTCTTCAATGGGCATGATCTAACATGATGCCCTTCAACCTTGCACTTGAAGCAAACAATCTTGGCCAGATCCTTGACTTGTTATAGGCCCTTCTTCTTGTTGCTCTTGTTCTTGGACTTGTTCTTGTTATTGGAGTTGAATCCAAGTCCACTCTTGTCATTGGGGGATTATTGCACACTTAGCATCTTGTCAAGTGCGGATTTCCCTTCATGACGCTTTTCCAAGTCTTTTTTCAAAGAAAGGACTTGGGCCTTGAGCTCTTTGATTTCCTCTACATGGTTAGTGGAAATACAAGTACTAGAGGAAGTAGAAGCTTCATTGTTAGAGCAACAAGGCAAAGCAAGTAATCCAACACAAGGTGTATCACTAGTTTGACTAGATGGATTACTAGGACTAGCACATGGAAATATAGCATTTGTAGTAGAGATTGTGCTAATGTCCACATGAGGCTCACAAGATGTTACCTTAGTGATACTTGCTTCATGAGCTAACTTTAGCCCATCATAGGAGATTAGAAGATCATTATGAGAGCCCGAGAGCTTTTCATGACTTTCTTCTAATTCCCTATAATTTCTAGTTAGCAAATCAAGTTGAGCCCTTAGCTCAACATTCTCCTTTAAGATAGATGCTTCACAAGAAGTAGAGTTAGTAGCACAAGCATCATCAATAGATTTTTCTTTTTCAAGCACATAAGATTCAATTTTTTGTGTAAGAAGAAAATTAGTATGCTTCTCATTTTTTAGCTCTTGTTTGAGGAGATTTATTCTTAGTCTCCTATCTTCAATATGAGACTCTGACTCCACTACGGTTTCCTTGTATTTATTAATGGTTTCCGTAGAGTGTTCGAGTGTAGCACGAGCCTCCTTATTACCACTAAGATAAGCATACACAATTCCCATCTCTTGCAATAAGGAATCCCATTCCTCATCGTCAACATCATCATCATCACTCTCATCATCAGAGAATGTGTTAGGAGTCAAAGTAGGAGATACCTTTGATCCATTTGCCATAAGGCACATGTGCATACCGGAGGATGAAGATGAGGATATTCTTGAACCCCCATTTGAAATCATGTCTTGATCCATAGATTGTTCGGTTTCCTCTACATTGTTAGTCAACAAACCACTGTCGGGGGGAAGACCCCGGGTAGGGCAAAGGACTGAGAACAGTCGGCTCAAGGCCTGTCGGCCCGCGGCAAAGGCCGGCTGAGGAGCAGCCGGCTGGAGCCGCGGCCGGCTGCCTTGGGAGCCGGCTGGTTCAAAGTCCACGCTGGTCTGGCCATAGCCGTCTGCGCTGTGGCTGGGCCGGCTTCAACTTGCCATATCCGGCTTGGTTTGAATCTCCCTGACATGTTCCGAGTTGGTGACCCTTGCAGGAGAAGGAACTGGAAAGGTGATCCGGCTCCTAAAGTCCACGATGATCTCACCTTCCATAAAGTGCGGGGCACTGTAGAGAAACAGTGCCTCTGCCGGACAAGCCATCATGGCTCACGCCGCGCCGTACGGCTACAGGCCATCGATGGCGACAGGGACACCTCCTCTCCATACTGCTGACTTCGGCTGGTGACAAGACAAGGCTTCCACATCCAACGGCTCCTGACAGCGGCGCCTCGGGAAGGAGCGGGAAGCCGGAGCCGGCTAGTCGGCCAATAGGTCATAGGGACTTCTTTGTAAACTGCCAGCGCCTATATAAGCTGCACTACCCCCTCTCGCGCAAGGGATCGATCAACACTTACTCATTCTAGTCTTAGCGCTGCCCTCTGAGAGAGACCTTCGTCTACCTTAGCCTCCCAGGAGCAGCCGGATACAGCTCTAGGAGCACCATTGTACTGTGTTACATCTTATACACTCATAGCAGGAGTAGAGGTGTTACCTCCACAGGAGGGCCTCGAACCTGGGTACGTCGCCGTGTCGCTCGTACTCATACCCGCATCATGATACCGCCGTAAGACCATACTAGGAACCACTCTCTTTAGCCACCCTATGGCATATGCCGTGACGATACCACGACATTTGGCGCCCACCGTGGGGCCTTCAGCGTCTGCGGCTGGTGTCTTCATCCGGACGGGCCTCACCATCACCACCGGTGAGCGAGTCGCTTCAGGCTTGATCTGGAGATTCGGCTCCCTCGACTGCGTCGGCGACAACGATGGGCTGCTTCGCCGACGGGCCCTTCCCCGGCCGGCGCGCGTCATCTCCTTCGGCGGACACGATGTCTACGTTGCAACTGTCGCACTGCCGCGCTACCCGCGGCAGGTGCTGCGCTATGCAAGCCCTCCCCCAGGAGCCGGCGCCAGCAGCGCTCTCGCCAGCCCCTACATCGTGCAGGTCATGGCAGCCGGCGACGAGCAAGTCGTCAAGTCCACGCGCATCCGCGGCCCCGACCTGGAGCGCAACGTCGACGGCCACGCATCCGACTCGGGCCCAGAGCAGCCCGCGCCACCATCCCGGCTGGACGATGTCCGGGAAAGTTGAGCTCCCCGCTCACCGCTCACCGCAGGCGGCGCCAAATCCATTCTTTTTCGAAATCGATTTCGAACCCCACCGCCATTGAGGCAGATCTGGAGGCGCACCGCCAGCTCCTCCTCAGGCAGGCCGAAGAGCTGGCCGTAGCCAAGCGGCAGCTGGAAATCACCCGGTGCGAGTACGACCGCGCCCACGGCTTCACGCCAGGTGGCGACAACCCAAGCCGAGCCGGCCAGATTCGCCGGAGAGTAGGCGGCCTAGCCGCCGAAATCAACCGTGATGGCGCGGAAGCGTCGGCTCCGTCTGCAGAGCTGCCCATCTACAACACCCCCGACAAGAACATGTGTGCGGCCGAAGCCGCCGCAGAGGAGTTGAGCCTCCTCGAAGGAGAAGAGCTACGCCGCTAGATGAGGCGGGTGGCTGAGCTGTGCCACGCCGCAGCCGAGCAGGCAAAGAACCCCAGGTACGCCAATGCTCCCAGAGCTTCTCATGCTCGTGGTGCCACAGGCAACGAAAAGGACGGCCCCAAGGATACGGCCGAGTCCTCCTCACCAGCACCAAGCTGGCGCCGGGACTCCCGCGCCACCCACGCAAGCTCAAGCCGGACAAGCCGGCTGGGAAGCGGCAACAGCGGCCGCAGCCGACCTCCACCAAGCCGGAACCAGGAGCAAGACTCCGAGCAAACGGCGCCAAGGCGCCAGCACCGGCCGGCTCCAGAAGAAAGCGGCGCTCGCCAGCCGGTACGCTCCCGGCTGGGCCCGCGCGTCGAGCCGGCTGACGCCCGAGACCGCCTTGACCAGCTCGTGGAATCCCGCATTACGGAAGAAGAGGGGCCAGCCGGCCCAAAGTGCTTCGGGCCACGCATCGCCAATGAGCCCATGATGGACGGCTTCGTGCTCCCCCGCGACACCCCCAAGTACGACGGCACCGCCAAGCCGGAGGACTGGCTGCTGGACTACTCCATCGCAGTCGGCATCGCCAGGGGCAACAAACGCTGGGCGGTACGCTACTCCCCCTCATGCTGGTCGGCTCCGCCCGCACCTGGCTAAACAACTTGCCAGACGGCAGCATCAACGGTTGGCTGGATTTCGAGGAAGCCTTCGTCAGCAACTTCACCGGCACCTACCGCCGGCCGGGCCGCCCTCAGCAGCTGGAGATGTGCAAGCAGGGCCCGGACGAGACGGATCGCGCGTACCTAACGCGCTGGTGCGAGATGCGCAACTCTTGCGAGGGTGTGCATAAGATCCAAGCCATCAGCTTCCTCATGGGCGGCTGCCGGCCCAACACCATGCTGTGGCACAAGCTGCGCTGCAGCAAGCCCAAGACCATGGCCTCCCTCATGGCCATCGCCGACAAGTACGCGCTGCCTGAGGAAGCCGACAACGCACCGGCTAAAGCATCACCGGCTCTGTCCAGGCAGGACCACCACAAGCCGGCCGAGAACAAGCCGGCCGAGGGCGCCTCTCATGGCAGCCAGCGGGACAACTACCGCGGCAAGCGGCACAGCGACCAGCCGGACCGACGATACGGTTCCGCCCATGTGGCAGCTGAAAGGACACGGATGTCGCCTAGAGGGGGGGTGAATAGGCGATTTAAAACTTTTACGAGATGGGCTTAACAAATGCGGAATAAAACTAGCGTTTACTTTGTCAAGCCCAAAGCCTATAAACTATGGTTCACCTATGTGCACCAACAACTTATTCTAAGCAATGGTTCACCTATGTGTACCAACAACTTATGCTAAGCAAGACAAGCAACTTATGTGATAGCACGATATATATATAACTTCAAGCACGATGGCTATCACAAAGTAAAGTGCATAAGTAAAGAGCTCGGGTATAGGAATAACCGAAGTGACGCGGAGACAACGATGTAGCCCGAAGTTCACACTCTTGCGAGTGCTACTCTCCGTTGGAGCGGTGTGGAGGACAAGTCACTCCAAATGCACGAGGGCCACCGTATTCTCCTCGAGAATTCCCACCAAAAGGGATGTCCTCGATCCACTATGGGACCTTAGGAAGGTCACCGAACCCGCACAAAGCTTGGGGCTATCTCCACAACTTAATTGGAGGCTCCCAACAAATTGCCACAAAGGCCTTGCCCTTGAAGATTCTCCACAACTTAATTGGAGTCCCCAAGAACACCACAAAGATGCCACAAAGGCCTTGCCCTTGAAGATTCTCCACAACTTAATTGGAGTCCCCAAGAACACCACAAAGATGCCACAAAGGCCTTGCCCTTGAAGATTCTCCACAACTTAATTGGAGTCCCCAAGAACACCACTAAGATGCCACAAAGGCCTAGAATCCGTCTAGGGTTCCAAGAACCCAAGAGAAACAACCTTCTTGCTTTCACCTCCACGAATCACCGTGGAGAACTCAAACCGATACACCAAATGCAATGGCAAGAACACCACAAAGATGCTCAAGTCCTTCTCTCTCAAATTCCAACAAAGCTACAAAAGCTATTGGGGGAATAAGAGAGGAAGAACAAATAAGAGGAGGAACACCAAATTTCTCCAAGATCTAGATCTAGTGGATTCCCCTCACAAAGAGAGGGATTTGATTGGTAGGAATGTAGATCTAGATCTCCTCTTCCTTTTCCCTCAAAAAGATTCAAGAAGCATAGGAGGAGTAGAGGGAAAGGGAAGCTCTCAAGGTCAACAATGGTGGAGAGCACAAAGGGGAAGAGGTAGCTGCCCAAGGAGGAAGAAGGGGGCTTAAATACCCCCTCCCGTCGAAATATGACCGTTTGGGTCAGCTCAGGCCGGATTTTCCGGGCCGGATATTTGCAAAATATCCGGGCCCCGAAAACGGCTAAGGACATGAGAAAACTGCTCTCGGGATGGGGGCCGGACATTTGGCCGGATATTTGCCCGGATTTGTCCAAAAACCGGATTTTTCCGGGGGCCGGATTATCCGCCCCAAACTTGGGCCGGAATATCCGCCCCCCGAAAACTAGCGGAAACATCAAACTGAAACGGGCATAACTTTAGCATCCGGACTCCGATTTTGATGATCTTGGGCTTGTTTTAAAGCTAGGAACAAGCTCTACAAGATCATGCAGGAAACCATCATAGTCCAACAAGGGAGGATAGAAACAAATGATGAAAGGTTTGACCTATCTAAAAAAGACATACCGGTAAAACCTCCAATCTTGAAAATGCAACAAGTTGCCCGTGCAAAAACCATTCTTGATGAACTAGAGCTTGTCATGAGAATAAGCACAAGCTCTAAATCATCACATGGATAAGATCCAAATAATAACCAAGAAAGATGATGCAAGGATGCAAAGGTTTGAGCTCTCTCCGAACGATACGATCGAGTTACTCACTCGAGAGCCCTCTTGATAGTACGGCAACTAAATTATAAACCGGTCTCCAACTACACTATGAGACCGGTGAGAAAGAAACCCTATCAAGAGCAAACCTTATACTTGCGCATTCCACTTGAGCTTGATGACGACGATCTTGACCTCAACAAGATGGAACGCCTTTCTTGCTTGTGCTTGCTTGACGAAGTCTTGTAGATTGCTCCCCCATAAACCACCATGGGAGAGCTTCTTCTTCGGCGCATCTTCACATAAACATGACCACCATGTGGATTGCTCCCCCATAATCCACCATGGGAGAGCTTCTTCTTCGGCGCATCTTCACATATCCATGATCACCATATGGATGGCAAGACTCAAGCAAAGGATCTCTTCGAGATGGCTCATCTTGAACTTGCACATCATTTATTCATTCTTCATCATGTTGATGTCTTGAAGTAACTTGAGGGCTCACTTCATCTTCATCTTCAAGACATACTTGACACTTGATATCCTTCATCAATTTCTTCTTATTGCAACCTTGAAGCCAACATATGGTTCAAGAATTGCCTATGGACAACTCCTACAAATATAACTCAATGCAAACATTAGTCCATAGGGATTGTCATTAATTACCAAAACCACACATGGGGGCTCCATGCACTTTCAATCTCCCCCATTTTGGTAATTGATGACAATCTCTTTGAGAGGGTTTATATAAGGAATTTAAGTAACAAATAAGTTGAATCTATAGAGCAAACTCCCCCATAATATATGCATGTGTGAATGATCTTGACTTTCATTGCATATATTGGCATTCAAAGCCTAGTGGAGTTTCCTCTAAATATTCAACTATGCAAAGCTAACAAGATGCAATGCAATAAAGGCACATGCTTAAGCACAAAGCAAAGACATAACCAAATTCCCTTAAACCCTCCAAACTTCTCCCCCATTGGCACCAATTTCCGAAATGGGTGAAAAATTTAGAAGGCCAATATAGTGAGAGTTCCTCCATAGCGTGTGCATTTCTCATAATTTGAGTGGAATCAAATGCACATATCCAATTACGAATATTCGGAAGGAATCACACCATAGATAGGATCAAAGATTGCAAAAAGATAACAAAGTCAAGAAGCTTCAACAAATGAAGCAAGCAACCAAATGAACCACAAAGAAGATACCAAAAGAAAGAAAGATATTATGATAAGATCAAGAAGATTGCTCTAAATAATATGAGGAAGCTCCCCAAGGTTTGTGCACAAAACAAGACAATTTGCATTGGAGTATAAAGTGCACAAACATGGAATCATCACTCCCATAATATCATTCAAAAACAAAATATACCAAGTGAATCAAACTCTAATGATCACCAAAAAATAGTGCTCTAAATTAAATGAGGAAGCTCCCCAAGGTACATGCATAAATTAAAATGTTGTATTTGAATACAATATGCATAACATGGAATCCTCACTCCCTCATTACCATTTAAAACACAAACATTTGGAATAGATCATAGATAGAGAAATAAGCTTAACACTTGCAACAAACAAATAGTTGAGCAACAAGTAAGAGGCACCATTATAAAAAGGCTCAACCAAGAGGATATGTGAAAGACATGATAAAGCATATTATAAGACTATTACAAGGATGAGCAAAAAGCATCATCATAGTCTTCAATGAATTATATTGCTTAGCATGACCAATCAACACGCAATAAATAAATAAGATATCAAAAGGAGATGTATCATCTCTTATGTGTATAAGTTTCTCTAAGTGGGCAATATCACAAAGATATTTATCCACAAAGAAACATGCACACCTAAAATAGATACGCAAGAAAAATAGTATGATATCCAAGACGAAGTCATGCAATATACCAATAAGAATTTTTGCTTAATAGCATGCCAAAGACTCAATTTTATCTTATTGTACATTCATGAACTTCAACCACAAACAACTAAAATACATCACAAATATCAACAAGGGATAGAAGATAGTTGGGATGCATTTGAGAAAGGCAACAAGTATCACAAACGGGGATACCAAAAGAAGTAACTAAATTTGCACTTTCATCTATATTGCACATGTGAGAGCCTTGAGGAATTGATATGCAACAAAATTGCTAGATAGGCATAGTTGGGATGGATGAATCATGAGCATGATTTAAAATACTTCCCAACAAATGCACTCATCTCAAATTACTCACATTCACAATAAAGAGGTTTCATTAAGACTTTTGCAAGAAGCACAACATTTGCAAATCAAGAGATTCATGCCAAGATGCAACCATAAGGTTGGATACAAGAAAAGTATGCATGAGAAGATACTTGTTACCAAGATAGCGTTGGTGTGGATGTAGTAGATATGTGTTCGTTGATCATCCTATCTTGCCTCACGTTACCATTGAGTCACCACTTCTTTCCAAGAGTGAGACAAGCATTCAATGCATATCCATTGTACCTAACACAAAGGTAAGTACAAAATGGTCCCCAAACTAATTGGGTCCGAAGTAGTTAGACACACTACAACATATAGGACAAACTCCACAATTCTTTGTGCATATAGATATGAAATTGAATTTTATGCACATTTTAGTCAAATTAGGATTTGATGGAGTTTACCCTATATATTGGATCAAAGAAAGTGACACATGCCATAAGATATACATATATTAAATATGCATGCACAATACTTTCAAGAACCAAAGGAAGATACAATTTGGACAAAACACCAAATAAACCAAGAGACAATGGTTGTCCAAATTATATCAAAGAATCAAATCAACACAAGATTGACTCCAAAGACTTATCTCATTATAAGAAGCTAATTAAACCTAAGCACAAAGGAATGAGATAACCAACTCCCAAGAGAGCAAGGTTCCAACAAATAAACCAAACCCTCGACACTTTTTATGATGGCACAAAGTACCAAAAAGAAAATTTATGACTCCCAAAACCAAATTTTTGATAAAGATCAAGAGATGTTAAGCATTCTAACAAATATAGGAGAGCTCCCCCAAGATTAGTGCATTATCTAGGATTTTGCATATGAATACTAAATGCACAAAACTAGTATCATCACGCTACCTAAATCTACTAAAATGCTAAGAAAGTTTGAATAGACAAATTAGATCCATAATATGCAAGGAAGACACATGGGAGTCAAAGCACAACACATTCATGGCAATAAATAAGACAATTTAAACACAAGAGCCAATGTAAATATGATCAATAAATTTCTACCCAATAATAGATTGCCAATTGTCCTAGGACAAGAGGTATTAGGAAATATTTTCCGGTGGTAGTTTGTAAGTATATGTAAGATCATTTTTACACCAAATAAAGCATATGGTAAAAGATAAGAGTTAACCAACATGCAAAGAGAGTTTCTTGATAGCTTCAATTAGTCATACCAACATGCAAAGTAAATAATAGTATTCATACCAACATGCAAAGAAATTAATAGTATTCATACCAACATGCAAAGCAATTAATAGCATTCATACCAACATGCAAAGCAATTAATAGTATGACTTGAAGCACATGGTTTTACAAAAATGTATTGAGGGACACATTGTGAAAAACCATGCCAAGAAAAACTTTCACAAATAAGATCCACAAAGATATTAGCAATGAAGCCATTTAAGCAAATTGGAACTTGTTTGAGAAAACATGTCACATATGAGAGACAATTTACACTATCAATTCTATGTGACACAACCTCAAATGTTCACATTTCCTAGGCTTGTAATATGCACAAAGCTTATTACTCCCCCATAATGTGATAAGGAATTTATTTTCACAAGAGGCAAATAAGATCCAACTAGAGATATTAATGGACATTAGAATTTGAATTTCTCATGAAGATGACATACCACATAGAGACTAGATAATCTTGCAATATCAATTCTAAGTGATATTCCTCATGTACACACATTGTTAGGATTGTGAAATTCCTAAAGGCATATCACTCCCCCAAAATGTTATAGTCCATTAATCTCTCATAAGAGCCATATAAGATACAACAAGATGCAAAGAGGCTCCAACACAAGCACAAATACATGGTGTGCAACCTAACATACATAGACTTGATTTCTCAAGAAAAACAAGTAGGATGCACAACATATACAAACACATGTTAGGAACAAAACTAACACATGCAAAGGGGCGAGTAACTTTCAATATAAATGAGTTGAGCACATGTTACCGCAAGGAGGAACATTGGGTGTATGATAGAAGTAAGATAACCAAAAGACTTGGCTTGAGATAATATAAATGATGAAGATCCCTTAATTCTTCATGATGTAGCCAAGTCTCCAATGCCCTCCAACAAGCACCTATTGATCAAGTTTTGGATTGTTGGTCCCCAACTAAGTTGGGTCCTAAGAGGTTAGTCACAATAGGCTTGGCAACCCAAATGGTTCTTTTCTTGACACCACTTTGAGCACCAACAAATTTGGCAAACACATTGCCACCCTCATCCTTACGAAGAGAATAAACATCATCAACGGTGATAGAGTTGGATGAGGTACCAATAGTGCAAAAGGAGGAGATGTGGCCCTTCTCGTGGCATATGTAGCAAGTTCTTTTCTTCTCCTTCTTCTCACTAGATTTCTCCACAATGGGAGCATTGGCTTGATTCTTCTTGGGAAGTGACATTTCTTCAACTTGAGGTTGAATATGAGTTTGAGCTTGAGGCCGCTTCCCTTTTTGCTTCTTCTTCAAAGGGCAAGATCTAACATGGTGCCCTTCAATTTTGCACTTGAAGCAAACAATCTTGGCCGGGTCTTTGACTTGTACTTGCCCCTTGTTGTTGTTGTTGTTGTTGAACTTTTTCTTGTTGTTGGATTTGAATCCAAGTCCACTCTTGTCATTGGGGGATTGTTGCACACTTAACATCGTGTCAAGTTTGCATTTCCCTTCATGACTCTTTACCAAGTCGGTCTTCAAAGAAGTGACTTGGGCCTTGAGCTCTTTGATTTCCTCTACATGGTTAGTAACAACACAAGTACTAGAGGAGGTAGAACCTTCATTGTTAGAGCAACAAGGCAAGGAGGATAATTCATCACAAGATTTAGCAATATTATGAGTGGATGAATTACTAGGACTAGCACATGGCAATATAACATTTTGGGTAGTAGTGCTAGTATCCACATGAGGCTCACAAGGTGTTGCCTTTGATATGATAGCCTCATGAGCTAACTTTAGCCTATCATGAGAAGCTAGAAGATCCTCATGGGAGCTAGAAAGCTTTCCATGATTTTCTTCCAATTTCCCATAATTTCTAGTTAGCAACTCAAGTTGAGCCCTTAGCTCAACATTCTCCTTCAAGATAAATGCTTCACAAGAAGTAGAGTTAGTAGCACAAGCATCATTATCAATAGCAATAGGAGAAGGCAAGTTGGCATGCTCTTTTAGATAAGAAGCTTTAAGTTGCTCATGCGACTCGGTGAGTTTGGTGAGCGCACTCTCAATGACCCTTGAGCCCTTTTTGAGTTGCTCAAAATCCTCAAGGAGTTTAGCATTAACAAACACAAGCTTATCATTTTTTAGCTTTAGTTCATTTGCCATCTCAAGAGCTCTATCATGGTTTTCCTTTTCTCTAGACAATTCTAGAGCAAAGGTCTCCTCAAGAGCTTCCTTAATGGTTTGTTCTTCTTCAAGTTCATTCTTTAATGATGCTACATCATCGGCATACTCTCGTTCAAGAGCACCCTTTTTATCAATGGTGTTCTCATGCATCCAAATAAGTTTTTGGCTCTCAATAGCGGTAGTCAAGATTTCAAAGAAGTGAGAGCTAGCAATTTTATCTTTGTAAAGAACCTTGAATACACTCTTACCCTTATCGCGTAGAGAGACAACCCAATCCTCTTCTTCATATTCATCCTCATCCTTATCACCACGAGAAATATTAGGTTCCATGGTAGGAGGTACCGTGGAACCCTTGGCCATAAGGCATATATGAGGGCCGTGAGATAAAGATGAGGAGTTACTTGAGGCTCCTTTCAAGATCTTGTCTTGACCAATAGAATTGTTGGTTTCCTCTACATTGTTAGTCACATAACAACTAGAGGAAATAGAAGCATTTTTATCATGGTCACAAGACAAAGAAAGCATATCATCTTGAGATTTATTCAACAAACTTACACATGATATGCAAGGACTATTAACACAAGCATGTAGATGATTTATAGTGCTATATGTGTTTATGTCCATAGATGAAGCATTGCAATGAGATAGAGATGAAGAATCATCAATATTAAGCTCAATATCAACATCGCAATTTTCATCACCACTCACCATATCATTACCTTGTGTCTTTCCACACATTGGTGAAGTGGAAGAAGATGAGACCTCATCACGGCCGGAAGTGGAAGCAATACAACCATCCTTAATAATATTGGACACATCATATTTATCTTGAATCTTTGTCCATAATTCATGAGCGCTCCAAAAAGGCAAGTATGGAAAAAGACCTACATCTCTCAAAGCATTCATAAGAACATAAGAAGCTTGAGAATTGAGATATAAATTTTTCTCATCCTCTAACGATAGATTTTGTGAATCCATAGGAGGAGAAAAACCTATATCTACAATTTTCTCCATATGAGGGTCAATGTCCCGAAAATGACTAAGCATGCAAATTTTCCAAACATCATAATTTGTGCCATCTAATATAAGAGTGTTATCGTGCACTAATCCTCTAGCCGACATCTTTACTCTCAAGGCGGTGAAGCCTAAGAATGAGAGACCTTGCTTTGATACCAATTGAAAGGACACGGATGTCGCCTAGAGAAGGGGTGAATAGGCGATTTAAAACTTTTACGAGATGGGCTTAACAAATGCGGAATAAAACTAGCGTTTACTTTGTCAAGCCCAAAGCCTATAAACTATGGTTCACCTATGTGCACCAACAACTTATTCTAAGCAATGGTTCACCTATGTGTACCAACAACTTATGCTAAGCAAGACAAGCAACTTATGTGATAGCACGATATATATATAACTTCAAGCACGATGGCTATCACAAAGTAAAGTGCATAAGTAAAGAGCTCGGGTATAGGAATAACCGAAGTGACGCGGAGACAACGATGTAGCCCGAAGTTCACACTCTTGCGAGTGCTACTCTCCGTTGGAGCGGTGTGGAGGACAAGTCACTCCAAATGCACGAGGGCCACCATATTCTCCTCGAGAATTCCCACCAAAAGGGATGTCCTCGATCCACTATGGGACCTTAGGAAGGTCACCGAACCCGCACAATGCTTGGGGCTATCTCCACAACTTAATTGGAGGCTCCCAACAAATTGCCACAAAGGCCTTGCCCTTGAAGATTCTCCACAACTTAATTGGAGTCCCCAAGAACACCACAAAGATGCCACAAAGGCCTTGCCCTTGAAGATTCTCCACAACTTAATTGGAGTCCCCAAGAACACCACAAAGATGCCACAAAGGCCTTGCCCTTGAAGATTCTCCACAACTTAATTGGAGTCCCCAAGAACACCACTAAGATGCCACAAAGGCCTAGAATCCGTCTAGGGTTCCAAGAACCCAAGAGAAACAACCTTCTTGCTTTCACCTCCACGAATCACCGTGGAGAACTCAAACCGATACACCAAATGCAATGGCAAGAACACCACAAAGATGCTCAAGTCCTTCTCTCTCAAATTCCAACAAAGCTACAAAAGCTATTGGGGGAATAAGAGAGGAAGAACAAATAAGAGGAGGAACACCAAATTTCTCCAAGATCTAGATCTAGTGGATTCCCCTCACAAAGAGAGGGATTTGATTGGTAGGAATGTAGATCTAGATCTCCTCTTCCTTTTCCCTCAAAAAGATTCAAGAAGCATAGGAGGAGTAGAGGGAAAGGGAAGCTCTCAAGGTCAACAATGGTGGAGAGCACAAAGGGGAAGAGGTAGCTGCCCAAGGAGGAAGAAGGGGGCTTAAATACCCCCTCCCGTCGAAATATGACCGTTTGGGTCAGCTCAGGCCGGATTTTCCGGGCCGGATATTTGCAAAATATCCGGGCCCCGAAAACGGCTAAGGACATGAGAAAACTGCTCTCAGGATGGGGGCCGGACATTTGGCCGGATATTTGCCCGGATTTGTCCAAAAACCGGATTTTTCCGGGGGGCCGGATTATCCGCCCCAAACTTGGGCCGGAATATCCGCCCCCCTGAAAACTGGCAGAAACATCAAACTGAAACGGGCATAACTTTATCATCCGGACTCCGATTTTGATGATCTTGGGCTTGTTTTAAAGCTAGGAACAAGCTCTACAAGATCATGCAGGAAACCATCATAGTCCAACAAGGGAGGATAGAAAAAAATGATGAAAGGTTTGACCTATCTAAAAAGACATACCGGTAAAACCTCCAATCTTGAAAATGCAACAAGTTGCCCGTGCAAAAACCATTCTTGATGAACTAGAGCTTGTCATGAGAATAAGCACAAGATCTAAATCATCACATGGATAAGATCCAAATAATAACCAAGAAAGATGATGCAAGGATGCAAAGGTTTGAGCTCTCTCCGAACGATACGATCGAGTTACTCACTCGAGAGCCCTCTTGATAGTACGGCAACTAAACTATAAACCGGTCTCCAACTACACTATGAGACCGGTGAGAAAGAAACCCTATCAAGAGCAAACCTTATACTTGCACATTCCACTTGAGCTTGATGACGACGATCTTGACCTCAACAAGATGGAACGCCTTTCTTGCTTGTGCTTGCTTGACGAAGTCTTGTAGATTGCTCCCCCATAAACCACCATGGGAGAGCTTCTTCTTCGGCGCATCTTCACATAAACATGACCACCATGTGGATTCCTCCCCCATAATCCACCATGGGAGAGCTTCTTCTTCGGCGCATCTTCACATATCCATGATCACCATATGGATGGCAAGACTCAAGCAAAGGATCTCTTCGAGATGGCTCATCTTGAACTTGCACATCATTTCTTCATTCTTCATCATGTTGATGTCTTGAAGTAACTTGAGGGCTCACTTCATCTTCATCTTCAAGACATACTTGACACTTGATATCCTTCATCAATTTCTTCTTATTGCAACCTTGAAGCCAACATATGGTTCAAGAATTGCCTATGGACAACTCCTACAAATATAACTCAATGCAAACATAATTACCAAAACCACACATGGGGGCTCCATGCACTTTCAGCAGCCGTGTCGGACCATGCGGCGGCTGGCAGCAGCCGGCGCCAGAAGCAAGACCGGCCCTGGAAGCCGAAGTTCACCTTCGAGCAGATGCTCGACTCGTCGTGCAAGTACCACAGCGGCAAGAACCCCTCCAACCACACCACCCGCGACTGCCACTTCATGAAGCGGCTGACAAGCGGCAAACCGCTCCCACCTCCACCCCCGCCCCTACCAGCCGGTGGGCCGGGTGGCCAAGCCGGCGCAGAGAACGCCAACCTCGAGCACCACGAGGCTAACCAAGTGCACCATGGCCGATACCTGGCCGAGGATGCCACCTACATCATCTTCACCTCCGAGCCCGAGGACAAGACGAGCCAGCAGTGCCGTTCCCTCGAGGTCAACGCGGTCATACCACCGGTCCCCCAGTACCTAAACTGGTCAGAGCAGGCCATCACTTTCGATCTCCACGACACACCGGCTGTCCTGCCGAAGCCGGGCAGCTACGCCATGGTCCTTGACCCCACCATCGGCACAACCCGGCGCAGCGTGCGCTTCCCGCGCGTCCTCATCGATGGGGGCAGCAGCATCAACATCCTCTACGGCGACACAACCCGCAAGCTGGGCATCCAGGAGGCTGAGTTGCACCCCACCCCCACCGTCTTCCATGGCATCGTGTCAGGCCACTGCTGCCAGCCGATCGGCCGGATCACGCTGGAGGTGATGTTCGGGAAGGTGGACCACTTCCGCACCGAGAAGATCGAGTTCGAGGTGGTGGACCTCGTCAGCCCCTACCACGCGCTCCTGGGCAGGCCGGCCATGACCAAGTTCATGGCGGTGCCGCACTATGGGTACCTGAAGATGAAGCTACCTGGCCCAAAAGGGGTCATCACCGTAGCCGGCGACTATCGGCGCTCCATGGACTGCGCCACGCAGAGCTCCAAGATGGCCCAGACGCTGGTCATCGCCACCGAGAAGCAGCTCATCCACGACGTTGTCGCCCTGGCCAAAGCCGCGCAGACGGACATGCCGGCTGTAGGCAAGCCGGCTGGGACGACTCATTTCCAACCGGCCAACAACACCAAGAAGATCCTGCTGGACCCGGCGCAGCCGGACAAGTTCGTCACCATCGGTGCCGGCTTGAACAGCAAATAGGAAAGAGAGCTCACCAGCTTCCTCCGTGAGAATCGGGACATCTTTGCATGGTCTCCAAGGGACATGCCGGGTTTGCCGAGGGAGTTGGCTGAGCACCACCTCCACGCCAGGCCTGAAGCCAAGCCAGTGAAGCAGCCTCTCCGGCGCTTCGCCGAAGAAAGAAGGAAGGCCATCGGTGAAGAAATCGCCCGGCTGCTCGCAGCCGGCTTCATCATGGAAGTACTGCACCCGGATTGGTTGGCGAACCCGGTCCTGGTCCTGAAGAAGAACGGCTCCTGGCGCATGTGTATCGACTACACCAGCCTAAACAAGGCGTGCCCGAAGGACCCCTTCCCCTGCCGCGCATAGATCAAGTCATAGATTCGACTGCTGGCTGTGAACTGTTGTCTTTTTTAGACGCATATTCAGGCTACCACCAGATTCCTTTGAATCCGGATGATCAAATAAATACTTCATTCATTACCCCGTATGGGGCTTATTGCTATACGACTATGCCATTCGGCTTGAAAAACACAGGCGCCACCTACCAAAGGTGCATGCAAAAATGCTTGCAGGATCAAATCGGCAGGAATGTTCACGCATACGTGGACGATGTCGTCGTGAAAACCAAGGAGACGCGTACCCTCCTTGACGATCTGAGAGAAACCTTCACCAATCTGAGAAGATTCCGGATGAAGCTCAACCCGGCCAAATGCACGTTCGGTGTGCCAGCTGGCCAACTCCTTGGCTACCTCGTCTCTTAGCGAGGGATCGAAGCCAACCCGGAGAAGATCAGTGCCATGGAGAAGATGGAACTGCCGCAGTGGCTCAAGGACGTCCAGAAGTTCACTGGTTTCCTGGCCTTCTTGAGCCGCTTCGTCAGCTGGCTGGGGGAGAAGGCACTACCCCTATACCAGTTGCTGAAGAAATCGGACAAATTCGTCTGGTCACCGCAGGTGGATGAAGCCTTCCGTGACTTAAAGCGCGTGCTCTCAACCGCGCCCATCCTCGCATTGCCGGATTCAATGGAGCCGATGTTGTTATACATCGCTGCCACCAATCGTGTGGTTAGCGTCGTCCTGGTGGTGGAGCGCAAGGAAGCCAGCAAGGAGCAGCCGGTTCAGCGCCCAGTCTACTACCTCAGCGAGGTGCTTTCCCAGTCAAAGCAAAACTAACCCCACTACCAGAAGGTCACCTACGGCGTGTACATGGCGGCCAAGAAGCTCAAGCACTACTTCCAAGAGCACCCCATCAAGGTGGTTGCCACGGCACCCTTGGCGGAGATCATTGGCAGCAAAGACGCTAATGGCCAGGTTTCCAAGTGGGCCCTGGAGCTGGCTGCCCATGCCATCCTCTACGAGGCACGCACGGCCATCAAGTCGCAGATCCTCGCGGACTTCTTCGTCGACTGGGCCGAGATGCAATACCTACCGCCTGTGCCTGACTCCACACACTGGAAGCTTCACTTCGACGGCTCGCATATGCGAAACGGCTTGGGAGCCGGCATCATCGTCACCTCTCCCAAGGGAGATCGGTTGGACTACGTCCTGCAGATTCACTTCGCCGCATCCAACAATGTGGCGGAGTACGAAGCGCTCATTCATGGGCTGAAGTTGGCCAAGGAGATTGGCGTGCGTCGCATTCTTTGCTTTGGCGACTCCGACTTGGTTATACAGCAAGCATCTGGCGACTGGGACGCGAAGGACGCCAACATGGCCTCATACCGCTTCCACGTCCAGCAGCTATCCGGTTTCTTTGATGGTTGCGAATTCCATCATGTGCCGCGAGCAAACAACGAGGCGGCTGACGCCCTATCCAAGCTAGGCTCAACCCGACAGGCAATTCCGCCAGGCGTTGCCCTGGCATATCTGCGGAAGCCGTCCATCATACCGTCACCGGACTCGGATTCCATATTCATGCCGGCTGACCCGGGGGCTTCTCAGCCGAAGCCGGGGGATTCACTGCCCAAGTCGGGGGCTTCTCAGCCGAACCCGCCGGCTCCAGAGCCGAACCCGGGAGCTTCTCAGTCCAACCCGGGGGCTTCTCAGCCAAACTCGGGGGCTTCTCAGCCAAACCCGCCGGCTTCACAGCCAAACCCGGCGACCATGCAGTCGAACCCGGAAGCTCCCACGCAGGAGGCCCTATTGGTTAGCATATTTGAGATACGATGCGTACCTTCATGGGCACAAGAGTTCCTCTCCTACCTCACCGATGGTGTGCTGCCCGATGATAGGTTCCAAGCCAGGCAGATTGAGAGAAGGGCCAAGGCCTATACCATCATCAACAACCAGCTGTATAAACGCAGCGTAAGTGGGGTGTTCCAGCGGTGTGTCGAGCCGGCTGAAGGGATTGAACTCCTACGGGAAATCCATCAGGGAGAGTGCGGCCACCACGCCTCCTCCAGAGCCATAGTGGCCAAAGCCTTCCGGCACGGCTTTTACTTAGGCCGACTGCGCTCAGAGACGCAGAAGAACTGGTGAAGAAATGCAATGGCTGTCAGCGCTTCGCCAAGAAAAGGCACTCGCCGGCTTCCGCCTTGAAAACCATCCCCATAACCTGGCCGTTTGGGGCTTGGATATGGTGGGCCCGTTCAGAACTGCCCGAGGCGGCATGACGCATCTCTTGGTAATGATTGACAAATTCACCAAGTGGATTGAGGCCAAGCCGATAAAGAAGCTAGACGGCTCCACAGCCATCACATTCCTCAAGGAAATAATTGTGAGATACGGCTACCCCCACAACATCATCACCGACAATGGCAGCAACTTCGCCCAAGGCATCTTCTCTCGCTATTGCGAGGAAATGGGGATCCGAATGGACCTAGCGTCCGTGGCACATCCGGGGTCCAATGGACAAGTGGAGAAAGCCAACGGCCTGATCCTAGCCGGCATCCGGCCCCGACTGGTGGAGCCGCCTGAGCGAGCAGCCGGCTGCTGGATTGAAGAGCTGCCCAATGTACTGTGGAGCCTGCGTACAATGCCAAACCGCTCATTCGGCTACACACCATTCTTCCTCGTCGTATATGGGGCCGAAGCCGTCCTGATGACTGATATCGAGCACGACGCGCCAAGAATCAAGATATACACAGAAGCTGAAGCTAAAGAAGCTCGTGAAGATGGAGTCGACCTGGTCGAAGAGGCCCGACTGCTGGCCGTGTCCAGATCTACCATTTATCAACAAAGCCTCCGACGCTATCACAGCCGGAAGGTCCAGCCCTTAGCATTCCGAGAAGGAGACCTAGTGCTCCGGCTGATCCAGCGGACAACCAGACAGCATAAATTGTCATCCCCATGGGAGGGTCCCTTCATCATGAGCAAGGCGGTAGGCAATGATTCCTACTATCTCATAGATGCCCAAGAGGTTAAGAAAAACAAGTCGAACAAAACTGACGAGGAGACTAAACATCCCTGGAATGTCAACTTGCTTCGCCCATTTTATACTTGAGAGCAGGAATGTATGTATCCTTTGTACTCCTTTTGTAAGCTATGGAAAAGCAAATGCCAAGAGCGTCGATTTCAACAAGTTTTTCGCGTACTCTACTGCTTTCGCCGATTGGCTTGCACCCTCTCACGCGGCTGACTCAGTACCGTGATCCGGTTTCCCGACAGCCAGCTCCTGATCCAGCTACAGACCGCAACCCGGCTGTCCGGCTGGCGGGGGTAAGTGCTTAAGGAACCGGCACGCGAAAGACGGCTAAGGGAAAGAGTGAAGGCAAATTGACTCTTGTACAACTTTTCATAAAAGTGTCGGACTGTCGAACTCGGCTCGTTCGACTGAAATACTGTCGGCCTCACCCAGCGGCACGCTCTTGATCCGGCGACGGACCGCAAGTCGGACGTACGATCGGCAAGGGCAAAGCCAAAGAGTGGGGCGGATGGGAAAAAGCGAACGAGCCGGAAGAAAACAAGCCGGCACACATGATTAACAAACATATTAAAGTGTGATTTAATAAAAGGATAATAACATTGTCTTACATATGCACCCGGCATCCCGGGGATTTGACAGATTGCCTTGCAAAAAGCAAAGTTACATGCAGGAATATAAAATTTAAGCGCCGGCTGGATCAGGACCAGCCGGGGGAGCGTTCGACGAGCCGGCTGCCGGGTTCGCCTCTGGCGCATCCGACGTGTCCTCCGCCTCGTCATCCTCGAGCTCCTCCTCATCCTCCGAAGGCGGATTCGAGTCCGCGACGAAGACGCCCTTGTCGACAAAGTTGGCGATGGCGCAAGCACGGGCAAGCCGGGTGGTTTTGCTTTCCGCCGGAAGCTTGTCTTCCACATCGGCTCGCCGGTACTCCAGCTGGTCGAGGCTAACCTCGTTGTACTAGGAGAGCACGAAGGAAAGCGCCATGTCGGCTCCGGCACGCGCGGCCGACTCCTTCCAGTCGAGGAAGCGGTCAGGCGCCTTCTCGAGCCAGGCGATGAGGTTGGCGAGGTCCTTCGGCAGCGTCTCCGTCGGCCAAAGCAGCCGGATCAGCTCCTCCGCCGCCTTCCTGAGCTTGCAGCCAAGCATTGTAATCGACTCGACGCGGGCGGCCATGGACGCCAAGTAGTCGTCCATGGAGAAGCAGTCGGAGCTTTGCTCACCGGTGGCCTGTCTCCGGGCATCCCGCGCCCTGCCGGCTGCCGCTAGTGCCGCCGCCTGCGCCTCAGGGAAGGCCGCTGCAGAAAGACAAAGAATGTCAAAAACTTGAAGATCCGGCTGACTACAGCCGGCAGATCCCTGCCGACTGCAATTAGCCGCAAGCCGGGGAAAGGACAGAAAAATACAAAATTTCGAAGTCTAAAAAAGAAAAAAAGACTGGCGGCAGCCGGCAGGAACCGCCTGCCCCCAGCCTGAAGATGGAGATCATCGAAGTAAAAAAGAAGGATGGCGGCAGCCGGCAAGAACTGCTTGCCCCCAGCCTGAAGATGGGGATCATTGAAGGAAAAAAGAAGACTAGCGGCAGCCGGCAGGAACCGCCTGCACCCAGCCTGAAGATGGAGATCTCGGAAACTGAAATGGTTTCAACCGCCGGTTGCCAACCTAAGCCGGCAGTCGACAATTGAAAGCTGGCAAAGGGAAAGGGAAGAAAAAAGTAAAGACTCACCCGCCAAGCCGCGGTCGAGCGTGCTAATCTCCTCCACCCACCGCTTGGCGGTGGCCGATAGCTCGTTGGACTTGGAGGTCACCCCGTCCCGAAGTTGTAGGCGCTGCCGGTCCACCTCCTCCAGCCGCTTGCGGAGGCCTGATGTCTACGCACACTCCTTTTCCTGTAGACAGTGTTGGGCCTCCAAGAGGAGAGGTTTGTAGAACAGCAGCAATTTTTCCCTTAAGTGGATCACCCAAGGTTTATCGAACTCAGGGAGGAAGAGGTCAAAGATATCCCTCTCAATCAACCCTGCAATCACGATACAAGAAGTCTCTTGTGTCCCCAACACACCTAATACACTTGTCAGATGTATAGGTGCACTAGTTCGGTGAAGAGATAGTAAAATGCAAGTAATATGGATGTATATGAGTGGTAACAGCAATCTGAATAAAATATGGCAGCGAGTAAACATGCAGTGGAACAGTAAACAAACAGTGACAACGGCGCCAAAAAATGCTTGTTGGTGTGCAGTTGACGTGGGAGATAGGAATCTTTGTGGTGTAGCTTTTCTATTCGGGAACAAGGCCTAGGGATCATACTTTCACTAGTGGACACTCTCAACATTGATCACATAATAAAACCACTCTACACTCTCTCGTTGGATGATGAGCACCATTAATTGTGTAGGGCTACAAGAGCACCTCAATGCCGGAGTTAACAAGCTCCACAACATTCAATGTTCATATTTAAATAACCTTAGAGTGCATGATAGACCAACGCAATTATACCAAGTACTAACATAGCATGCACACCGTCACCGACAGACTATGAAAGGAGGAATAGATCACATCAATACCATCATAGTAATAGTTAACTCCATAATCTACAAGAGATTACAATCATAACCTACACCAAGTACTTCATGATGCACACACTATCAACATTACATCATGGAGGAGGAATAGAGTACTTTAATAACATCACTAGAGTAGCACATAGATTAATAGTGATACAAAGCTCATATGAATCGCAATCATGTAAGGCAGCTCATGAGATCATTGTATTGAAGTACATAGGAGAGAGATTAACCACATAGATACCGGTACAGCCCTTAGCCTCGATGGAGAACTACTCCCTCCTCATGGGAGACAGCAGCGTTGATGAAGATGGCGGTGATGTCGATGGAGATGCCTTCCGGGGGCACTTCCCCATCCCGGCGGCGTGTCGGAACAGAGACTCCTGTCCCCCAGATCTTGGCTTCGCGATGGCGGCGGCTCTGGAAGGTTTCTCGTACCGTGGCTTATTCGTATCGAAGATTTAGGTCAGGGGCTTCTTATAGGCGAAGAGGCGGAGTCGGAAGGGTTACGGAGCCGCCACAAAATAGGGGGCGCCCCCCCTTGGGCCGTGCCGCGACCCTGTGTGGTGGCCCTGTGGCCCTCCTCTGGTCCCTCTCGGGTGTTCTGGAAGCTTCGTGGAATTCTAAGATGCTGGGCGTTGATTTCGTCCAATTCCGAGAATATTTCCTTACTAGGATTTCTGAAACCAAAAACAGCAAAAAACAGGAACTGGCACTTCGGCATCTTGTCAATAGGTTAGTTCCGGAAAATGCATAATAATGACATAAAGTGTGAACAAAACATGTAGGTATTGTCATAAAACAAGCATGGAACATCAGAAATTATAGATACGTTGGAGACGTATCAGCATCCCCAAGCTTAGTTCCTACTCGTCCTCGAGTAGGTAAACGATAACAAAGATAATTTCGGAAGTGACATGCTACCAACATGATCTTAATCATACTATTGTAAAGCATATGAGATGAACGCAGCGATTCAAAGCAATGGTAAAGACAATGATTAAACAACTAAATCATATAGCAAAGACTTTTCATGAATAGTACTTTCAAGACAAGCATCAATAAGTCTTGCATAAGACTTAACTCATAAAGCAATAAATTCAAAGTAAAGGTATTGAAGCAACACAAAGGAAGATTTAAGTTTCAGCGGTTGCTTTCAACTTTCAACATGTATATCTCATGGATATTGTCAACATAAAGTAATATAATAAGTGCAATAAGCAAGTATGTAAGAATCAATGCACAGTTAACACAAGTGTTTGCTTCTAAGATAGAAATAAGTAGGTAAACTGACTCAACATAAAAGTAGAAGAATGGCCCTTCGAAGAGGGAAGCATGGATTGCTATATTTGTGCTAGAGCTTTCATTTTGAAAACATAAAGAGAGCATAAAAGTAAAGTTTTGAGAGGTGTTTGTTGTTGTCAACGAATGGTAATGGGCACTCTAATCCCCTTGCCAGACAGACTTTCAAAGAGCGGCTCCCATGAAAGATTTTTATTTTTGGGTGGCACTCCTTCCAACCTTGCTTTCACAAACTATGGCTAACCGAATCCTCGGGTGCCTGCCAACAATCTCATACCATGAAGGAGTGCCTTTTTATTTTAGTTTTATTTAGATGACACTCCTCCCCACCTTTGCTTTCTCAAGCCATGGCTAACCGAATCCTCGGGTGCCGTCCAACAATCACATACCATGGAGGAGTGTCTATTTTTGTAAAATTATGAAGGTTAATTAATTTGGGACTGGGAACCCCATTGCCGACTCTTTTTGCAAAATTATTGGATAAGCGGATGAAGCCACTAGTCCATTGGTGAAAGTTGCCCAACAAGATTGAAAGATAAACACCACATACTTCCTCATGAGCTATAAAACATTGACACAAATCAGAGATGATAAATTTTGAATTGTTTAAAGGTAGCACTCAAGCAATTTACTTTGGAATGGCGGAGAAATACCATGTAGTAGGTAGGTATGGTGGACACAAATGGCATATTTATTGGCTCAAGGATTTGGATGCACGAGAAGTAATCCCTCTCAATACAAGGCTTAGGCTAGCAAGGTTATTTGAGGCAAACACAAGTATGAACCGGTACAGCAAAACTCACATAAAAACATATTGCAAGCATTATAAGACTCTACACCGTCTTCCTTGTTGTTCAAACCCTTACTAGAAAATATCTAGACCTTAGAGAGACCAATCATGCAAACCAAATTTTAGCAAGCTCTATGTATTTCTTCACTAATAGGTGCAAAGTATATGATGCAAGAGCTTAAACATGATCTATATGAGCACAACAATTGCCAAGTATCAAGTTATTCAAGACATCATACTAATTACCACATGTAGCATTTTCTGTTTCCAATCATATAACAATTAACGAAGCAGTTTCAACCTTCGCCATGAACATTAAGAATAAAGCTAAGAACACATGTGTTCATATGAACCAGCGGAGCGTGTCTCTCTCCCACACAAGCATTTATTCAGAGAATGAAAATAACAAAAATGAAAATAAAAGCACACAGACGCTCCAAGTAAAGTACATAAGATGTGACGGAATAAAAATATAGTTTCAATAGAAGAAACCTGATAAATTGTTGATGAAGAAGGGGATGCCTTGGGCATCCCCAAGCTTAGACGCTTGAGTCTTCTTGAAATATGCAGGGATGAACCACGGGGACATCCCCAAGCTTAGACTTTTCATTCTTCTTAATCATATATCATCCTCCTCTCTTGACCCTTGAAAACTTCCTCCACACCAAACTCGAAACAAACTCATTAGAGGGTTAGTGCATAATCAAAAATTCACATATTCAAAGGTGACACAATCATTCTTAACACTTCTGGACATTGCACAAAGCTTCTGAAAGTTAATGGAACAAAGAAATCCATCCAACATAGCAAAAGATGCAATGCGAAATAAAAGGCAGAATCTGTCAAAACAGAACAGTCCGTAAAGACAAATTTTTATGGGGCACTTAACTTGCTCAGATGAAAATGCTCAAATTGAATGAAAGTTGCGTACATATCTGAGGATCACTCAAATAAATTGGCAGATTTTTCTGAGTTACCTACAGAGAATTCAACCCAAATTCGTGACATTAAGAAATCTGTTTCTGTGCAGTAATCCAAATCTAGTATGAACCTTACTATCAAAGACTTTACTTGGCACAAAAATACAATAAAATAAAGATAAGGAGAGGTTGCTACAGTAGTAACAACTTCCAAGACTCAAATATAAAACAAAGTTGCTGTAGTAAAATAAACACATGGGTTATCTCCCAAGAAGTGCTTTCTTTATAGCCATTAATTAAGATGGGCTCAGCAATTTCAATGATGCACTCACAAGAAATAAGAGTTGAAGCAAAAGAGAGCATCAAAAAGCAAATTCAAAACAAATTTAAGCCTAACCCACTTCCTATGAAAAGGAATCTTGTAAAAAAACAAATTGATGAAGCATAATGCAACAAGCATAGGAAGATAAAACAAGTGTAACTTCAAAAATTTCAGCATATAGAAAGGTGTTTTAGTAACATGAAAATTTCTACAACCATATTTTCCTCTCTCATAATAACTTTCAGTAGTATCATGAACAAACTCAACAATATAACTATCACATAAAGCATTCTTATCATGAGTCTCATGCATAAAATTATTATTACTCTCCACATAAGCAATTTTATTAGTAATAGTGGGAGCAAATTCAACAAAGAAGATATCATTATTATTCTCATCATCAAATATAGGAGGCATATTATAATCATAATAAAATTTACTCTCCATAGTAGGTGGCACCAAAAGACCACTATCATTATAATCATCATAAATGGGAGGCAAAGTATCATCAAAGTAAATTTTCTCCTGCATGCTTGGGGGACTAAAAATATCATGCTCATCAAAACCAGCTTCCCCAAGCTTAGAATTTTCCATATCATTAGCAACAATGGTGTTCAAAGCGTTCATACTAATATGTTCCATAGGTTTTTTAATTTTCGCAGCAAACAATCCATGTCTTAACTCAGGAAATAGATTAAAAAGCTCCATGTTGCTTTCCATTATGCCTAACTAGTGAAAAATAAAAACAAGAAACAAAAAGATGCAATTGCAGGTTCTAAAGGAAATAGCTTCAAGCACTTGCAACGATACCAGAAAATAACTTAGTTACCTGGGACCAGAGTTTGAGTGCCTTTTACCTTTCCTCCCCGGCAACGGCGCCAGAAAATAGCTTGATGTCTACGCACACTCCTTTTCCTGTAGACAGTGTTGGGCCTCCAAAAGCAGAGGTTTGTAGAACAGCAGAGCAAGTTTTCCCTTAAGTGGATCACCCAAGGTTTATCGAACTCAGGGAGGAAGAGGTCAAAGATATCCCTCTCAAGCAACCCCGCAATCACGATACAAGAAGTCTCTTGTGTCCTCAACACACCTAATACACTTGTCGATGTATAGGTGCACTAGTTCGGCGAAGAGATAGTAAAATGCAAGTAGTATGGATGTATATGAGTGGTAATAGCAATCTGAATAAAATATGGCAGCGAGTAAACATGCAAGTGGAACAAGAAACAAACAGAGTGACAACGGCGCCGGAAAATGCTTGCCGGTGTGCAGCTTGACGTGGGAGATAGGAATCTTTGTGGTGTAGCTTTTCTATTCGGGAACAAGGCCTAGGGATCATACTTTCACTAGTGGACACTCTCAACATTGATCACATAATAAAACCACTCTACACTCTCTTGTTGGATGATGAACACCATTAATTGTGTAGGGCTACAAGAGCACCTCAATGCCGGAGTTAACAAGCTCCACAACATTCAATGTTCATATTTAAATAACCTTAGAGTGCATGATAGACCAACGCAATTATACCAAGTACTAACATAGCATGCACACCGTCACCGACAGACTATGAAAGGAGGAATAGATCACATCAATACCATCATAGTAATAGTTAACTCCATAATCTACAAGAGATTACAATCATAACCTACATCAAGTACTTCATGATGCACACACTGTCAACATTACATCATGGAGGAGGAATAGAGTACTTTAATAACATCACTAGAGTAGCACATAGATTAATAGTGATACAAAGCTCATATGAATCTCAATCATGTAAGGCAGCTCATGAGATCATTGTATTGAAGTACATAGGAGAGAGATTAACCACATAGCTACCGGTACAGCCCTTAGCCTCGATGGAGAACTACTCCCTCCTCATGGGAGACAGCAGCATTGATGAAGATGGTGGTGATGTCGATAGAGATGCCTTCCAGGGGCACTTCCCCGTCCCGGTGGCGTGCCGGAACAGAGACTCCTGTCCCCCAGATCTTGGCTTCGCGATGGCGGCGGCTCTGTAAGGTTTCTCGTACCGTGGCTTATTCGTATCGAAGATTTAGGTCAGGGGGCTTCTTATAGGCGAAGAGGCGGAGTCGGAAGGGTTACAGAGCCGCCACACAATAGGGGGGCGCGCCCCCCTTGGGCCGCTCCGCCACCCTGTGTGGTGGCCCTGTGGCCCTCCTCTGGTCCCTCTCGGGTGTTCTGGAAGCTTCGTGGAATTCTAAGATGCTGGGCGTTGATTTCGTCCAATTCCGAGAATATTTCCTTACTAGGATTTCTGAAACCAAAAACAGCAGAAAACAGGAACTAACACTTCGGCATCTTGTCAATAGGTTAGTTCCGGAAAATGCATAATAATGACATAAAGTGTGAACGAAACATGTAGGTATTTTCATAAAACAAGCATGGAACATCAGAAATTATAGATACGTTGGAGACGTATCAAGGCCCTCCACCTTCTCCTCCTCGACCCGTTTAAGGGAGGCGAGCTCAGTGAGGTGGTTAGCCTCAAGACGGCGCAGCCACGCTAGCTACCCCTCGGTCTCCTTCGCCTTGGCAGCAGCAGTTCGGGCCGCCTGCTCGCTTTCGGCGCATTGGGCGCGGGCGGCCCGAAGATCCGCCTCCAGCTGCGGAACCCGGGCGGCAACAGCTGCAAGCCGGCAAACGAAGCCGTCAACCGGATGAAATTAAAAAGAAAAAGAGGCAAAGTAAAAAAAGAGAAGAATCTTACCCTTGGCAGCCTCCAGCTCGCGAGCCATGTCGGAGCGCTCGATCTTGGCCTTGTGGTAGCTGGCCACAAGCCGGTTGTACAAGGCGGTCCGCCTCTCCGAAACCGTCTGAGAAAAACATGAAGATGAGCGTCTAGGCGAAACCCGGACCGGCTCCAAGCAGCCGGCCCACGCCTCGGAAGGCTACCAGGACAATAGAAGAATTGCGAAAAATAATCAAGACATAAACTAACCTTGTCGGCTGCCTCCAGCTGCGCCAGGCGGACCTCGGTCTCGGCGGCTTTAGCCTTGAGGTGGGCGCGGAAGCCGGAGAAGAACATGTCCACAGGCGCCATGCCCGCACGTCCGTCCGGCTGGTCACCTCGCAGGCATCCGCCCGGTGCCAGTCCTTCTCCATGGTGCCGGCTGAGCCAAGGCTGGAGTCGGAGGCGGACACCACATTGAGCAGCCGGGCGCCCTTGGAAACGTGGAGACCTTGAGGCGACTCCACCGGGCCCTTCATTGTCACCAACGCCCGGGCATCGGCTGAGCGCGCCGGTTCCTGCCCCGTCGGCTCCTCCCTCGCCGGCTCCGAAGATGGAGGCGGCACGACCGAAGCAGCCGGCCCGGTAGGGACGGCAGACCCTGGCGCAAGCGGCGCTTCATCCGAACTTGCGTCCAGGACGACGACGTCAGGCGCGGCCCCGCCGACTCCAGCTGCAAGAGGCGCGGCCCCGCCGGGTGCACCTCTGCCGACTCCGGCCGCAGGCTCTAGAAGCCGAGTGCGACGTGGGAAGAGATCGTCGAGGGTCGGCTGGCCGACACGGCGAGCCGGCTCACTCCGAGAGCCGGAGCCGGGTGCTTCAGAAGAAGGTGCAGCTGAAGAGCCTGCCCCCGCGGCAGGCGGCGTGGCCACAGGCGGCACGACGGCGAGTGGCGTGCGCGCACCCGATGTAGGCTGCGGAGTCGGCTCCCTCCTCTGCCGCTGGACCCGCGACACGACGCTGGGAGTCGGCCGAGAGCCGCCGCCCTTGGAGAATTTTATAGCAGCCCTAGTCGGCCAAACAAGAAAAAGATTAACAAAAAGAAGGAAAGAAAAGGAATCAAACAACGAGAGAAAGAAACTCACCCGACCGTTTCCGGAACCTTTTTGGGTCCCATCCGGCGCTGCTTCTTCACCTTCGCCTCCAGCGCAGCCGTGGACCGCTCGCTGGCCCGCTTCTTCCCCTTGGGCACGGACGAGGAAGTCGCCGAGGTGGAAGGAGGCCTCATCGACACGGGCACCGCCCGGATCAGCACGGAGGCGGACGTCGCCGGCTCCTCCTCCTCTTCCTCCTGCTGCTCTGGAGAAGGCGGCGGGTTGTGCTCCCCCTGGCCTCCTTGGTCAGCCGCCTCCGGGACGCCATCGTCGCCGGCTTGGTCAGCCGGATCGACATGATCCGGCGTCCACAGCTTATGCTCCAGGTCGTCGTCCTCAACCCTCTGGCGGTCGAAGAGCTGCAGATAAACAAGAAAACTGTAAGGTACAAGCCGGCCACGCTGCCGCAAGCCGGAACTCGGACAAAAAGCAGATAAAACTTACCACATGCGCCATCTCCTCCCGGCTGTAGGGCTCCATCCCCCAGTCCCAGGTTTCCGACAGTTTCGCCTAGGAGATGGAGTTCACCCGCCTGGCGACCTGAGCCCTATTGAGCTCGATCTTGGACGTCCGGGTTGGGTCGAATCGGCCGGACATGTGGCAGATCTTGTGGGCGCGTGCCTGTAAAGGCAGCACCCGGCGGGCGGCGTAGCAGCAGAGGAGGTCGGCTGCGCACAGCCAGCCTTGGCTAACACAGTCCATGAGGAAGTCCCACATAAGTTTTACCTCCGCCTCCGGGTCCGCCGACTTGGCGTTGTGGCCCCAGTTGATCTGGCCGACTGGCGGGGCCGGGTTGTACTCCGGCAGGTTGATCCGGTCGAACACCGGGTTGTCGTTCCGCACATAGAAGAAGGACATCTGCCACTTCTTCACCAAGTCCACAATCAGGATCTTCGGGAAGGGCGTGCCCGTGCGGGAGTAGATGGAGGCGGCACCGTAGGCTCGCATCTGGCCATCGGTGGTTTGTGTCTTCAGGTAGAAGAGTCGGCTCCAGAAGTCCACCTCCGGCCACAAGACGGCGTAGCCCTCCATGAAGGCCACGTAGCAGCTCAGCGCAACGAAGGCATTGGGCGGCAAGTGGTGCGGCTACAGACCGAAGAAATCAAGGAATCGCCGAAGAAACGGCGAAGCCGGCAGGCCTAGAACCCGGTCGAAGTGCGCCCCGAAGACGACGCGTTCGCCAGGCTCCGGGGTCGGCTCCACCTCGGCTCCAGGCGCCCACGTGATCACCTCCGAGGGGATCCGGCGGAGGCGCACAAGACGAGCGATGTCGTCGTCCCTCATGTACGAGCCCTCTCCCACGATCCGCTTGGAGGAGCCATCGTCGCGGAAGAAGAAGAAGAGGAAGACCAGGAGAGCGCGAAAGGCGAGGAAGAACCGCGAGACGACGGCGAACGCGGTGGCGGCGGAGGACGTACCGTAGACACACGAGGACCCGTGGTGCCGGAACGGTGATGAGAAGGCTGCGGGCCGGCGGAGGAGCTTGGCCGCCGTGGATCGCCGGAGTTCGCCGGGGATTCGCCGGTGGGATCGCTCAAGCGCAGAAACTTGGCTCGAGCGGGAGAGAGAAAGACGTGGGTGCGAGGAAGAAATGGGCAGAGTAGCCGCCTCTGTACCGCTCCACGGGCATTTATACCCGCCTGCCACGTGCGACGCGCAGGCAAGTGGCGATCGTGGGCCACGATCCGGGATTTATTGCGCCATAACTTCCCCCACCACCGCTGCGGTTACCGGAAACGGCCACACCACGTCGCCCACGACCGCAAAGGATCTGGGGGAGACAATGATGTGACCAGACGAAACGGCAGCAGCAGTGCCGTCAGAAGCCATCAAGTCGGGTGCAAGGCCCGAGGCGGCGGAGATTCCGGCACGCCCAAGCCGCAGCCGGACGTCCTCCTCCAACCCAGCCCAAAACTCTCCGAGCAAGGCGGAACGGCCTCCAACACTTGACGAATATAAAAATCCGCATAACAAAGCGGCATCCGGCTTGCGAGCAGGCGGACGAAGCAAGCCGAATGAGGGCGCAGCCGGCTGAACGACAATTCTTAGCCGGCCCCTCGAGTGCTTCTCAAATACAATCTACGAGATCAAAGACTAAGGGTCAGGAAAACCTGCCCAGGTCCTTCTTTATGCAGGACCTTGCCAGCTTCAGGGGCTAATGTCGGGGGGAAGACCCCGGGTAGGGCAAAGGACTGAGAACAGTCGGCTCAAGGCCTGTCGGCCCGCGGCAAAGGCCGGCTGAGGAGCAGCCGGCTGGAGCCGTGGCCTGCTGCCTTGGGAGCCGGTTGATTCAAAGTCCACGCTGGTCTGGCCATAGCCGTCTACGCTGTGGCTGGGCCGGCTTCAACTTGCCATATCCGGCTTGGTTTGAATCTCCCTGACATGTTCCGAGTTGGTGAGCCTTGCAGGAGAAAGAACTGGAAAGGTGATCCGGCTCCTAAAGTCCACGATGATCTCACCTTCCATAAAGTGCGGGGCAATGTAGAGCAACAGTGCCTCCGCCGGACAAGCCACCATGGATCACGCCGCGCCGTACGGCTACAGGCCATCGATGGCGACAGGGACACCTCCTCTCCATACAGCTGACTTCGGCTGGTGACAAGACAAGGCTTCCACGTCCAACGGCTCCTGACAGCGGCGCCTCGGGAAGGAGCGGGAACCCGGAGCCGGCCAGCCGGCCAGTAGGTCATAGGGACTTCTTTGTGAAGTGCCAGCGCCTATATAAGTTGCACTACCCCCTCTCGTGCAAGGGATCGATCAACACTTACTCATTCTAGTCTTAGCGCTGCCCTGTTAGAGAGACCTTCGTCTACCTTAGCCTCCCAGGAGCAGCCGGATACAGCTCTAGGAGCACCATTGTACTGTGTTACATCTTATACACTCATAGCAGGAGTAGAGGTGTTACCTCCACAGGAGGGCCTCGAACCTGGGTACGTCGCCGTGTCGCTCGTACTCATACCCGCATCCGGATACCGCCGTAAGACCATACTAGGAACCACTCTCTTTAGCCACTCTATGGCATATGCCGTGACGATACCACGACAACCACTAAAGGAAATATAAGCATTTTGATTATGGCAACAAGACAAGGCATGCATATCATCATGGGATTGATGTAGGGAGTTTATACATGATATGCAAGGACCATCAACATTGCAATGGGATAGATATGAAGGATCACAAATAGTGAGCACAATATCAACATTACAATTTCCATCACCACTCACCATGTCATTACCTTGTGTCTTGGAACACGTTGGTGAAGTGGAAGAAGATGATAAATCATCACGGCTGGAGGTGGAAGTGATACGTCTCAAACGTATCTATAACTTCTTATGTTCCATGCTACTTTTATGATGATACTCACATGTTTTATACACACTTTATGTCATTATTATGCATTTTCCGGCACTAACCTATTGACAAGATGCCGAAGAGCCAGTTGCTGTTTTCTGCTATTTTTGGTTTCAGAAATCCTACAAAGGAAATATTCTCGGAATTGGACGAAATCAACGCACAGGGTCTTATTTTTCCACGAAGCTTCCAGAAGACCTAAGAGGATACAAAGTGGGGCCATGAGTTGGCGACACGCTAAGGCGGCGCGGCCAAGGAGGGGCCCGCGTCGCCCTAGTGTGTGGGCCCCTCGCGCCGCCTCCAACCCTACCCTTCCGCCTACTTAAAGCCTTCGTCGCGAAAACCCCAGTATCGAGAGCCACGATACGGAAAACCTTCCAGAGACGCCGCCACCGCCAATCCCATCTCGGGGGATTCAGGAGATCGCCTCCGGCACCCTGCCGGAGTGGGGAATCATCTCCCGGAGGACTCTTCATCACCATGATCGCCTCCGGATTGATGTGTGAGTAGTTCACCCCTGGACTATGGGTCCATAGTAGTAGCTAGATGGTTGTCTTCTCCTCATGTGCTATCATTGTTCGATCTTGTGAGCTGCCTAACATGATCAAGATCATATATTTGTAATGCTACATGTTGCGTTTGTTGGGATCCGATGAATATGGAATACTATGTTATGTTGATTATCAATCTATCATATATGTGTTGTTTATGATCTTGCATGCTCTCCGTTGCTAGTAGAGGCTCGGCCAAGTTGATACTTGTAACTCCAAGAGGGATTATTTATGCTCGATAGTGGGTTCATGCCTCCATTTAATCCGGGACAAGTGATGTAAAGTTCTAAGGTTGTGGATGTGCTATTGCCACTAGGGATAAAACATCAATGCTTTGTCTAAGGATATTTTTGTTGATTACATTACGCACCATACTTAATGCAATTTTCTGTTGTTTGCAACTTAATAATGGAAGGGGTGCGGATGCTAACCTGAAGGTGGACTTTTTAGGCATAGATGCATGCTGGATAGCGGTCTATGTACTTTGTCGTAATGCCCAATTGAATTTCACACTACTCATCATGATATGTATGTGCATTTTTATGCCCTCTTTATTTGTCAATTGCCCAACTGTAATTTGTTCACCCAACATGCTTTATCTTATTGGAGAGACACCACTAGTGAACTGTGGACCCTGGTCCATTCTTTACATCCGAATACAATCTACTGCAAACATTGTTCTTTACTGTTCTTCGCATACAAACATCATTTTCCACACTATACGATTAACCCTTTGTTACAGCAAACCGGTGAGATTGACAACCTCACTATTAAGTTGGGGCAAAGTATTTGGATTGTGTTGTGCAGGTTCCACGTTGGCGCCGGAATCCCTGGTGTTGCGCCGCACTACACTCCGCCACCAACAACCTTCACGTGTTCCTTGACTCCTACTGGTTCGATAACCTTGGTTTCTTACTGAGGGAAAACTTGATGATGTACGCATCACACCTTCCTCTTGGGGTTCCCAACGTGCGTGTGCTTTACGCGTCATCAAGACAGTTTTCTGGCGCCGTTGCCGGGGAGATCAAGACACGCTGCAAGGGGAGTCTCCCACTTCCAATCTCTTTACTTTGTTTTTGTCTTCCTTTACATTATTTTATTTACTGCTTTGTTTGCTTTCTTATATCAAAATACAAAAAAATTAGTTACTTGCTTTACTTTATTTACTGTCTTGTTTGCGTTCTCCATATTAAAAACACAAAAAAATTAGTTACTTGCATTTACTTTATTTAGTTTGCTTTATTTATTATTGCTAAAATGGGTACTCCTGAAAATACTAAGTTGTGTGACTTCACTAGCACAAATAATAATGATTTCCTATGCACACCTATTGCTCCACCTGCTACTACAGCAGAATTTTTTGAAATTAAACCTGCTTTACTGAATCTTGTTATGAGAGAGCATTTTTTTGGTGTTAGTTCTGATGATGCTGCTGCCCATCTTAATAATTTTGTTGAACTTTGTGAAATGCAAAAGTATAAGGATGTAGATGGTGACATTATAAAATTGAAATTGTTTCCTTTCTCCTTAAGAGGAAGAGCTAAAGATTGGTTGCTATCTTTGCCTAAGAATAGTATTGATTCATGGACTAAATGTAAGGATGCCTTCATTGGTAGATATTATCCTCCTGCTAAAATTATATCTTTGAGAAGTAGCATAATGAATTTTAAGCAATTGGATAATGAGCATGTTGCTCAAGCATGGGAAAGAATGAAATCTTTGGTGAAGAATTGCCCCACCCATGGACTGACTACCTAGATGATCATCCAAACCTTTTATGCAGGATTGAATTTTTCTTCGCGAAACCTATTGGATTCAGCTGCTGGAGGTACCTTTATGTCCATCACCTTAGACGCCGCAACGAAGCTTCTTGATGACATGATGATTAATTACTCTGAATGGCACACGGAAAGAGCTCCACAAGGTAAGAAGGTAAATTCTGTCGAAGAAACCTCCTCCTTGAGTGATAAGATTGATGCTATTATGTCTATGCTTGTGAATGGTAGATCTAATGTTGATCCTAATAATGTTCCGTTAGCTTCATTGGTTGCTCAAGAAGAGCATGTTGATGTGAACTTCATTAAAAATAATAATTTCAACAACAATGCTTATAGGAATAATTTTGGTAACAACTATAGGCCATATCCTTCTAATAATAGTAACGGTTATGGTAATTCTTATGGGAATTCTTACAATAATAATAGGAGTGTACCCCCTGGTCTTGAAGCTATGCTTAAAGAATTTATTAGTACACAAACTGCTTTTAACAAATCTGTTGAAGAAAAGCTTGGTAAAATTGATATTCTTGCTTCTAAAGTTGATAGTCTTGACGCTGATGTTGATCTTTGAAATTGAAAGTTATGCCTAACGAAACTAAATATATTAAGTCATTTGCTACAGAAAACGCCATCCAAGTTCGAATTAATGAAAATATTAGATTGATGGCTGAATTGCGTGCTAGGTGGGAAAAAGAAGAAAATGCTAAAGAGAATAATGTAGCTAAAGTTTGGACTATTACCACCACTAGTAATGCTAATTCTTCACATCTTGCTACACCTCCTAGTATCAATGGTAAAATAATTGGTGTTGGCAATGTTTCTACTCCTAATGCAAAGTGTGAAAAACTGCCTGAAACTGCTAAAACTGCTGAAACTGCCTGTGATAAAACTGCTGAAATTTTTCAAATATTGGGGACAATGATCCCATTGCTGTAGATCATAATGGTTTAGATTTTGATGATTGTCACATCTCTGAAGTTATAAAGTTCTTGCAAAAACTTGCTAGAAGTCCTAATGCTAGTGCTATAAATTTGGCCTTTACAAAACATATTACAAATGCTCTCATAAAAGCTAGAGAAGATAAATTAAAACTTGAAACTTCTATTCCTAGGAAGTTAGAAGATGGTTGGGAGCCCATCATTAAGATGAAGGTCAATGATTTTGATTGTAATGCTTTATGTGATCTTGGTGCAAGTATTTCTGTTATGCCTAAGAAAATCTATAATATGCTTGACTTGCCACCATTGAAAAACTGTTATTTGGATGTTAATCTTGCTGATAATTCTACAAAGAAACCTTTGGGGAGGATTGATAATTTTCGCATTACGGTCAACAATAACCTTGTCCCCATTGATTTTGTTTTCTTGGATATTGAGTGCAATGCATCTTGTCCCATTATTTTGGGAAGACCTTTTCTTCGAACTGTTGGTGCTATTATTGATATGAAGGAAGGTAATATTAAATATCAATTTCCTCTCAAGAAAGGTATGGAACACTTCCCTAGAAAGAGAATGAAGTTACCTTTTGATTCTATTATTAGAACAAATTATGATGTTGATGCTTCATCTCTTGATAATACTTGATTCACAGTTTCTGCGCCTAGCTGAAAGGGGTTAAAGAAAAGCGCTTATGGGAGACAACCCATTATGTTACTACAGTATCTTTGTTTTATATTTGAGTCTTGGAAGTTGTTACTACTGTAGCAACCTCTCCTTATCTTTATTTTATCGCATTGTTGTGCCAAGTAAAGTCTTTGATAGTAAAGATAATACTAGATTTGGATTACTGCGTAGAAACAGATTTCTTGCTATCACGAATTTGAGTAGTATTCTCTGTAGGTAACTCAGAAAAATCTTCCAATTTACGTGCGTGATCCTCAGATATGTACGCAACTTTCATTCAATTTGAGAATTTTCATCTGAGCAAGTTAAGTGCCCCAGAAAAATTCATCTTTACAGACTGTTCTGTTTTGGCAGATTCTGCCTTTTATTTCGTATTGCCTGTTTTGCTATGTTTGATGGATTTCTTTGTTCCATTAACTTTCAGTAGCTTTGTGCAATGTCCAGAAGTGTTAAGAATGATTATGTCACCTCTGAATATGTGAATTTTTGATTATGCACTAACCCTCTAATGAGTTTGTTTTGAGTTTGGTGTGGAGGAAGTTTTCAAGGATCAAGAGAGGAGGATGATACAATATGATCAAGGAGAGTGAAAACTCTAAGCTTGGGGATGCCCCCGTGGTTCATCCCTGCATATTTCAAGAAGACTCAAGCATCTAAGCTTGGGGATGCCCAAGGCATCCCCATCTTCATCGACAACTTATCAGGTCACCTCTAGTGAAACTATATTTTTATTCCGTCACATCTTATGTGCTTTACTTGGAGTGTCTTTATGTTCTTGTTTTTGTTTGTTTGAATAAAATCGGATCCTAGCATGCATTGTGTGGGAGAGAGACATGCTCCGCTGTTGCATATGAACACATATGTTCTTAGCTTTACTCTTAATGTTCATGGCGAAGGTTGAAACTGCTTCGTTCATTGTTATATGGTTGGAAACAGAAAATGCTACATGTGGTAAATTGGTATAATGTCTTGAACAATTTGATACTTGGCAATTGTTGTGCTCAAATAGATCATGTTTAAGCTCTTGCATCATGTACTTTGCACCTATTAATGAAGAAATACCGTAGAGCTTGTTGACATTTGGTTTGCATGATTGGTCTCTCTAAAGTCTAGATATTTTCTGGTGAGGGTTTGAACAACAAGGAAGACAGTGTAGAGTCTTATAATGCTTGCAATATGTTCTTATGTAAGTTTTGCTGTACCGGTTCATACTTGTGTTTGCTTCAAACAACCTTGCTAGCCTAGCCTTGTATTGAGAGGGAATAATTCTCGTGCATCCAAAATCCTTGAGCCAAAAACTATGCCATTTGTGTCCACCATACCTACCTACTACATGGTATTTCTCTGCCATTCCAAAGTAAATTGCTTGAGTGCTACCTTTAAAATTCCATTCTTTGTCTTTGCAATATATAGCTCATGGGAAAAATATCCTCAAAAGCTATTGTGGTACTGAATATGTACTTATGTATCATATTTCTTAATAAGTTGCTTGTTGAGCGGTAACCATGTTCCTGGGGACGCCATCAACTATTTCACCTTTGTTGAATATCATGTGAGTTGCCATGCATGTTCGTCTTGTCTGAAGTAAGGGAGATTTATCATGATCAAATGGTTTGAGTATGCATATTTTTAGAGAAGAACATTGGGCCGCTAACTAAAGCCATGATCCATGGTGGAAGTTTCAGTTTGGACAACAATCCTCAATCTCATATGAGAATATTATTCGTTGTTGAATGCTTATGCATTAAAGAGGAGTCCATTATCTGTTGTCTATGTTGTCCCGGTATGGATGTCTAAGTTGAGAATAATCAAAAGCGAGAAATCCAATGCGAGCTTTCTCCTTAGACCTTTGTACAAGCGGCATAGAGGTACCCCTTTGTGACACTTGGTTGAAACATATGCTATGCAATGATAATCCATGTAATCCAAGCTAATTAGGACAAGGTGCGGGCACTATTGGTATACTATGCATGAGGCTTGCAACTTATAGGATATCTTATACATAACACATATCAATTATTACTACCGTTGACAAAATTGTTTCTATGTTTTCAAAATAAAAGCTCTAGCAGAAATATAGCAATCCATGCTTCCCTCTGCGAAGGGCCTTTCTTTACTTTTATGTTGAGTCAGTTTACCTACTTCTTTCTGTCTTAGAAGCAAACACTTGTGTCAACCGTGTGCATTGATTCCTACATATTTGCTTATTTGCATTCATCATATTACTTTATGTTGACAATTATCCATGAGATAAACATGTTGAAGTTGAAAGCAACTGCTGAAACTTATATCTTCCTTTGTGTTGCTTCAAAACTTTCTACTAAGAATCTATTGCTTTATGAGTTAACTCCTATGAAAGTCTTATTGATGCTTGTCTTGAAAGTACTATTCATGAAAAGTCTTTGCTATATGATTCAGTTGTTTAATCATTGTCTT
Source organism: Lolium rigidum (assembly GCF_022539505.1). Taxonomy (NCBI): domain Eukaryota; kingdom Viridiplantae; phylum Streptophyta; class Magnoliopsida; order Poales; family Poaceae; genus Lolium; species Lolium rigidum. The sequence goes on along the minus strand of NC_061512.1, from coordinate 173,290,203 downwards.
TACCATTGCTTCGAATCACTTCATTCATTACATATGCTTTACAATAGTATTGATCAAGATTATGATAGCATGTCACTTCAGAAATTATCTTTGTTATCGTTTACCTACTCGAGGGCGAGTAGGAACTAAGCTTGGGGATGCTTGATACGTCTCAAACGTATCTACAATTTCTTATGTTCCATGCTACTTTTATGATGATACTCACATGTTTTATACACACTTTATGTCATTATTATGCATTTTCCGGCACTAACCTATTGACAAGATGCCGAAGAGCCGATTGTTGTTTTTCGTTGTTTTTGGTTTCAGAAATCCTACAAAGGAAATATTCTCGGAATTGGACGAAATCAACGCCCAGGGTCTTATTTTTCCACTAAGCTTCCAGAAGACCGAAGAGGATACGAAGTGGGGCCACGAGGTGGCGACACGCTAAGGCGGCGCGGCCAAGGAGGGGCCCGCGCCGCCCTAGTGTGTGGGCCCCTCGCGCCGCCTCCAACCCTACCCTTCCGCCTACTTAAAGCCTTCGTCGCGAAAAACCCAGTACCGAGAGCCACGATACGGAAAACCTTCCAGAGACGCCGCCGCCGCCAATCCCATCTCGGGGGATTCAGAAGATCGCCTCCGGCACCCTGCCGGAGAGGGGAATCATCTCCTGGAGGACTCTTCATCACCATGATCGCCTCCGGATTGATGTGTGAGTAGTTCACCCCTGGACTATGGGTCCATAGCAGTAGCTAGATGGTTATCTTCTCCTCATGTGCTATCATTGTTCGATCTTGTGAGCTGCCTAACATGATCAAGATCATCTATTTGTAATGCTACATGTTGCGTTTGTTGGGATCCGATGAATATGGAATACTATGTTATGCTGATTATCAATCTATCATATATGTGTTGTTTATGATCTTGCATGCTCTCCGTTGCTAGTAGAGGCTCTGGCCAAGTTGATACTTGTAACTCCAAGAGGGAGTATTTATGCTCGATAGTGGGTTCATGCCTCCATTTAATCTGGGACAAGTGACGGAAAGTTCTAAGGTTGTGGATGTGCTTGTTGCCACTAGGGATAAAACATCAATGCTTTGTCTAAGGATATTTGTGTTGATTACATTACGCACCATACTTAATGCAATTGTCTGTTGTTTGCAACTTAATACTGGAAGGGGTGCGGATGCTAACCTGAAGGTGGACTTTTTAGACATAGATGCATGCTGGATAGCGGTCTATGTACTTTGTCGTAATGCCCAATTGAATTTCACACTACTCATCATGATATGTATGTGCATTGTTATGCCCTCTTTATTTGTCAATTGCCCAACTGTAATTTGTTCACCCAACATGCTTTATCTTATTGGAGAGACACCACTAGTGAACTGTGGACCCCGGTCCATTCTTTACATCCGAATACAATCTACTGCAAACATTGTTCTTTACTGTTCTTCGCATACAAACATCATTTTCCACACTATACGATTAACCCTTTGTTACAGCAAGCCGGTGAGATTGACAACCTCACTATTAAGTTGGGGCAAAGTATTTGGATTGTGTTGTGCAGGTTCCACGTTGGCGCCGGAATCCCTGGTGTTGCGCCGCACTACACACCGCCACCAACAACCTTCACGTGTTCCTTGACTCCTACTGGTTCGATAACCTTGGTTTCTTACTGAGGGAAAACTTGCTGTTGTACGCATCACACCTTCCTCTTGGGGTTCCCAACGGGCGTGTGCTTTACGCGTCATCAGGAAGCAACTTAGAGCTCTTCATGATGTGAAGGGGAAGAGAGCTCCTTGGAGACACCACCGACCATGTGAGAAATGTATCCACCAAACATTTCCTTAAGCTTGATCCATATCACACGAGATAACTTTCGCTTTATATATATCAAGAACCTACGAAAATCTTGTCTCAAGGAGAATAAAAGCTCATTAGATACTTGAGCTTCAAGATGTAAGTTTTTCTCATCCTCTAAATATAGATTTTGAGGCTCCATCAGAGGAGAAAAACCTACATCTAGAAATATCTCTATATTTGGACACAAGGTCCGAAGATTATAAAGCAAGCGATTTCTCCACAAAGGATAATTTGTGCCATCAAAGATAATTGTGTCATTGTCCACTATATTACTAGCCGACATCTTTACTCTCAAGGCGGTGAAGCCTTAAACAAGGAGAGACCTGCTTGCTCTGATACCAATTGAAAGGACGAGATGTCGCCTAGAGGGGGTGAATAGGCATTTTAAAAACTCTTACAGATTTGGCTTGTAAGAATGCGGAATTAAACTAACGTTTATTTTACAAGCACAAATCCTAAATATGCTAGGCTCACCTAAGTGCAACAACAACTAGAGCTAAGAAAGATAGGCACAAGATATATGTAGCACAAGTGATAGCAAGATATATGTACTTCAAGCACGATGGCTATCACAAGGAAAGAAAGTTCGGGTATAGAAATAACCGAGGCACGCGGAGACGAGGATGTGTTCCTGTGTTCCCTTCCTTTGCAAGAAGGTGTTGGAGATATGCCCAAGAGGCAATAATAAAGAGGTTGTTATAATATCTTTGTGTTTATGATAAATGTTTGCATACCATGCTATAATTGTATTAACCGAAGCAGTGATACATGTGTGTTATATAAACAACAAGGAGTCCCTAGTAAGCCTCTTGTATAACTAGCTTGTTGATTAATAGATGATCATGGTTTCGTGATCAGAACATTGGATGTTATTAATAACAAGGTTATGTCATTGGTTGAATGATATAATGGACACACACCCAAATGAGCGTAGCATAAGATCAAGTCATTAAGTTCAATTTGCTATTAGCTTTCAATACATAGTTACCTAGTCCTTTGACCATGAGATCATGTAAATCACTTACACCGGAAGGATGCTTTGATTACATCAAATGCCATTGCGTAATGGGTGGTTATAAAGATGGGATTAAGTATTCGGAAAATGTGAGTTGAGGCATATGGATCAACAGTGGGATTTGTCCATCCCAATGTAGGATAGATACACTATGGGCCCTCTCGGTGGAATGTCGTCTAATTAGCTTGCAAGCATGTGTCTGGGTCACAAGAGATGACATGCCACGGTACGAGTAAAGAGTACTTGTCGGTAACAAGGTTGAACAAGGTATGGAGATACCGATGATCGAACCTCGGACAAGTAAAGTATCGTGTGACAAAGGGAATCGGTATCGTATGTAAATGGTTCAATCGATAACTAAGTTATCATTGAATGTGTCGGATCCATTATGGATCTCCAGATCCCGCTATTGGTTATTGGTCGGAGAGGAGTGATACGTCTCCGACGTATCGATAATTTCTTATGTTCCATGCCACATTATTGATGATATCTACATGTTTTATGCACACTTTATGTCATATTCGTGCATTTTCTGGAACTAACCTATTAACAAGATGCCGAAGTGCCAGTTGTTGTTTTCTGCTGTTTTTGGTTTCAGAAATCCTAGTAAGGAAATATTCTCAGAATTGGACGAAATCAACGCCCAGGGTCCTATTTTGCCACGAAGCTTCCAGAAGACCGAAGAGTCAACGAAGTGGGGCCACGAGGTGGCGACACCATAGGGCGGCGCGGCCCAAGCCCTGGCTGCGCCGACCTAGGATGTGGGCCCCTCGTGACGCCCCTTGACCTGCCCTTCCGCCTACAAATAGCCTTCATCGCGAAACCCCCAGTACGGAGAGCCACGATACGGAAAACCTTCCAGAGACGCCGCCGCCGCCAATCCCATCTCGGGGGATTCAGGAGATCGCCTCCGGCACCCTGCCGGAGAGGGGAATCATCTCCCGGAGGACTCTACGCCGCCATGGTCGCCTCCGGAGTGATGTGTGAGTAGTCTACCCCTGGACTATGGGTCCATAGCAGTAGCTAGATGGTTGTCTTCTCCCCATTGTGCTTAATTGTCGGGTCTTGTGAGCTGCCGAACATGATCAAGATCATCTATCCGTAATTCTATATGTTGTGTTTGTTGGGATCCGATGAATAGAGAATACCATGTTATGTTGATTATCAATTTATATCTATGTGTTGTTTATGATCTTGCATGCTCTCCGTTACTAGTAGATGCTCTGGCCAAGTAGATGCTTGTAACTCCAAGAGGGAGTATTTATGCTCGATAGTGGGTTCATGTCTCCGTGAATCTGGGGAAGTGACAGAAATCTCTAAGATTATGGATGTGTTGTTGCTACTAGGGATAAAACATTGGTGCTATGTTCGAGGATGTAGTTACTGATTACATTACGCGCAATACTTAATGCAATTGTCTGTTGTTAGCAACTTAATACTGGAGGGGGTTCGGACGATAACCTGAAGGTGGACTTTTTAGGCATAGATGCATGCTGGATAGCGGTCTATGTACTTTGTCATAATGCCCAATTAAATCTCACAATACTCATCATAATATGTATGTGCATGGTCATGCCCTCTTTATTTGTCAATTGCCCAACTGTAATTTGTTCACCCAACATGTTGTTTATCTTATGGGAGAGACACCTCTAGTGAACTGTGGACCCCGGTCCAATTCTCTTTACTCGAAATACAATCTACTGCAATACTGTTCTACTGTTTTACTGCAAACAATCATCATCCACACTATACATCTAATCCTTTGTTACAGCAAGCCGGTGAGATTGACAACTTCGCTGTTTCGTTGGGGCAAAGTACTTGGTTTGTGTTGTGCAGGTTCCACGTTGGCGCCGGAATCCCTGGTGTTGCGCTGCACTACATCTCGCCGCCATCAACCTTCAACGTGCTTCTTGGCTCCTACTGGTTCGATAAACCTTGGTTTCATACTGAGGGAAAACTTGCCGCTGTACGCATCACACCTTCCTCTTGGGGTTCCCAACGGACGCGTGTTGTACGCGTATCAAGCTCTTTTTCTGGCGCCGTTGCCGGGGAGATCAAGACACGCTGCAAGGGGAGTCTCTACATCCCAATCTCTTTACTTTATTTTTGTCTTGCTTAGTTTTATTTACTACTTTGTTTGCTGCACTAAATCAAAATACAAAAAAAATTAGTTGCTAGTTTTACTTTATTTACTATCTTGTTTACTATATCAAAAACACAAAAAAATTAGTTACTTGCATTTACTTTATCTAGTTTGTTTTATTTACTACTGCTAAAATGAGTAATCCTGAAGTTGAAGTTCGTACGTTTAAGCAACGAGGGGGAGAATGTTTAAGAGATGCTTGGTATAGAATTAGTGATGCCCATAATAGGTGCACTAAGAAACACTCCACCACTATCCTACTCAGGAATTTTTATGTTGGTGTCTCTAGCTGGAATAGGTATGTTCTTGATAGTCTCGCAAAAGGTAACTTCCTAAGTACTCATGCATTAGAAGCTAGTTGCATTATTGAGAGTCTATTTGGAATACCCCCTGTTGATGAAGTTAAAACTGAAATCTCTCTCGAAGATGTTATGAAAAAATTGGAAACCATAGAGAAAAAATTTCCAAGTGTTGAAACTAAATTGGAAATGTTACTTGATAAAACTGATGAACTTGATAAACCCTTAGGAGGAATTGATGAAAGAATTAGTGTCCTAGGAACTTGTGTTGTCCATGATGATCAAACCAATAGGATTGGCGAACTTGAAAAAGCTATGGAAACCTTGGGTTCAACATTTTCTTCTCTTAAATATAAGGAGAAAGCTTATGTGGGTAAGGAGCAAAAGTTTATGTATGTCTCTAAAGTGCCTAAACCAAAGAAATATTATTATAGGCCTAAAATTGACAAAGCCCTTTGTACCACTACGGATGGGGGAGCTTGTGATAACAACACTTCGTCTCTTGATAATACTTGATACACACTTTCTGCGCCTAGCTGAATGGCGTTAAAGAAAAGCGCTTATGGGAGACAACCCAAGTGTTTTTACTACAGTACTTTGTTTTTATTTTGTGTCTTGGAAGTTGTTTACTACTGTAGCAACCTCTCCTTATCTTAGTTTAGTGTTTTGTTGTGCCAAGTAAAGTCGTTGATAGTAAAGTTCATACTAGATTTGGATTACTGCGCAGAAACAGATTTCTTTGCTGTCACGAATCTGGGCAAAATTCTCTGTAGGTAACTCATAAAATTATGCCAATTTACGTGAGTGGTCCTCAGATATGTACGCAACTTTCATTCAATTTGAGCATTTTCATTTGAGCAAGTCTGGTGCCTCGATAAAATTCATCAATACGAACTGTTCTGTTTTGACAGATTCTGCCTTTTATTTCGCATTGCCGTTTTGTTATGTTCGATGGATATTTCGATTCCATTGACTTTCAGTAGCTTTGTGCAATGTCCAGAAGTGTTAAGAATGATTATGTCACCTCTGAACATGTATATTTTGATTGAGCACTAACCCTCTAATGAGTTGTTCTAAGTTTGGTGTGGAGGAAGTTTTCAAGGATCAAGAGAGGGAGATGATACAACATGATCAAGGAGAGTGAAAGCTCTAAGCTTGGGGATGCCCCGGTGGTTCACCCCTGCATATATCAAGAAGACTCAAGCGTCTAAGCTTGGGGATGCCCAAGGCATCCCCTTCTTCATCGACAACATTATCAGGTTCCTCCCCTGAAACTATATTTTTATTCCATCACAGCTTATGTGCTTTTCTTGGAGCGTTAGTTTGTTTTTGTTTTTGTTTTGTTTGAATAAAATGGATCCTAGCATTCACTGTGTGGGAGAGAGACACGCTCCGCTGTAGCATATGGACAAGTATGTCCTTAGGCTTTACTCATAATATTCATGGCAAAGTTTCTTCTTCGTTAAATTGTTGTATGGTTGGAAACGGGAAATGTTGCATGTGGTAGTGTATAATAAAATACTTGTAGAACATTGAGCTTTGATAACTTGATTCTTTGCAAATGTTTTGAGATATTTAGATGGTAAGGCTTGCTGGATAAATGAGTTAAAATTAGTAGTGGATTGTTGTCTTTAAGCTTGTGCCGTACTACAAACTCTATTTAAATAGTTGAAGGCGTAGTTGGACTTGATAGCTTTCCATGTCTGGGAGTTCATCGTAATAACTAAGTTGTGCTGAAGGTCGAGGGAGCTAGCGGGGTACTTGTGCCACCGTGAACGGCCCTCCTTGGAGTAAATTTTAATCATGCTCTTAATGATGAATCTGCTAGTTGTTTGCAATAAGCTTGTGAGTTCTTTTTGACTAATGTTAAGCTACGGTTTTTGGCACTTCCACCATCCAAATTTGCTAGACTCTTCGGCACTGTGCATTGCCTTTTGCTCACATTGAGAATTGTGCATACTTCGCCGGTACATCCAAACCCGTGGGAGAACTTTCTCTTGTTCTCCTACACATAAGCCCATACATCTCCTCAAAACAGCCACCATACCTACCTACCACAGCATTTCCATAGCTGTTCCGAGATATATTGCCATGCAACATCCATTTTTACATTACATGCCATGTTGTCATTTATTATTTATATATTGCTTTGCATGATCATATACAGCTGATGTGTGGTTTACCCATGTTACGCTAGATCATTGCACATCCTGCTACACTAGCAGAGGCATACAGTTTCATACATCATGTTTCATTCATTATGAGTTATTTGTACCAAAAAGTGTGTTGTCATATTAGGATGTTGCCCCTAAAAATGAAAAGAGCCGTGGAGGCCATCAAAAAGAAAAAAATGAAAAGAAAGAAAAAAAAGAAAAAAAAAGAGAAAAACAAGAAAAAAGAAAAAAAGAGAATAAAGAAAAAGGGGGCAGCATTACTATCTTTTATCCACACTTGTGCTCATGTTTTAGCACCCGCATTATTCATAGTCATCATTTGTGCTCATGTTCAGCACCTACATTCATATGAGAGAGTTTTCATGTTTTACTAGTATAACTATGTGGGGAATTTACACTATAGAACTTGGGTTGTATATTCCAATGATGAGCCTCCTCAAAAGTGCTCTAGGTCTTCGTGAGCAACCAAGTTGGATGCACCCCCACTAGTTCCATTGGAGAGCTTTCATACACATATAGCTCTATGTGCATCCGTTGCATGGCAATCACTACTCCTTGCATAGCTTCGATCATAAGGCTTCCTCTTGTCTAATGGTCATTTACAGCTTTGCAAGCCTTTCTTCCATTTGGCCTTCCAAACCCCCATTAACGTTCTTTATGCCATAACATCCCGGTGCTAATACCAAATGCTTGCGCTCACCGGTTGAGTAGACTTCGAAACAGTTGATTCATGACGTTCATGTTTATGTTTACTTGACTGAATCCTTCTTATGTTGTGAAAATTTACTTGATGCTTGGAATGAAGGATAGAACTTCTATGCTGAATACTTAATACATCTTTAATGAACTTTGTACGGTTGCATGTCTTTAAAGCAATAGTTCATGAAAACTTCTAGCTTGTCTAACTCTTGCATTATCATCTCTTATGTCAATATAGATACTTGCTTTGAATGATTTGATCTCAGCTCATATGCTTTACAAATAGTATGATCAAGATTATGATGGCATGTCACTCCAGAAATTATCTTTGTTTATCGTTTACCTGCTTGGGACGAGCAGGAACTAAGCTTGGGGATGCTGATACGTCTCCGGCGTATCGATAATTTCTTATGTTCCATGCCACATTATTGATGATATCTACATGTTTTATGCACACTTTATGTCATATTCGTGCATTTTCTGGAACTAACCTATTAACAAGATGCCGAAGTGCCGATTCTGTTTTCTGCTGTTTTTGGTTTCAGAAATCCTAGTAAGGAAATATTCTCGGAATTGGACGAAATCAACGCCCAGGGTCCTATTTTGCCACGAAGCTTCCATAAGACCGAAGAGTCAACAAAGTGGGGCCACGAGGTGGCGACAGCATAGGGCGGCGCGGCCCAAGCCCTGGCCGCGCCGACCTAGGGTGTGGGCCCCTCGTGACGCCCCTTGACCTGCCCTTTCGCCTACAAATAGCCTTCGTCGCGAAACCCCCAGTACGGAGAGCCACGATACGGAAAACCTTCCAGAGACGCCGCTGCCGCCAATCCCATCTCGGGGGATTCAGGAGATCGCCTCCGGCACCCTGCCGGAGAGGGAATCATCTCCCGGAGGACTCTACGCCGCCATGGTCGCCTCCGGAGTGATGTGTGAGTAGTCTACCCCTGGACTATGGGTCCATAGCAGTAGCTAGATGGTTGTCTTCTCCCCATTGTGCTTAATTGTCGGGTCTTGTGAGCTGCCGAACATGATCAAGATCATCTATCTGTAATTCTATATGTTGTGTTTGTTGGGATCCGATGAATAGAGAATACCATGTTATGTTGATTATCACTTTATATCTATGTGTTGTTTATGATCTTGCATGCTCTCCGTTACTAGTAGATGCTCTGCCAAGTAGATGCTTGTAACTCCAAGAGGGAGTATTTATGCTCGATAGTGGGTTCATGTCTCCGTGAATGCAGGGAAGTGACGAAATCTCTAAGATTATGGATGTGCTTGTTGCCACTAGGGATAAAACATTGGTGCTATGTTCGAGGATGTAGTTACCGATTACATTACGCGCAATACTTAATGCAATTGTCTGTTGTTAGCAACTTAATACTCGGAGGGGGTTCGGATGATAACTCTGAAGGTGGACTTTTTAGGCATAGATGCATGCTGGATAGCGGTCTGTGTACTTTGTCGTAATGCCCAATTAAATCTCACAATACTCATCATAATATGTATGTGCATGGTCATGCCCTCTTTATTTGTCAATTGCCCAACTGTAATTTGTTCACCCAACATGCTGTTTATCTTATGGGAGAGACACCTCTAGTGAACTGTGGACCCCGGTCCAATTCTCTTTACTGAATACAATCTACTGCAATACTGTTCTACTGTTTTTCTGCAAACAATCATCATCCACACTATACATCTAATCCTTTGTTACAGCAAGCCGGTGAGATTGACAACCTCGCTGTTTCGTTGGGGCAAAGTACTTGGTTTGTGTTGTGCAGGTTCCACGTTGGCGCCGGAATCCCCGGTGTTGCGCCGCACTACATCTCGCCGCCATCAACCTTCAACGTGCTTCTTGGCTCCTACTGGTTCGATAAACCTTGGTTTCATACTGAGGGAAAACTTGCCGCTGTACGCATCACACCTTCCTCTTGGGGTTCCCAACGGACGCGTGCTGTACGCGTATCAAGGAGTCTCGACCATGTCTGCATAGTTCACGAACCGTAGGGTGACGCGCTTAAGGTTCGATGTCGCATAAGTAGATTCGGAATATCAGATGGAGGCCGAAGTTTGTTCGGAGTTTCGGATGGGATCCAGGACATCACGAGGAGGTCTGGAATGGTCCGGAGAATAAGATTCATATAAGGGAAGTTGATTTCTAGGTTTCGGAAAAGTTCGGAATTTTTTCGGTGGAAGACCGGGAAGGTTCTAGAAGGTTCCCGGGGTCCCACCCGTGGGCCCACGACCCTAGGAGGCCTAGCATGGGCTGAGGGGATGCTCCCTAGCCTAATGGTCCAGGGGCAGATGCCCCCCAAGGCCCAGCCAGCCAAACCCCTAGGGTTTGCCCAAAACCCTGGGGGATCAACTTGGGGGGGGGGAAGTTTCCCCCCTTTCCCCATCTTGGCCACCGGCCTAGGGCTTGGAGGAGGGGCCAAGCCATCTCTGGCTGCACCCCCTCCTATATAAATAGGGCAGGGGGCAGGGGGCGCAGCTCTCCCTCATCCCTTGTCCTCTGGCCGCCTCTCTCTGAAGGAGATATGCCCAAGAGGCAATAATAAAAGTGGTTATTATATATCTTTATGTTTATGATAAATGTTTATATACCATGCTATAATTGTATTAACCGAAACATTGATACATGTGTGATATGTAAACAACAAAGAGTCCCTAGTATGCCTCTTAACTAGCTTGTTGATTAATGGATGATTAGTTTCATAATCATGAACATTGGATGTTATTAATAACAAGGTTATATCATTGTATGAATGATGTAATGGACACACCCAATTAAGCGTAGCATAAGATCACGTCATTAAGTTATTTGCTATAAGCTTTCGATACATAGTTACCTAGTCCTTATGACCATGAGATCATGTAAATCACTTATACCGGAAAGGTACATTGCTTACATCAAACGCCACTGCGTAAATGGGTGGTTATAAAGGTGGGATTAAGTATCCGGAAAGTATGAGTTGAGGCATATGGATCAACAGTGGGATTTGTCCATCCCGATGACGGATAGATATACTCTGGGCCCTCTCGGTGGAATGTCGTCTAATGTCTTGCAAGCATATGAATAAGTTCATAAAAGACCACATACCACGGTACGAGTAAAGAGTACTTGTCAGGAGACGAGGTTGAACAAGGTATAGAGTGATACCGATGATCAAACCTCGGACAAGTAAAATATCGCGTGACAAAGGGAATTGGTATCGTATGTGAATGGTTCATTCGATCACTAAAAGTCATCGTTGAATATGTGGGAGCCATTATGGATCTCCAGATCCCGCTATTGGTTATTGGTCGGAGAGAGTACTCAACCATGTCCACATAGTTCACGAACCATAGGGTGACACACTTAAGGTTTGATGTTGAAATGGTAGAACTTGAATATGGAATGGAGTTCGAAGATTTGTTCGAAGTCCCGGATGAGATCCCGGACATCACGAGGAGTTCCGGAATGGTCCGGAGAATAAGATTCATATATAGGAAGTCATTTTATGAGTTTGAAAATGATCCGGTGCATTTATGGAAGGTGCTAGAAGGTTCTAGAATATTCCGGAAGAAAGTCACTTTGGAAGGCGGAGTCCCGAAGGGACTCCACCACCATGGCCGGCCAACCACGAGGGGTGGAGTCCCAGAGTAGACTCCACCTATGGTGGCCGGCCACCCTCCCAAGGGAAGGTGGGAATCCCACCTCTAGTGGGAGTCCTAGCTTGGGTAGGTTTCATGTCATATGGAAGGTTTTGGTTTGGGGTCTTATTCGAAGACTTGTAGACCAACTCTTGGGTGTTCCACCTATATAATGAGGGCCAAGGGGAGGGGGCCGGCCACCCCAACACCACAAGGTGGCCGCACCCCTCAAGTGGCCGGCGCCCCACTCCTCCTTCTTCCCCGCACGCTTAGCGAAGCTCCACCGGGATTCTCCACCACCACCGACACCATGCCGTCGTGCAGCCGGATTCAAGAGGAGCTACTACTTCCGCTGCCCGCTGGAACGGGGAGGTGGACGTCGACTTCATCAACACCGAACGTGTGATCGAGTACGGAGGTGCTGCCCGATTGTGGCACCGTGATCAAGATCTTCTACGCGCTTTTGCAAGCGGCAAGTGAACGTCTACCGCAGCAACAAGAGCCTCATCTTGTAGGCTTTGGAACTCTTCAAGGGTGAGTCTCGATCATCCCCTCGTTGCTACCGTCTTCTAGATTGCATCTTGGCTTGGATTGCGTGTTCACGGTAGGAAATTTTTTGTTTTCTATGCAACGAATCCCTACAGTGGTATCAGAGCCGTGTCTATGCATAGATGGTTGCACGAGTAGAACACAATGGTTTTGTGGGCGTTGATGCTCTTGTTATCTTTAGTTTGAGTACTTTGCATCTTTGTGGCATAGTGGGATGAAGCGGCTCGGGCTAACTTTACATGACCGCGTTCATGAGACTTGTTCCTCGTTCGACATGCAACTTGTATTGCATAAGAGGCTTTGCGGGTGTCTGTCTCTCCTACTATAGTGAAGATTCAATTTACTCTTCTATTGACAACATTAGTATCACCGTTGTGGTTCATGTTCGTAGGTAGATTAGATCTTTCTCGAAAACCCTAAACCACGTAAAATATGCAAACCAAATTAGAGACGTCTAACTTGTTTTGCGGGGTTTGGTGATGTGATATGGCCATAATGTGATGATGAATATGTATGAGATGATCATTATTGTATTGTGGCAACCGGCAGGAGCCTTATGGTTGTCTTTAAATTTCATGTTGAGTAGTATTTCAAAGTAGTTGTAATAGTTGCTACATGGAGGACAACAATGAAGACGGCACCATTGACCTTGACGCTACGCCGACGATGATGGAGATCATGCCCGAAGATGATGGAGATCATGTCCGTGCTTTGGAGATGAAGATCAAAGGCGCAAAGACAAAAGGGCCATATCATATCACATATGAACTGCATGTGATGTTAATCCTTTTATGCATCTTATTTTGCTTAGATCGCGACGGTAGCATTATAAGATGATCCCTCACTAAAATCTCAAGATAATAAAGTTTTCATCCTTAGTAGCACCGTTGCCAAGACTTGTCGTTTCGAAGCATCTCGTGATGATCGGGTGTGATAGAATCAACAAGTGCATAAAACGGGTGCAAGACAGTTTTGCACATGCGGATACTAAGGTGGCCTTGACGAGCCTAGCATGTACAGACATGGTCTCGGAACACGTGATACCGAAAGGTAGAGCATGAATCATATGGTTGATATGATGAACACTTTGAGTGTTTGATGTCTACGCCCCCTCCTTTTCCTGTAGACAGTGTTGGGCCTCCAAGAGCAGAGGTTTGTAGAACAGCAGCAAGTTTCCCTTAAGTGGATCACCCAAGGTTTATCGAACTCAGGGAGGAAGAGGTCAAAGATATCCCTCTCATGCAACCACTGCAACCACAAAGCAAGAAGTCTCTTGTGTCCCCAACACACCTAATAGGTGCACTAGTTCGGCGAAGAGATAGTGAAATACAGGTGGTATGAATATATATAAGCGGTAGCAACGGCACCGGAAAAGTGCTTTGCCCGGGACGAGTAAACAAGCGAGTAGTAACGCAGCAGTAGTAACGTTGATAAAACGAGTAAACAAACAGCGATAGCGATATTTAGGAACAAGGCCTAGGGATCATACTTTCACTAGTGGACACTCTCAACATTGATCACATAACAGAATAGATAAATGCATACTCTACACTCTTGTTGGATGATGAACACCATTGCGTAGGATTACACGAACCCTCAATGCCGGGGTTAACAAGCTCCACAATTCAATGTTCATATTTAAATAACCTTAGAGTGCATGAAAGATCAACACGACTAAACCAAGTACTAACATAGCATGCACACTGTCACCTTCACACTATGTAGGAGGAATAGATCACATCAATACCATCATAGCAATAGTTAACTTCATAATCTACAAGAGATCATAATCATAGCCTGCGCCAAGTACTAACACGGATGCACACACTGTCACCATTACACCGTGCAGGAGGAATAAAACTACTTTAATAACATCACTAGAGTAGCATGCAGATAAATTGTGATACAAAACACATTGCAATCATAAAGAGATATAAATAAGCACTTCACTATGCTCTTCATAACAGTGAATAAGTATTCTGTGAAATATAGCCTAAGAGACCCACACGGTGCACACACTGTCACCTTTACACACGTGGGACAAGGAGTCTCCGGAGATCACATAAGTAAAATTCACTTGACTAGCATAACGACATCTAGATTACAAGCATCATCATATGAATCTCAATCATGTAAGGCAGCTCATGAGATTATTGTATTGAAGCACATAGGAGAGAGATGAACCACATAGCTACCGGTACAGCCCGAGCCTCGATGGAGAACTACTCCCTCCTCATGGGAGACAGCAGCGTTGATGGAGATGGCGGTGGTGTCGATGGAGGAGCCTTCCGGGGGCACTTCCCCGTCCCGGCGGCGTGCCGGAACAGAGACTCCTGTCCCCCAGATCTTGGCTTCGCGATGGCGGCGGCTCTGGAAGGTTTTCCGTATCGTGGCTCTTCCGTATCGAGGTTTTAGGTCGAGGGGGCTTAAATAGGCGAATAGGCGGCGTCAGAAGGTCAACGAGGCGACGACACCATAAGGCGGCGCGGCCAGGGCCTGGGCCGCGCCGGCCTATCATCTGGGGCCCCTGTGGCCCCCCTCTGGCGACTCTCGGGTGTTCTGGATGCTTCCGGGCAAAATAGGACCACTGGGCGTTGATTTCGTCCAATTCCGAGAATATTTCCTTACTAGGATTTCCGAAACCAAAACAGCGAGAAAACAGGAACTGGCCCTTCGGCATCTCGTCAATAGGTTAGTTCCGGAAAAAGCATAAATATGACATAAAATGTGCATATAACATGTAGAAATCATCAATAATGTGGCATGGAACATAAGAAATTATCGATACGTCGGAGACGTATCAGTGTTCGCCATTGAAATTACACCTTGTCTCGTGATGATCGGACTTAGGTGTGGTGGATTTGGTTCGTGTGATCACTAAGACAATGCGAGGGATATTGTTTTGAGTGAGAGTTCACCTAGATTTTTAATTATGTTGAATTAAAATTTGAACTCAATTTGTCATAAACTTAGTCTAAACTTTTGCAAATATATGTTGTAGAGATGGCGTCCCCAATCAATTTTAACCGGTTCCTAGAGAAAGAAAAGCTTAAGAGCAACGGTAGCAACTTCACCGACTCGGTTTCGTCATGTGAGGATCTTCCTCGTCGGCGGAAATCTGCAATTTGTGCTTGATGCACCGCTAGGTGACCCTCCTGCGAAACCGAAACCGATGAAGTAAAGAATGTTTACGCGACTCGGAAAACTCGGTACTCTCAAGTTCGGTGTGCCCTCCCGTGCGGTCCGGAAGCCGATCTTCAAAAACGTTTTGAGCACCACGATCCTCATGAGTTGGTCAATGAGCTGAAAGCCATATTTGAGACTCATGCGCCCGTGGAATGCTATGAAGCATCGAAACACTTCTTCAGCTGTATGATGGAAGAAGGCAGCTCCGTTAGTGAGCACATGCTCGTTATGACCGGGCATGCGAAGAAACTCAGTGACTTGGGAATAGTGATTCCTAATAGACTGGGGATTAATCGTGTCCTTCAATCACTGCCACCAAGTTACAAGAACTTTGTGATGAACTACAATATGCGAGAACATGAACAAGGAGTTACTCGAACTCTTTGGCATGCTAAAAGCTGCTGAGATTGAGATCAAGAAAGAGCACCAAGTGTTGATGGTCAACAAGACCACCGAGTTTCAAGAAACAGGGCAAGTCTAAGGGAAAATTCAAGAAGGGTGGCAAGAAAGCTGCCACGCCTCCTATGAAACATAAGAACGGCCCTAAGCCTGATGCTGAGTGCTATTACTGCGAGGAGAAGGGACACTGGAAGCGTAATTGCTCCAAGTATCTGGTTGATCTGAAGAGGGGCCTTGTTAAGAAGAAGAAAGAAGGTATATCTGATATACATGTTATAGATGTTTATCTCACTGGTTCTCGTTCTAGTACCTAGGTATTTGATACTGGTTCGGTTGCTCATATTTGTAACTCGAAACAGGAATTAAAGAGTAAACGAAGACTACTGAAAGATGAAGTGATGATGCGCGTTGGAAACGGATCCAAAGTCGATGTGATCGTTGTCGGCACACTTCCTCTACATCTACCTTCGGGATTAGTTTTAAGCCTAAATAATTGTTATTTTGTACCCGCGTTGAGCATGAACATTATATCTGGATCTTGTTTAATGCAAGACGGTTATTCATTCAAGTCTGAGAATAATGGTTGTTCTATTTTTATGAATAATATCTTTTATGGTCGAGCACACGAAAAGAATGGCTTATTTCTATTAGATCTCGATAGTAGTGATACGCATATACATAACATTGATGCTAAGCGAATTAAATTGAATGATAATTCTACTTATATGTGGCACTCGTCGTCTTGGTCATATTGGAGTGAAACGCATGAAGAAACTCCATACCGATGGATTACTTGAATCACTTGACTTTGAGTCACTTGATAGATGCGAAGCATGTCTAATGGGAAAAATGACTAAGACTCCATTTTCTGGTATGATGGAGCGAGCTACTGACTTATTGGAAATCATACATACCGATGTGTGCGGACCAATGAGTGTAGCATCGCGCGGTGGTTATCGTTATGTTCTAACCTTCACGGATGATCTGAGTAGATATGGGTATATCTATTTCATGAAACATAAATCCGAAACTTTTGAGAAGTTTAAGGAATTCCAAAGTGAAGTAGAAAATCAACGTAACAAAAAGATTAAATTTCTACGATTTGATCACGGAGGTGAATATCTGAGTTATGAGTTTGGCATGCATTTAAAGAAATGCGGAATACTTTCACAATTGACACCGCCGGGAACACCACAACGAAATGGTGTGTCCGAACGTCATAATCGAACTCTCTTAGATATGGTTCGTTCTATGATGTCTCTTACTGATTTGCCGTTATCATTTTAGAGTTATGCATTAGAGACAGCCGCATTCACTTTAAATAGAGCACCATCAAAATCCGTAGAAACGACACCGTATGAATTATGGTTTAATAAGAAACCTAAGTTGTCGTTCCTTAAAGTTTGGGGTTGCGAAGCCTATGTAAAGAAGTTACAACCGGACAAGCTAGAACCCAAAGCGGAGAAATGCGTCTTCATAGGATACCCTAAGGAAACTATAGGGTATACTTTCTATCACAGATCCGAAGGCAAAATCTTTGTTGCTAAGAACAGAACCTTTCTTGAGAAAGAATTTCTCACTAAAGAAGTGACTCGAAGAAAAGTAGAACTTGATGAGATTGATGAATCTTTACTCGTTGATCAGAGTAGCGCAGTACCGGAAATTGTACCTGTACCGCCTGCACCGACAACAGAGGAAGCTAATGATAACGATCATGAAACTTCGAACGAGGAAACTACTGAACCTCGTAGATCGACAAGGGAACGTGCCACTCCTGATTGGTATGATCCTTGTCTAAATGTCATGATTGTGGATAACAATGATGAGGACCCTGCGACGTATGAAGAAGCGATGATGAGCCCAGATTCCAACAAATGGCAAGAAGCCATGAAATCCGAAATGGGATCCATGTATGATAACAAAGTGTGGACTTTGGTAGACTTACCTGATAGCCGCAAGGCTATCGAGAATAAATGGATCTTCAAGAGAAAAACAGATGCTGATGGTAATATTACTTGTCTATAAAGCTCGACTTGTCGCAAAGGGTTTCCGACAAATTCAAGGAGTTGACTACGATGAGACTTTCTCACCAGTAGCGAAGCTAAACTCTGTGAGGATTTTGTTAGCAATAGCTGCATTTTTCGATTATGAGATTTGGCGAGATGGATGTCAAAATGGCGTTCCTTAATGGAGACATTGAGGAAGAGTTGTATATGGTACAACCCAAAGGTTTTGTAGATCCTAAAAATGCTGACAAAGTATGCAAACTTCAGCGTTCAATCTATGGACTGAAGCAAGCATCAAGAAGTTGGAACCGACGCTTTGATAAAGTGATCAAAGACTTCAGGTTTATACAGTGTCATGGAGAGGCCTGTATTTACAAGAAAGTGAGTGGGAGCTCTCTAGCATTCCTGATATTATATGTAGATGACATATTATTGATTGGGAATGATATAGAACTATTAAGCAGTGTAAAAGGTTATTTGAATAATAGTTTTTCAATGAAAGACCTTGGTGAAGCATCGTATATATTAGGCATCAAGATTTATAGAGATAGATCAAAACGCCTAATAGGGCTATCACAGAGTACATACCTGGACAAGATTCTAAAGAAGTTTAGAATGGACGAAAGTAAGAAAGGTTTCTTACCTATGTTACCGAGCAAGGTCTTGAGTAAGACTCAAGGACCGGCTACGGCGAAGAAAGAGAAAGGATGAGTAATATCCCCTATGCCTCGGCAGTAGGATCTATCATGTATGCCATGCTATGTACTAGACCGGATATAGCACATGCTTGTTAGTTTGACTAGCAGATATCAAAGTGATCCGAGGAATGGAACACTTGGACAGCGGTCAAGAATATCCTAAAGTACTTGAAAAGAACTAAGGATATGTTTCTTTGTTATGGAGGTGACCAAGAGCTCGTTGTAAGCGGTTACACCGATGCAAGTTGGAACACCGATCCGATGACTCTAAGTCACGATGCAGGTACGTGTTTATATTGAATGGTGCTTGCGATAAGCTGGGCAAGCTCGAAGCGGTGCACGGTGGCGAAGTCTTCAACGAATCGGAGTACATAGCGGCTTCAGAGGCTTCATCAGAAGCGGTATGGATGAAGAGGTTCATTGTAGAGCTCGGTGTTGTTCCTAGTGCATTGGACCCACTAGTCATATACTGTGACAACATGGGTGCCATCGCCAATGCACAAGAACCAAGGTCACACAAGAGGCTGAAGCATATCAAGCTGTGTTACCACTCGATTCGCGAGTACATCGAAGATGGAGAAGTAAAGATTTGCAAAGTACACACTGATCTGAATGTAGCAGATCTGTTGACTAAAGCTCTCCCTAGGGCAAAGCATGACCAACACCAGAATGCCATGGGTGTTAGGTATATTACAATGTAATCTAGATTATTGACTCTAGTGCAAGTGGGAGACTGAAGGAGATATGCCCAAGAGGCAATAATAAAAGTGGTTATTATATATCTTTATGTTTATGATAAATGTTTATATACCATGCTATAATTGTATTAACCAAAACATTGATACATGTGTGATATGTAAACAACAAAGAGTCCCTAGTATGCCTCTTAACTAGCTTGTTGATTAATGGATGATTAGTTTCATAATCATGAACATTGGATGTTATTAATAACAAGGTTATATCATTGTATGAATGATGTAATGGACACACCCAATTAAGCGTAGCATAAGATCACGTCATTAAGTTATTTGCTATAAGCTTTCGATACATAGTAACCTAGTCCTTATGACCATGAGATCATGTAAATCACTTATACCGGAAAGGTACTTTGATTACATCAAATACCACTGCGTAAATGGGTGGTTATAAAGGTGGGATTAAGTATCCGGAAAGTATGAGTTGAGGCATATGGATCAACAGTGGGATTTGTCCATCCCGATGACGGATAGATATACTCTAGGCCCTCTCGGTGGAATGTCGTCTAATGTCTTGCAAGCATATGAATAAGTTCATAAGAGACCACATACCACGGTACGAGTAAAGAGTACTTGTCAGGAGACGAGGTTGAACAAGGTATAGAGTGATACCGATGATCAAACCTCGGACAAGTAAAATATCACGTGACAAAGGGAATTGGTATCTTATGTGAATGGTTCATTCGATCACTAAAAGTCATTGTTGAATATGTGGGAGCCATTATGGATCTCCAGATCCCGCTATTGGTTATTGGTCGGAGAGAGTACTCAACCATGTCCACATAGTTCACGAACCGTAGGGTGACACACTTAAGGTTTGATGTTGAAATGGTAGAACTTGAATATGGAATGGAGTTCGAAGATTTGTTCGAAGTCCCGGATGAGATCCCGGACATCACGAGGAGTTCCGGAATGGTCCGGAGAATAAGATTCATATATAGGAAGTCATTTTATGAGTTTGAAAATGATCCGGTGCATTTATGGAAGGTGCTAGAAGGTTCTAGAATATTCCGGAAGAAAGTCACTTTGAAAGGCGGAGTCCCGAAGGGACTCCACCACCATGGCCGGCCAACCCTAAGGGGTGGAGTCCCAGGTGGACTCCACCTATGGTGGCCGGCCACCCTCCCAAGGGAAGGTGGGAATCCCACCTCTAGTGGGAGTCCTAGCTTGGGTAGGTTTCATGTCATATGGAAGGTTTTGGTTTGGGGTCTTATTCGAAGACTTGTAGACCAACTCTTGGGTGTTCCACGTATATAATGAGGGCCAAGGGAGGGGCCAGCCACCCCAACACCACAAGGTGGCCGCACCCCTCAAGTGGCCGGCGCCCCCCTCTCCCCAAACCCTAGCCGCCCCACTCCTCCTTCTTCCCCGCACGCTTAGCGAAGCTCTGCCGGGATTCTCCACCACCACCGACACCACGCCGTCGTGCTGCCGGATTCAAGAGGAGCTACTACTTCCGCTGCCCGCTGGAACGGGGAGGTGGACGTCGACTTCATCAACACCGAACGTGTGACTGAGTACGGAGGTGCTGCCCGATTGTGGCATCGTGATCAAGATCTTCTACGCGCTTTTGCAAGCGGCAAGTGAACGTCTACCGCAGCAACAAGAGCCTCATCTTGTAAGCTTTGGAACTCTTCAAGGGTGAGTCTCGATCATCCCCTCGTTGCTACCGTCTTCTAGATTGCATCTTGGCTTGGATTGCGTGTTCGCGGTAGGAAATTTTTTGTTTTCTATGCAACGAATCCCTACACTCTCTCCCACCGATACGTTGCTCCGACTTAGGCGAAGCCCTGCAGCTTTTCTCCTCCACCACCACCACCACGCCGTCGTGCTGCTTGGATTCTGAGGAGATCTACCACACCTCCTCTGCCCGCTGGAACGGGGAGAGGACGGGCTTCATCGACACCGTACACACAACCGAGTACGGAAGTGCTGCCGGATTGCAGCACGGATGATCGACTACATCAACAACGAGATCTAATCTCGTAGGCTTTGGAATCTTCGAGGGTTAGTCTCGCAATCTTCTCGTTGCTTCGATCTTGGTAGATTAGATCTTGCTTCTTCCTAGATTGGATCTTGGTTTTTGTTCATGTTCACGGTAGAAATTTTTGTTTTCCATGCAACGAACCCATCAGTGGTATCAGAGCCGTGTCTATGCATAGATCTGTTGCACGAGTAGAACACAATGGTTTTTGTGGGCATTGATGCTTTTGTTGTTTTTAGTTAGTGTACTTTGCATCTTGCGGGATGGTGGGATGAAGCGGCATGGGCTAACTTTACATGACCGCGTCTCATGAGACTTGCTCCACGCTTGACATGCAACTTGTATTGCATAAGTGGCTTTGCGGGTGTCTGTCTCTCCCACCATAGTGAAGATTCAATCTACTCTTTCTATTGACAACACTAGTATCACCGTTGTGGTTCATGTTCGTAGGTAGATTGGATCTTACTCGAAAACCCTAAACCACGTAAAATATGCAAACCAAATTAGAGGCGTCTAACTTGTTTTTGCAGGGTTTGGTGATGTGATATGGCCATATGATGATGATTATATTTGATGTATGAGATGTTCATTATTGTATTATGGCAACCGGCGAGAGCCTAATGGTTGTCTTTAATTTTTGTTAAAGACCTGCGTGTCTATTCATCATGTAATAGCTTTATTTCAAGTAGTTGTTATAGTAGCTATAAGTGATGGACAACCATGAAGCGGCGCCACGACCTTGACGCCATGCTCGGTGATGATGGAGATCATGTCCGTGCTTTGGAGATGGAGATCAAAAGCACAAGAAGAAAGGCCATATCATATCACACATTATGAATTGCATGTGATGTTAATCCTTTATGCATCTTATTTTGCTTAGATCGCGACGGTAGCATTATAAGATGATCCCTCTCACTAAATATCAAGATAATAAAGTGTTCATCCTTAGTATGCACCGTTGCTAAGACTTGTCGTTTCAAAACATCACATGATGATCGAGTGTGATAGATTCTACATGTGCATACAACGGGTGCAAGCCAGTTTTGCACACGCGGATACTAAGGTTGCCTTGACGAGCCTAGCATGTACAGACATGGTCTCGGAACACGGGATACCGAAAGGTAGAGCATGAGTCATATGAATGATATGATGAACACTTTGAGTGTTCGCCTTTGAAGCTACATCTTTTCTCGTGAAGATCGGACTTGGTGTAGTGGATTTGGTTCGTGTGATCACTAAGACAATGCGAGGGATGTTGTTTTGAGTGGGAGTTCACCTAGTTAATTTAATAATTAAAATTGAACTCAATTTATCATAAACTTAGTCTAAACTCTTTGCAAATATGTTGTAGATCATGGCGTCCCCCTCCATCAGTTTTAACCAGTTCCTAGAGAAAGAAAAGCTTAAAAGCAATGGTAGCAACTTCACCGACTGGTTCCGTCATGTGAGGATTTTCCTCAATGGTGGAAATCTGCAATATGTGCTCGATGCACCGCTAGGTCCCCCACCACCACCTGCAGTATCCGAGGACGTAAAGAATGTTTACGAGACTCGGGTCATTTGGTACTCTCAAGTTCAGTGTGCCATCCTGTGCAGCCTAGAGGCGGAGCTCCAAATACGGTTTGAGCACCACGATCCTTATGAGCTGGTCCATGAGCTAAAAGCTATCTTTGAAACTCATGCGGCCGTGGAAATTAGCTATGAGGCCTCGAAACACTTCTTTGGCTGCATGATGGAAGAGGGTAGATCCGTTAGCGAGCACGTGCTCAAGATGTCTGGGCACGCGAAGAACCTTAGTGACTTGGGAATTGTGATTCCTAACCAGTTGGGTATTCATCGTGTCCTCCAATCACTGCCACCTAGTTACAAGAACTTCGTGATGAACTACAACATGCAGAACATGAACAAAGAGTTACCTGAACTCTTCTCCATGCTGAAATCTGCTGAAGTTGAGATACAGAAAGAGCACCAAGTGTTGATGGTCAACAAGACCACCAGTTTCAAGAAGCAGGGCAAGCCTAACAACAAGGGCAACTTCAAGAAGGGCAGCAAGAAAGTTGTTGCGCCTCCTGAGAAGCCCAAGGCTGGCCCTAAGCCTGATACTGTGTGCTATTACTGCAAGGAGAAGGGGCACTGGAAGCGTAATTGCCCCAAATACTTGGCTGATCTGAAGAACGGCCTCATCAAGAAGAAAGGTTTATTTGATATACATGTTATTGATGTCTATCTTACTGGTTCTCGTAGTAGTGCATGGGTATTTGATACTGGTTTTGGTTGCTCACATTTATAACTCGAAACAGGAGCTGCGGAATAAACGAAGCCTGGCAAGGGACGAGGTGACGATGCGTGTTGGAAATGGATCCAAGGTCGATGTGATCATCGTCGGCACGCTCCCTCTACATCTACCTTCGAGATTAGTTTTAAACCTTAATAATTGTTATTTGGTGCCTGTGTTGAGCATGAACATTATATCTAGATCTTGTTTAATGCAAGACGGTTATTCGTTTAAATCAGCGAATAATGGTTGTTCTATTTATATGAGTTATATCTTTTATGGTCATGCGCCTGAGATGAATGGTTTATTCTTGTTAAATCTCGATAGTAGTGATACACATGTTCATAACATTGATGCTAAGAGAATTAAACTGAATGATAATTCTACTTATATGTGGCACTGTCGTCTTGGTCATATTGGAGTGAAGCGCATGAAGAAACTCCATTCCGATGGACTTCTTGAGTCACTTGACTTTGAGTCACTTGATAGATGTGAAGCATGTCTAACAGGAAAAATGACTAGGACTCCATTTTCTGGTACAATGGAGCGAGCTACGGACTTGCTGGAAATCATACATACCGATGTGTGCGGACCAATGAGTGTGGCATCGCGCGGTGATTATCGTTATGTTCTAACCTTCACGGATGATCTGAGTACATATGGGTATATTTAGTTTATGAAACCTAAGTCCGAAACTTTCGAGAAGTTTAAGGAATTCCAAAGTGAAGTAGAAAATCAACGTAACAAGAAGATTAAGTTTCTGCGTTCTGATCGCGGAGGCGAATATCTGAGTTATGAGTTTGGCATGAACTTAAAGAAATACGGAATACTTTCACAGTTGACACCGCCGGGAACACCACAACGTAATGGTGTGTCCAAACGTTGTAATCAAACTCTCGTGGATATGGTTCGATCTATGATGTCTCTTACTGATTTGCCATTATCATTTTGGGGTTATGCATTAGAGACAGCCGCATTCACTTTAAATAGGGCATCATCTAAATCCGTTGAAACGACACCATATGAATTATGGTTTGGAAAGAAACCTAAGTTGTCATTCCTTAAAGTTTAGGGTTGCGAAGCTTATGTAAAGAAGTTACAACCTGACAAGCTAGAACCCAAAGCGGACAAATGCGTCTTCATAGGATACCCTAAAGAAACTATTGGGTACACTTTCTATCACAGATCCGAAGGAAAAAATCTTTGTTGCTAAAAACGGATCCTTTCTTGAGAAGGAGTTTCTCACTAAAGAAGTGACTGGAAGGAAAGTAGAACTCGACGAGGTTACTGAACCTTCTCACATAGATCAGAGTAGCGCAGTACCGGAAGATGTTCCTGTGCAGCCTGCACCGATAGGAGAGGAAGCAAATGATGATGATCATGAAACTTCGAACGAGGAAGCTACTGAACCTCGCAGATCGACGAGGGAACGTACCACTCCTGATTGGTATGATCCCTGTCTAAATGTCATCATTGTGGACAACAATGATGAAGACCCTGCGACGTATGAAGAAGAAATGATGAGCCCAGATTCCAACAAATGGCAAGAAGCCATGAAATCCGAAATGGGATCCATGTATGATAACCAAGTATGGACTTTGGTAGACTTACCTGATAGCCGCAAGGCTGTCGAGAATAAATGGAACTTCAAAAGAAAAACAGATGCTGATGGTAATATTACTGTCTATAAAGCTCGACTTGTCGCAAAGGGTTTCCGACAAATTCAAGGAGTTGACTACGATGAGACTTTCTCACCTGTAGCGAAGCTAAAGTCTGTGAGGATTTTGTTAGCAATAGCTGCATTTTTCGATTATGAGATTTGGCAAATGGATGTCAAAATGGCGTTCCTTAATGGTGATATTGAGGAAGAGTTGTATATGGTACAATCCAAAGGTTTTGTCGATCCTAAAAATGCTAACAAGGTATGCAAACTTCAGCGTTCCATTTATGGACTGAAGCAAGCATCCCGGAGTTGGAACCGACGTTTTGATATGGTGATCAAAGACTTCGGGTTTATACGGACTCATGGTGAGGCCTGTATTTACAAGAAAGTGAGTGGGAGCTCTGTAGCATTCATGATATTATATGTAGATGACATATTATTGATTGGGAATGATATAGAACTACTAAGCAGTGTTAAAGGTTATTTGAATAAGTGTTTTTCAATGAAAGACCTTGGTGAAGCAGCGTACGTTTTAGGCATCAAGATTTATAGAGATAGATCAAGAGGCCTAATAGGGCTTTCACAGAGTACATACCTGGACAAGATTCTAAAGAAGTTTAGAATGGATGAAAGTAAGAAAGGGTTCTTGCCTATGTTGCCAGGTAAGGTCTTGAGTAAAACTCAAGGTCCGGCTACGACAGAAGAAAGAGAGAGGATCAACAAGATCCCCTATGCCTCGGCAGTAGGCTCTATCATGTATGCCATGCTGTGTACTAGACCGGATATCACATATGTTGTTAGTTTGACCAGCAGATATCAGAGTGATCCAGGAATGGAACACTGGACAGCGGTCAAGAATATCCTGAAGTACTTGAAAAGTACTAAGGATATGTTTCTTTGTTATGGCGGTGACCAAGAGCTTGTTCTAACCAGTTACACCGATGCAAGTTGGAACACTGATCCTGATGAATCTAAGTCTCAGTCTGGGTACGTGTTTATACTGAATGGTGCTGCAGTAAGCTGGATGAGTTCCAAGCAGTGCACGGTGGCGAAGTCTTCAATTGGATCTGAATACATAGCGGCTTTGAAGGCTTCATCGGAAGCGGTATGGATGAAGAGGTTCATTGTTGAGCTTGGTGTGGTTCCTAGTGCATTGGACTCATTAGTCATCTACTGTGACAACATGGGTGCCATCGCCAATGCACAAGAACCAAGGTCACACAAGAAGCTAAAGCACATCAAGCTGCGTTTTCATTCGATTAGCGAGTACATCGAAGATGGTGAAGTAAAGATTTGCAAAGTACACACAGATCTGAATGTGGCAGACCATTGACTAAAGCTCTCCCTAGGGCAAAGCATGACCAACACCAGAATGCCATGGGTGTTAGGTACCTTAATTATGTATCTAGATTATTGACTCTAGTGCAAGTGGGAGACTGTTGGAGATATGCCCAAGAGGCAATAATAAAGAGGTTATTATAATATCTTTGTGTTTATGATAAATGTTTGCATACCATGCTATAATTGTATTAACCGAAACATTGATACATGTGTGTTATGTAAACAACAAAGAGTCCCTAGTAAGCCTCTTGTATAACTAGCTTGTTGATTAATAGATGATCATGGTTTCGTGATCATGAACATTGGATGTTATTAATAAAAAGGTTATGTCATTGGCTGAATGATATAATGGACACACACCCAAATGAGCGTAGAATAAGATCAAGTCATTAAGTTCAATTTGCTATTAGCTTTCGATACATAGTTACCTAGTCCTTTGACCATGAGATCATGTAAATCACTTACACCGGAAGGATGCTTTGATTACATCAAACGCCATTGTGTAAATAAGTGGTTATAAAGATGGGATCAAGTATGCGGAAAGTGTGAGTTGAGGCATTGATGCTAGCACGCAGTCGACGTGCCCGTTGGGAACCCCAAGCGGAAGGTATGATGCGTACAGTGGCAAGTTTCCCTCAGTAAGAAACCAAGGTTTATCGAACCAGTAGGAGCCAAGAAGCACGTTGAAGGTTGATGGCGGCGAAGTGTAGTGCGGCGCAACACCAGGGATTCCGGCGCCAACGTGGAACCTGCACAACACAACCAAAGTACTTTGCCCCAACGTAACAGTGAGGTTGTCAATCTCACCGGCTTGCTGTAACAAAGGACTAGATGTATAGTGTGGATGATGATGTTTGCAGAGAACAGTAGAACGAGTATTGCAGTAGATTGTATTCGATGTAAAAGAATGGACCGGGGTCCACAGTTCACTAGAGGTGTCTCTCCCATAAGAATAAGCATGTTGGGTGAACAAATTACAGCTTGGGCAATTGACAAATAGAGAGGGCATGACAATGCACATACATGTTATGATGAGTATTGTGAGATTTAATTGGGCATTACGACAAAGTACATAGACCGCTATCCAAGCATGCATCTATGCCTAAAAAGTTCACCTTCGAGGTTATCATCCGAACACCCTCCGAGTATTAAGTTGCAAACAACGGACAATTGCATTAAGTATGGTGCGTAATGTAATCAACGAATATATCCTTAGACATAGCATTGATGTTTTATCCCTAGTGGCAACAGACACATCCACAACCTTAGGGGTTGCTTGTCACTCCCAGCATTTAATGGAGACATGAACCCACTATCGAGCATAAATACTCCCTCTTGGAGTTACAAGTATCAACTTGGCCAGAGCCTCTACTAGCAACGTAGAGCATGCAAGATCATAAACAACACATGATAGATTGATAATCAACATAACATAGCATTCACTATTCATCGGATCCCAACAAACACAACATATAGTATTACAGATAGATGATCTTGATCATGTTAGGCAGCTCACAAGATCCGACAATGATAGCACAATGATGAGAAGACAACCATCTAGCTACTGCTATGGACCCATAGTCCAGGGGTGAACTACTCACACATCACTCCGGAGGCGACCATGGCGGTGTAGAGTCCTCCGGGAGATGATTCCCCTCTCCGGCAGGGTGCCGGAGGCGATCTACTGAATCCCCCGAGATGGGATTGGCGGCGGCGGCGTCTCTGGAAGGTTTTCCGTATCGTGGCTCTCGGTACTAGAGTTATTATCGACGAAGGCTTCTTATAGGCGAAGAGGTAGGTTTAGGGGTGACGCGAGGGGCCCACACAACAGGCCGGCGCGGCCAGGGCTTGGGCCGCGCCGCCCTGGCGTGTCGCCGCCTCGTCGCCCCACTTCGTATCTCCCCCGGTGTTCTGGAAGCTTCGTGGAAAAATAAGATCCTGGGCGTTGATTTCGTCCAATTCCGAGAATATTTCCTTACTAGGATTTCTGAAACCAAAAATAGCAGAAAACAGCAACTGGCTCTTTGGCATCTTGTTAATAGGTTAGTGCCTGGAAAATGCATAAATATGACATAAAGTATGCATAAAACATGTAGGTATCATCAATAAAGTAGCATGGAACATAAGAAATTATCGATACGTTGGAGACGTATCAGCATCCCCAAGCTTAGTTCCTACTCGTCCCGAGTAGGTAAACGATAACAAAGATAATTTCTGAAGTGACATGCCATCATGATCTTGATCAATACTATTGTAAGCATATGTAATGAATGCAGCGATCCAAAGCAATGATAAAGACAATGAGTAAACAACTGAATCATATAGCAAAGACTTTTCATGAATAGTACTTCCAAGACAAACATCAATAAGTCTTGCATAAGAGTTAACTCATAAAGCAATAAATTCATAGTGAAGGTATTGAAGCAACACAAAGGGAGATTAAGTTTCAGCGGTTGCTTTCAACTTGTAACATGTATATCTCATGGATAGTTGTCAACATAAAGTAATATGATGAATGCAAATATGCAAGCATGTAAGAATCAATGCACAGTTAACACAAGTTTTTGCTTCTTGAGGTGGGAGGAAATAGGTAAACTGACTCAACATAAAAGTAGAAGAAAGGCCCTTCAAAGAGGGAAGCATCGATTGCTATATTTGTGCTAGAGCTTTTATTTTGAAAACAAGAAACAATTTTGTCAACGGTAGTAATAAAACATATGTGTTATGTAAATTATATCCTACAAGTTGCAAGCCTCATGCATAGTATACCAATAGTGCCGCACCTTGTCCTAATTAGCTCGGATTAACTGGATTATCACTGCAATACATATGTTTTAACCAAGTATCACAAAGGGGTACCTCTATGCCGCCTGTACAAAGGTCTAAGGAGAAAGCTCGCATTGGATTTCTCGCTTTTGATTATTCTCAACTTAGACATCCATACCGGGACAACATAGACAACAGATAATGGACTCCTCTTTAATGCTTAAGCATTCAACAACAATTAATATTCTCATTAGAGATTGAGGATTGTTGTCCAAAACTGAAACTTCCACCATGAATCATGGCTTTAGTTAGCGGCCCAATGTTCTTCTCTAACAATATGCATGCTAAAACCATTCAACTCATGGTAAATCGCCCTTACTTCAGACAAGACGAACATGCATAGCAACTCACATGATATTCAACAAAGAGTAGTTGATGGCGTCCCCAGGAACATGGTTATCGCATAGCAAGCAACTTAATAAGAAATAAAATACATGTACATATTCAATACCACAATAGTTTTTAGGCTATTTGTCCCATGAGCTATATATTGCAAAGACAAAGGATAGAAAATTAAAGGTAGCACTCAAGCAATTTACTTTGGAATGGCGGAGAAATACCATGTAGTAGGTAGGTATGGTGGACACAAATGGCATAGTTATTGGCTCAAGGATTTGGATGCACGAGAAGTAATCCTTCTCAATACAAGGCTTAGGCTAGCAAGGTTATTTGAAGCAAACACAAGCATGAACCGGTACAGCAAAACTCACATGAAAACATATGCAAGCATTATAAAACTCTACACTGTCATCCTTGTTGCTCAAATCCTTACTAGAAAATATCTAGACTTTAGAGAGACCAATCATGCAAACCAAATTTTAGCAAGCTCTATGTATTTCTTCACTAATAGGTGCAAAGTATATGATGCAAGAGCTTAAACATGATCTATAACAATTGCCAAGTATCAAATTATCCAAGACATTCTACCAATTACCACATGTAGCATTTCCCGTTTCCAACCATATAACAATTAACGAAGTAGTTTATCCTTCGCCATGAACATTATGAGTAAAGTCAAAGACATATTTGTCCATATGCAACAGCGGAGCGTGTCTCTCTCCCACACAATGAATGCTAGGATCCATTTTATTCAAACAAAACAAAAACAAAAACAAACAGACGCTCCAAGCAAAGTACATAAGATGTGATGGAATAAAAATATAGTTTCACTAGATGAACCTGATAATGTTATCGATGAAGAAGGGGATGCCCCAAGCTTAGATGCTTGAGTCTTCTTGAAATATGCAGGGATGAACCACTGGGGCATCCCCAAGCTTAGAGCTTTCACTCTCCTTGATCATATTGTATCATCCTCCTCTCTTGATCCTTGAAAACTTACTCCACACCAAACTCAAAACAACTCATTAGAGGGTTAGTGCACAATCAAAATTCACATGTTCAAAGGTGACATAATCATTCTTAACACTTCTGGACATTGCACAAAGCTACTGAAAGTTAATGGAACAAAGAAGTCCATCAAGCATAGCAAAACAGGCAATGCGAAATAAAAGGCAGAATCTGTCAAAACAGAACAGTCCGTAAAGACGAATTTTTACGAGGCACCAGACTTGCTCAAATGAAAATGCTCAAATTTAATGAAAGTTGCGTACATATCTGAGGATCACTCACGTAAATTGGCAGAATTTTCTGAGTTTCCTACAGAGAATTCAGCCCAGATTCGTGACAGCAAGAAATATGTTTCTGCGCAGTAATCCAAATCTAGTATGAACCTTACTATCAAAGACTTTACTTGGCACAACAATGCAACAAAATTAAGATAAGGAGAGGTTGCTACAGTAGTAAAAACTTCCAAGACTCAAACATAAAATAAAAGTGCAGAAGTAAAATCATGGGTTGTCTCCCATAAGCGCTTTTCTTTAACGCCTTTCAGCTAGGCGCAGAAAGTGTGTATCAAGTATTATCAAGAGATGAAGTATCAACAGCGGGGTTTGGAGTTTTCTCAACCATGCATTGTATGTTGTATCTGTAAGTTTCAGAGGCTCCCTTTTCATTAGTCTTAGGCTTGCTATTCTCATCAAACAAATTTTCAGGGACAAGCCAAGCATAATTATCATCTAGAGCTTCATGCATTCCTAGGAGCTTGCAAGGTATTGGTGCTTTAAACTCCCCACCATCATTAACATTATTAGTATACTTTATTCTATCCATGTCCATCTTTTCAAGTGTTCTTTTAAAATCGGTGAACATACCAAGCCTCTTATGCTTAATAAAAACTTTTCTAGCTTCTTTAGCCATGTCCTCAAATTCTCGCACAAGGACTTTTAAAACAAAATCTCTCTTTTCTCCCCTCTCCATATCAGAAAGTGTAAGAAATATGTGTTGTATCATGGGATTGAGAATAATAAATCTAGTTTCCATCATGCGTACCAAACAGACAGAGGCATCTTCATAGGCAGGGACAGTTTTTGCCAGGGGTATATCTTCAAGTTCTTCTTGCATACTAACATGGGTGAAAAATTCTTCTATATTATCTCTTCCAATTATAGACCCTTGTCCCACATGTATATCTTTTAAAGTGAAATTAGGAGGAAACATGATGAAATAAACAAAAGGCAAATAAAGTAAATGCAAGTAACTAATTTTTTTGTGTTTTTAATATGGAGATTGCAAACAAGACAATAAATAAAGTAAACTAGCAACTAATTCTTTTGTGTTTTGATATAATGCAGCAAACAAAGTAGTAAATAAAATAAAGCAAGACAAAAACAAAGTAAAGAGATTGGAAGTGGAGACTCACCTTGCAGCGTGTCTTGATCTCCCCGGCAACGGCGCCAGAAAAAGTCTTGCTGGCGTGTAGTTGACGTGGGAGTTAGAGATCTTTGTGGTGTAACTTTTCTTCAGATCCCCGACAACGGCGCCAGAAAAAAGCCTCGATGCTAGCACGCAGTCGACGTGCCCGTTGGAAACCCCAAGCGGAAGGTATGATGCGTACAGCGGCAAGTTTCCCTCAGTAAGAAACCAAGGTTTATCGAACCAGTAGGAGCCAAGAAGCACGTTGAAGGTTGATGGCGGCGAAGTGTAGTGTGGCGCAACACCAGGGATTCCGGCGCCAACGTGGAACTTGCACAACACAACCAAAGTACTTTGCCCCAACGTAACAGTGAGGTTGTCAATATCACCGGCTTGCTGTAACAAAGGATTAGATGTATAGTGTGGATAATGATGTTTGCAGAGAACAGTAGAACGAGTATTGCAGTAGATTGTATTCGATGTAAAAGAATGGACCGGGGTCCACAGTTCACTAGAGGTGTCTCTCCCATAAGAATAAGCATGTTGGGTGAACAAATTACAGTTGGGCAATTGACAAATAGAGAGGGCATGACAATGCACATACATGTTATGATGAGTATTGTGAGATTTAATTGGGCATTACGACAAAGTACATAGACCGCTATCCAAGCATGCATCTATGCCTAAAAAGTCCACCTTCAGAGTTATCATCCGAACCCCTCCAAGTATTAAGTTGCAAACAACATACAATTGCATTAAGTATGGTGCGTAATGTAATCAACGAATATATCCTTAGACATAGCATTGATGTTTTATCCCTAGTGGCAACAACGACATCCACAACCTTAGGGGTTGCCTGTCACTCCCCAGCATTTAATGGAGACATGAACCCACTATCGAGCATAAATACTCCTTCTTGGAGTTACAAGTATCAACTTGGCCAGAGCCTCTACTAGCAACGGAGAGCATGCAAGATCATAAACAACACATGATAGATTGATAATCAACATAACATAGCATTCACTATTCATCGGATCCCAACAAACACAACATATAGTATTACAGATAGATGATCTTGATCATGTTAGGCAGCTCACAAGATCCGACAATGATAGCACAATGAGGAGAAGACAACCATCTAGCTACCGCTATGGACCCATAGTCCAGGGGTGAACTACTCACACATCACTCCGGAGGCGACCATGGCGGTGTAGAGTCCTCCGGGAGATGATTCCCCTCTCCGGCAGGGTGCCGGAGGCGATCTACTGAATCCCCCGAGATGGGATTGGCGGCGGCGTCTGGAAGGTTTTCCGTATCGTGGCTCTCGGTACTGGAGTTATTATCGATGAAGGCTTCTTATAGGCGAAGAGGTAGGTTTAGGGGCAACACGAGGGGCCCACACAACAGGCCGGCACGGCCAGGGCTTGGGCCGCGCCGCCCTGGCGTGTCGCCGCCTCGTCGCCCCACTTCGTATCTCCCCCGGTGTTCTGGAAGCTTCGTGGAAAAATAAGATCCTGGGCGTTGATTTCGTCCAATTCCGAGAATATTTCCTTACTAGGATTTCGAAACCAAAAACAGCAGAAACAAAGAATCGGCTCTTTGGCATCTTGTTAATAGGTTAGTGCCGGAAAATGCATAAATATGACATAAAGTATGCATAAAACATGTAGGTATCATCAATAAAGTAGCATGGAACATAAGAAATTATCGATGCGTTGGAGACGTATCAGGCATATGGATCAACAGTGGGATTTGTCCATCCTGATGACGGATAGATACACTTTGGAACCTCTCGGTGGAATGTCGTCTAATTAGCTTGCAAGCATGTGACTGGGTCACAAGACATGACATGCCACGGTACGAGTAAAGAGTAATTGTCGGTAACGAGGTTGAACAAGGTATGGAGATACCGATGATCGAACCTCAGGCAAGTAAAGTATCGTGTGACAAAGGGAATCGGTATCATATGTAAATGGTTCAATCGATCACTAAGTTAATGTTGAATGTGTGGGAGCAATTATGGATCTCCAGATCCTGCTATTGGTTATTGGTCGGAGAGGAGTCTCGACCATGCCTGCATAGTTCACGAACCGTAGGGTGACGCACTTAAGGTTCGATGTCGCATAAGTAGATTTGGAATATGAGATGGAGACTGAAGTTTGTTCGGAGTCTCGGATGGGATCCAGGACATCACGAGGAGGTCCGGAATGGTCCGGAGAATAAGATTCATATAAGGGAAGTTGATTTCTAGGTTTCAGAAAAATTCGGGATTTTTTCGGTGGAAGACCAAGAAGGTTCTAGAAGGCTTCGAGGGCCCCACCAGTGGGCCCACGACCCTAGGAGGCCTAGCATGGGCTGAGGGGATGCTCCCTAGCCTAATGGGTCAGGGGCACATGCCCCCCAAGGCCCAGCCGGCCAAACCCCTAGGGTTTCCCCGAAACCCTTGTGGGGGTCAACTTGGGGGGAAGTTTCCCCCCTTTCCCCATCTTGGCCGCCGGCCTAGGGCTTGGAGGAGGGGCCAAGCCATCCCTGGCCGCACCCCCCCCCCCTATATAAAGAGGGGAGGGGGCAGGGGCGCAGCTCTCCCTCATCCCTTGTCCTCTGGCCGCCTCCCTCTCCCACCGATACATTGATCCGGCTTAGGCGAAGCCCTGCAGCTTTTCTCCTCCACCACTACCACCACGCCGTCGTGCTGCTAGGATTCCGAGGAGATCTACCAAACCTCCGCTGCCCGCTGGAACGGGGAGAGGACGGTCTTCATCGACACCGTACGCACGACCGAGTACGGAAGTGCTGCTGGATTGCAGCACGGACGATCGACTACGTCAACAACGAGATCTAATCTCGTAGGCTTTGGAATCTTCGAGGGTTAGTCTCGCAATCTTCCCGTTGCCTCGATCTTGGTAGATTAGATCTTGCTTCTTCCTAGATTGGATCTTGGTTTTTGTTCATGTTCACGGTAGAAAACTTTTGTTTTCCATGCAACGAACCCATCAGAAGGTACGCCACATTTGGAGGAGTGGAGGTCCCACGAAGGATTCCCCAGCGCCACGAAGGCTCACCCTATTCTCCGAGCCAAACCCACGAAGGATAATGGCCCTTTCCTTATGGTTAGCATTTCCTCCACTCCGGAGATGGCAAGCGCCAAAACCACTTCACAAGCTCCACGAAGGAGAAGTCCGGGTCTCTTCACAATCTTCCTTGAAGAGATCACCGGAGCACCAACCGCCAAGCCAACTAGGAGGTCTCCCTCCAAGAGTAACAAGCTCATGGTCTCTCGATCACTCGAACTAATCGTGGTGGAGAGCTCAACACTATGCAATGATGCAAAGCAAGAACACTAGAGATGTTCAAATCCTTCACACTCAAATCCCACCAAAGCAACAGATGCTAGGATGAGATTAGAGAGGAAGAACAAAGGAGGAAATCAACAAATGACTCCAGGATCTAGATCCCAAGAGTCCCCCTCACTTAGAGGAGAAATAGGTTGGTGGAGGTTGTAGATCTAGATCTCCTCTCTTAGATCCCTCAAGAATGAGCAAGAATCATGTGAGGGAAGGGAGAGGAAGCAAACTCAAGAGGTTCAACAATGATGGTAAAAAACGTGCTCAAGAACCAGGACAGCCTGCTGACAGAGTTTAAAGAGGGCCACGACCTAAGTCCTCGTTTGCCGGTACGTGCAGTGGTTAGGGTTTGAGTCGTCAGATATGAGGATTTTTCGGTTTGAGCTTCAATTCGTGCAATGTATGTTTAAATATTGCTGCCCCTTCCTATTATAGATCCCAGAAACAATGTTAGACCTAGACTTCACCGGGTATAATGACAGCGATTTGAGGTGCAAACATGACATGCCCATGTACAAATACGTTTGCTTCGAAGGAGAAATCACATGGAGAAAATTTCTAGGCGATAGATGTAAGGTAGGTTCATTGCATTGTGCAGATACTTCTTCTACTGCATGGATAATTGAGCTACTTAATTTTTGTGCTTGACATTGCTTTAGCTAGTGCTTGAAATTTTGTATCAATATGTAGGAGGACGTGTTGTGTAACCAGATTCATTGGGTAGATGGGGAATAGCTTATGGCTTCCAAGTACAGGAGATCTATTGTAGTACTTTCCAATAAAAAAAAGGTTGTCGAACCCACGAGGAGCTGAAGATATTGGTTAGTAAGTTTGATAAGTAAAACAATAAAAACGGGTGCAGCGTCTGGTGTTTTGGGTGTGTAGTTTGCAATACAATAAAGTGCAAGAAGTAAATAGCAATAAGTAAATGCTCTCAATTAGAGAAAACCCATTCCTAGGACAAACTCAAGTGTGTGTGAACTTATATGTGACAAGCGGTTCCTAAGGGCAGCATGGATTTAATTAGCATTTAGATTTCTACACAACATAGTGAATATCTTGTCAAGTTTCAATTTCTAAGGGGGCGGTGACATGGTATACCCTTCGGGTACCCATTATTAGTATACCTGACTCGGCCCAATATGGAGAAGACCCAATATGGAGAAGGCCCAACAAGGCAACCCGAAGAAGTAGTCGACTAGGACTTGTAAAACCCTAGGCTGGTTGCATATATAAAGCTAGCCAGGGCACCCGAAATAAAGAGGACAACAGATAAACAACATAGCTCCGCTACGGCGGCACCCTGTAAACACATCTATGATCATATACTGGATTGCTAGCAGCACGTAGGGATCCTCCACCGAGAGGATCCGAAGATGGGTACGTCGTGTGCCTAATCTCGACCCCGAAATCTCCATCGTCGCTCTCTCCCGAAACCCAAGTCTACAATACGTAGGCATTGCCGAGGTGATCCCTCGTCAGGCGGAGCCTAAATTAGATGTAGCCATAGATATGAGCAAATACATCCCTTATGATGGGTCATAGAGCCATTTTTATGAGTAAGTATAGGAATCATTAAGACATAAATATTTCACCATAGCAGTTAGTTCATTGATCCCCGACATAAACACCGACGTTACTGTCATCGCCGCTGCCAACGCCCACCGTAAGTATTTTTTTCTTTCCTGCTTCAGTCTTTACTAGAATTTCTAGTTCTAGAATTTGTGGTAGATGCGATTCGTTTATCTTCTTTATCTTGTCTAAATGTAGTTTGTTCATGCTATTCTGCATGATTAGTTTTCTTCATGTTTGTATAGTCATGATTTATCAATTGTTTATCCGAATTAAATCATTTAGTAATTTGGTCATATATTTAACAGTATTGCATTTACTTTTGCTGTTTCTAACAAGACATCGGCATTCACATAGGGCGCGTTTGGTAGGATGGCCAAAATCGTGCACCACTAGGGCAGCGAGACGGGCGTCCCTGTGCGTCGTGAACTGGCCACGGGCCATATTTGGCCCATCATTTGGTAGCATGTGTTGCATCGGTCCGAACAGAAGTACATGTTGTCATTTTGGGGACCCATGCAAAGCTTCTCCTCACCATATTCAAATATGGCGAGTTACCATCACATAACTACACACAAAAGAGCTCAAACACGATCATAAGCACAACACATAGTTAGATACGCAACGAACATGGTACTTAGTACCTAATTGTAGCACCAGAGTGGTAAGACGTCTACTTAAACCTGGGGCAGACTACCTAGATCCAAAAGCAATGTTTAACAGCCTCTACAGGCCAACAGAACAGCCACATATGCACAAAAGGAAGTGTTTAACAGCCTCATAGAGGCGAGCACAACTAGTAGCGACTTTGATCAGACAACAGCAGAGACAGGGATCAAGCACCTGCGCCTTAACGGCGAGGATCAACATAAGGGCCCTCGCGATGCCTCTTGCAGCTGAAGATGCTGGAGCACGAAGTCTCCTTCCTGAAGACGTCGACCTTGAAGCCGTCATCCTTAGGGGTGAAGACGATCGCGTCGTCGACGTGGAGGCCAAGCCTGGCGGCGAACTCGCTCCAGGACTTGATGAAGCCGACCCGCTGGGCCATCCACTGGAGCTGCACCTTCCACTCGCAGCGCTCGCCCATGTACAAACACACCTTCACCGGTGGGCCATTATTCTTCAGCTTGTACTTGATTATCAGGAGTTGCTCCATGTAGGGCGGCACGGCGAGGGCAAGGAGGTCCGGGCTCTCCACCTACACGAAGAATGCCGGCACCCGCTGCCTGGGAGCGTGCCCCAGTCAGCAGGACGGCCGGCGTGAACCCTTAGTGCGGTGATCTGCCGGTGCGCTTGCATGAACCGTTCATTGGGGTCACGAAGCCATGTCCCTTGCGTCCAGTATGGGCCCTTCCGGGAAGGTTTCCAGGAAGAGCCAGTTTTGCAGATGCAATGACAATGCAAAGTGTTAGCCAGTTCTGCAGATCAATTCCATGATGGCCATGACAATCACAACAAGATCGTCATGCCAATGGCAATGTCCATGATGGAGCTCCATGAAAGGGCATGCCAATGCCAATGGCAATGTGAAGCTCCATCATACGGCATGCCAATGAAAAGTCCATGATGTAGTGCATGCCATTGTCAAGTAATGTCATGGACTTGACATTGTCAAGCAATGTCATGGAGCTTGGCATTGTCAAGCAATGTCATGGACTTGACATTGTCAAACACTGTCATGGACATGGACAAGACAATGTCAAGTTCATGATGGAGCTTGAGCTTGGCATGGTCATGACATGCAGCGCACATTGATATCAATCATATCTACATTCACATCAATCAGACAACTATCTGATCGACAATGTAATCGAATCGATCTACACTAGCATCTATCAGATGAGGGAGCGCATGAGAGTACTTACGATGGGGTGGAGTGACAACGGCCTTGTCGGAGGAGGAGGAGGACGTGCACAGACGCTGACAGGTCCTCGAGGAGGTCGCACTCCAAATCCGGGTGGAGGAGGAGGCGGAGTCAGAGCGTGGGTCGTTTGGTAGGGCGCCGGTGCCGCGGTCGGGAAGCAGCGCCGATGGAGCTGTCGGCTGCCAATGAGCACGTGGTCAGCCGAACGATGGCGACGCGACGTGTGGCGGGCCATTCAGAGCAGCCGGACGCGGCATGCCCCATGGCATCGGCGCGTGCATTGGGTCGATGCGAACCCCCGTGGGGGCTCCATCTCCCTGCTGAAGCCCGGTGCACCAGTCGCCATTGCCACCGCCATCGCCGAGGGAAACCCTAGGGGGCAGGGTCAAAAACCCCCGGAGTCGAGGGATCCGCCGGTGGAATCCAGACGACATGAAGATCGGCGATGGCCGTGCTGCGAGTTGTGATGCCGGCCGTCCTCGTACTCGCGAACGGCGATGGCCGATTCAGCACAGGTACGCGACCGACATCGATCTGCACCGCCGAATCGCGGCCGCCGGCCTCGTACTCGCGGACGATGCGCAGGATCCCCTCGTGCAACGTCGTGACCGTCGGCCGGACGGCGGGATCCATCGACGCTGGAGCGGAAGGAGGCGAAGAGGCCATGGGCGGCGGTTGATGCGACAAGGTTGTGAGTGTCAGTGAGAGGAGTGAATGGGGAGAGAGAAGGAGGGAACCGGTGACTGGAAGTGAGGAGCGAGGGCCAAGACAACATGTTGTTTCCCGTGCTTCTCCACGCGTGCAACCGTCGCACGAGGGCGTGCAAAAATAGCACGACAACGGGACAGGCCCGCTGGAAACTGCCGATTCAGGCATTCCTCCAGGGCCTTCCCAGGGGTGCTTTGAGAACCGGTTAGCCACAACGCGGAGGGCTTACAGGCAACTAAACGGGCCGATTTTGGCTGGGCCCGATGCGAGCCAAGGGCTGCGCAGCCTACCGAACGCGCCCATATTCTCTCATGTTTCTAGTGCACATGCACATGCTACTCGAATTTTGATAAATCATACATGCAAGTGAAATGAGGATTATCTGTCAAGTTAGAACCCGTATACATCCAGTGCAGAGTAGCATCATATCATGTTTATATCATCGATGTGCAGAGTAGCATCATGTCATGTTTATATCCACACTGATACTCAGGGCTGTGAGTGTAT
Source organism: Lolium rigidum (assembly GCF_022539505.1). NCBI lineage: Eukaryota > Viridiplantae > Streptophyta > Magnoliopsida > Poales > Poaceae > Lolium > Lolium rigidum. The sequence goes on along the minus strand of NC_061512.1, from coordinate 173,249,964 downwards.
CACCGAAACATCATCATGTTTATGTCCACATCGCAGAAAAGACAGCTATCAAATGTTGATGGAACAAGTCACCGATCACAGGCTGCCTTATCAAACTGGTAGCAAAGCCCGCTGCAACTCATCCTCCGCTTGAGCATCATGTACAACAGCAGGCGCTAGACTGTGGCGCCATCCTCTGAACAGATTGAAGACACGCTGCATAGAAAAGGCAAACACCAAAACTGTGAATTTGCAGTTCATCATACGAATCAAATGGCATTGTAAAAATAAGTCATACCTGACAACTAGGAAACTGAACTGGTGGAAGCTTTGGGACACGTACAGAGATAGGCTGCATAGAAAAGGCAAACAACAGAACGGTGAACTTACAGTTCATCATAGTATGAATCAAATAACATTATAAATAGCCCTTACCTGACACCTAGGAAGCCGGACTGATGGAAACTTTGGTACGCCTACATATGCAAACCATATGTACGCTATGCCAACAAACATTGCTGCCCAATGGCCCCAAAATAACCATGTGAAAAGATTATCCTCTGGCAAGCATTTGCAAAGCATGTAATCTATGAAAGCAACCGTTGAACCAACCGTCCATAGAGTTAGCATAGAAACCGCTGCTGTACATCTTCTTCCGTGACCAAACAAAGACAAAACCAAGCCCAGCAACCATACGCTCACAAATATCACAAAAAATAATACAACGGCAACCTTCTCATTGCTTTGATTATTTGTGTGCTGAATAATAGCCATCAAGCTTAACCGCTGATCCGATTTCTCTTCAGAAACTTGATACCTCGGGAAAAATATCAAAACTTGTGGCATAGCGAAGAATACACAGTCGACAAGCATCTTGTTGAATTTTTCCATTAACTTCTCCTCCTATAGTATATAATGGGGTAGAAATCAAACGACTGATAGTTTCTAACAGGACATGTATACTTGATGCAAAGGAATACTTAAACGACCAGTACAAAAGATCACTTAAACCATAAGTACAGAAAAAAGAGAACAAAATTAACAACCTGGAAGACTCCTGCTGATCCTGTATCAGAATTTGGCGCTGAATCAGGTTCTGGTGCATTGCCTCCACTTGTTTCTTTTTTGGACTTCTCCCTTACATTTTCCCCCTCCTACATCACACATGAGGTAGAAAGAAAACAACAACATTTCGTTCAGCACATATATGCCTAATGCAATAGTATATTTAAACCAGTAATACGAGAGAAGACACAGTAGGTAAAAACCTTCAAGTTTCTAACAGAATCATGCACTGCCTCAGCTTTTAGTGGCCCAATGTCATGTGCACTTATGCTTCTATCTTGAACGGCTGCAATATTATGCTGAGATAACTCTTCCAGTTTCTGCTCAAGAATAGAATTCCAATGAAACAAATATTGAATTGTTGCTGCAGAAATTTCACATTGACGGCAAGTCAAGACCTGCGGCAAACCAACCAAGACATAGTACAACTTAGCAAGAGTTTAAAATCAAAATATCAAAAGAGCAACTAAATTAATTGCACCAGTGTTAACAGCTAGAGTAATACCTCGTGTGTCATCCATCGATCTGTGCTAGTTCCATGCTCATGGTGCAAAAGACCAAACTGGCTTCCTCTAGACATGTTAGCTGCACGATCGAACACAAATATTAAGTTACTGCAGAGAAAAACTGCTCTAAAGTGTGTATACTTCTATGGAGCACAGTGTAGCACAATCTTCATCACAGAGTAAAGATACTAGTTCCCAGAAGCTGGCACTGATGTGGTATTTACAATAGTAGCTTTAAGTAATTTTGGTCAATAGCACGCAATGATAGTCCATGGCATCAAATTTTACTGAAGGAATTTCTCAGTACAACAAAATAGGATTTATTTTTTCCTACTATACATATACTGCTGGTGCTAGCAGAAGCTCACCTGCAGTTAAGCAAAACTGAGGTGCGCTTGTGCATGAATCAATAAATTGAGGATTAGTGGCATGATCAAATTCCCTGTAAAGATTCATGGCAGACAAAGCGTTACATATTTCATTTTTTGGCACCTGCAAGTGACAAGCCGGTGCATCTGTGCAGGTAAACTTGATCTCAGTTGTAAAATACCTAATAGCTGACATGACGTCTGTTGTTGCATAGATTTGGCTCTTCAGCCCAATTTCAGGAAGCAGAAGAGATGGCTGACAAAGACAAAGAAGCACAATCGAACAAATTAAATATCATATGCCAGTTAAAATTTCTTAGTTTTAATGCATAGGTGAGTAAATTCAGTGCTCAACCGACATTAGAGCAAAAAATATCTAACCACAAGATAGAAATGTATAAACCACAAAGATGCCTAACAGAAATGTGAAACAAAGCCAAAATATTAAAACTGTAGCATTTCTGACCTGAGCAAAGAGCTTGGGCTTGGCGATAAAAAGAGCAAGAGCGTCACTAAGATCATCTGCTTCTTCATATACATTGAAGTTTGTCCCATCCACATTGAGCTCTTGAATCTTAGATCAAAGAGTTAAAGGATCAATTACTCACCCTAGGGCCATTATGAGGAAAACTAGGAATTAGGTATTACTGGGAGGTTTTAGGCCCCTTCCCCTATTATATATAGGGAGAGGCTGATCACCATCAATCCTAACAACATGAAAAAAATTAACTGAATTTCCATTTGGCAGGAAATAACTAAACCATAGATGATGAATAGCCTTATCTATGCTTGGTAGTTGGGGTACTATGAATATAAGTAAACATAAGTAAGATTAATTCACAGGAAGAAGTAGTCACAAATCAAGAAAAGTGCAAAAAAGAAAAGTCCCAGATTCCTGTAATATCAAGGACTGTTTCTTTAATCAAGCATCTTGTCAGAAGATTACTTAGCAATCTGTCAGTATTCCTCCAAACTTATATTATAGGTTGTGCACGTGACAGTCTTTTCCCAATCCAGAGAAGTACTAAAATATCAAACAAAACGCCTAACTTGTTTACGTGCTCTGATGATGAAATTTTCTTTCAACAAGGTTTTATGTCAATGGAAATAGTAAGGTTCAGGTTGGAAATAAGACCAGTGTAGCTCGTTTCCAAGATCTTTCATACCAATACTTTGTGGATAATACAAAGCACTTTACAGTATCATGATTACTCGATAATGCAAGTAAAATTCAACAGAGGAATCAAAGGAAGGTAAGAAAAGTGTTTACCCTGGGATGATGCTGATGGAAAACTGATTGCCCTTGAGGGTAATATGCTTCTGTCGTGTTCTTCTGATTGATAAGCAGCATATTCGAGTGTTGAGCATTCAGATTCATCAGATAACTGCGCAGTGGTGGAATGCAGCAGACAGCGTTAAACATTGCTGGTATCAAGAATACAATCGGGGACCGCAATAAATCAACTGTAAATACCAAAATTACAGGATGCCAAGATTAATAGCCAAACACTGAGATTCACAGCATGGTTATTCTTTCTCGAATCAGCGAGATAAACAGAAGTGCTTACATCGGTGGACCAGAATGCAGGCAAATGCAGGGCGCCTCACCTCGCAAGCCGGCCGATGTTGATGGTGCAGGAGCGGAAAGGGCAGAGGAACGCTGGCGACGCCAGGTGCACGTAGCCTTCGGCGACAAGCCGCTCGAGGAAGTCGCGGAGGGGGTCCCGGAGGTCTCCGCCGCCGTGGCCACCCGACGCATCGACCGCAGACGGGGGCGCGGCGCATTGAGGCGGCAATGTTGGCCACCCCGCGGCGACGCCAGACGCTGCCGACGCCACGCCCACGTACCCGTACCCGTTGACGACCAGCCACTCGAACACCTCGCGGAGGGAGACTCGCAGTCGCAGGTCTCCGCCTCCGTGGCCATCGGACGGGAGGAGAGCAGGCGGGTAAGCGGCGCAGCGAGGCGGACGCGAAGACGAGCTCGCGCCGACGCAGGACGCGACGGGCTCCACGCCGTTGGCAACCAGCCACTCGAACACCTCGCGGAGGGAGACTCGCAGTCGCAGGCCTCCGCCTCCGTGGCCATGGGTCGGGAGGAGAGCGGGAGGGGAAGCGGCGCGGCGAGGGCGAGGCAGACGCGAAGACGAGCTCGCGCCGACGCGTGACGCGACGGACTCCACGTAGCCGCTGTCGACCAGCCACTCGAACACCTCGCGGAGGGAGACTCGCAGCTCTCCGACTCCGTGGCCATGGAGCGGAAGGAGGGCCAGCGGGGAAGCGGCGCAGCGAGGCGGAGGCGGAGACGAACTCGCGCCGACGCAGCGTGCTGCGGACACCAAGTCCACATGGACGTCGGCGTGGAGCCGCTCGAATACCTCGGGGAGGTCGCCCCCGTCCCCGTCGCCGTCACCGTCGCCGTACGCAGCGACCGCACGCCGGGATGCTGCGCAGGGAGGCCGCGGAGACGGAGCCGAGCGCGCCCCGACGCCACCCGCGACGCCGGGCTCACCACCACCCGCCGACGCCATCGCCGCCGGTGCGCGAGCAGCACGCGCCCGCGCCTTGTTCCCGCTCCGGGGCTCCCCGCTTCGAGAGGCTAGCTGGAGGGAATGAGGTCTTCTAGAAGGTTCCAGAGGTGGTTTATTTTAGGAGGCCGGGCCGAGCAGGAATAAGCTTTTTTTTCCTTTTGAAGAAGGCCAAGCAGGAATAAGAGTTCGATTTATTCGAGGAAGAGACAAGACGGAGGCCCGGTCGCCTGGGCCCACATGTCCGTGTGGTTGAAGGCCCATCGTTCCAGTTTTGGCGGGCTGCAGCGTTCCACTGGCAGCTGTTGGGCTCGCCGTGGATTGCTCCGTGCGGCCCACACAATATCCATCTTCGTATTGGTCAGGATACTACTGAGTTGGAAATAATATCCCCTGCCCCTGCCTTTCAGTCGCTCAAAAGGCATATCCCGGAATAAAATTGTTGGCAAGGGACAATTGCATTTTGTGCCTGCCCCATGAAGACCACAAAGCACCTCAGCCTAAGCGGCAAGGATCCTTTGTGTACCGGACTGTAGCACCTACTTGTGTGATCTTACTATGAAACAGAGGTACTACCTCCGGCCCTAAATATTTGTCGCTACTTTAGCCGAAATATAGGCTAAAACAGAGGTACAACTTTAATAAACCGCAATTTCAAATTTTCTCAGCTTCGTTCAACTTATTCCGAAACTGACCAGGTCATGGAAGCCGTCACTCACCGAGGGGGGCAAATACTATTATCAGACATTGTTGGTCTATCAAATATGCATGGAATCGTGGTTTCTTCAATCTAATTTTACTAATGTTTGTATGTGGCAGTCTTGGCCGGATAAATTTAGTTCATGACTTTTTTTTCTCAACAAAAGTTGAGTGTGTCACCGAAGAAGCTCAAAAAACATGACACAATTAAAGCAACATGTTGGATGACTTTATTAAAAAGCTTATACACCCTACTGAAATAAATGAAAACAAACAAGGTGGACATGGATCTCTTCAGAGCATCAAGCATCAACTATGATCACGATTGAAGCAGAGAGAAAAATGTTTTCTGGCATGACAATCGGAGCAAAAGAGGGTCTCTTAAGCTGCTAACTCTCTATTATATAAGATCGCTCAAAGAAAGCAAATGATTGTTAGGACAGAGGCAGGCCGACAATTGTATTAGAGTTGTCGCTAGGGTCAACACAATTGAAAAGCTTAAACAAGTCTAGCACCTTTGGAGTTGCATTTCAAATGTCCAGTTTGGCCTGACGAAGATGAGTCTAATATCGAAAATGAATGACTACCGCCCATAATGGTTCTTCCCATTGGCGGACGCAGCGGGTGTGCAGGGTGTGCCATTGCACACCCTGGAATTCTGAAGAATTTTTTTTACCTGCTCTTTTTCAGATTGAAAATGAGGCCCAAGAGTCCAAAACAGCCCAATATGCCAATTAAGCTACCAGCCTAGCACGAGACAAGTTCCAATCATTCGATCCCCAGGTTCCAGCTCCAGGGAATTTTACAATTTGCCACATTTTTCTTTGCACTTCTATCATTAGCCATTTTGTGTCTCACTGACATGTGGTGGTCATGTGGCGAATAATAAACGCTTCAAAGAAAAGTGTGGCAAATCATAAAATATTCCTCCAGCTCCATCTCACGACCTTGCCGCCCGCACTGGACGCCCGAAGTCGCCGTCGCCGCCTCGCCGGACGCCGGCCCCTGCCAGCCTGCCTCCCTCCCCTCGCCAGCCTCCACTTACCGCCGCTCGCCCTTCGTTTCTCGCGCAGCTCGCCGCTCGGCCAGATCGAGTCTGCATGTATGAATCCCTAAGTTCTCAACCTATTTCTAATTTATTCCCATGTGTTTGGTTTTTTGATCATGTTTCTTACTTGTTCAATATTATTGGAGTTTCTTGCAATCGTCATGACATGCTTCGAGATGTTAGAGCTCAGAAAGTTTATGAAGCACTTGAAATGGGTGAAATTGAAAGTGGAAGTGGATTGAATCAAGAAATGGGTTTATCTAGACCCGGTGATACTCGGTGGGGTTCTCATTTTAAAACCATCCTACACATTGTTGATATGTACTCCACAATCCTTGAAGTGCTTGTAAGGATTGGAAAGGATCCTTCTCCAAAGAGTGAGTGGTCAAGAATACGTGAAATTGCTGCCGCATTTGAATCATTTGACTTTATTTTCAATCTTCACTTGATGCTTGTTATTCTTGGATACACAAATGACTTGTCTATATCTCTGCAAAAGAAGGATCAAGATATTCTTAATGCAATGGATCTTGTTAGATTGGCAAAGGATCAAATGCAACGTATGAGGTCTAATGGATGGGAAGGATTTCTTGCAAACGTGACATTGTTTTGCAACAAACATGGCATTGGAGTTCCTTCACCGGAGGATAATTACGTGGCTCATGGTAGATCACATCGGTATTATGAAATACAAACAAATGATGATCGGTGTAGAAGAGAAGTGTATCTTGGTGTCATTGATCAAATTATTCAAGAGCTTGATAATCGGTTTGATGAGGTTAACATGGAGTTGCTTATTTGCATGTCGGCTTTGAATCCCCTCAATTCATTTGCTTCTTATGATGCACAAAAGGTAATGAAACTTGCAAGCTTCTACCCCAATGAATTTCCAAGCTTGTCTTTGATAAGGCTTGAATTCCAACTTGATACCTCTATCAATGATATGAGAAGGGATGATAGGTTCAAATGTGTAAATCATCTTGGTGAGCTCTCTATTAAGCTTGTTGAAACAAACAAGCATGTTGTTTATGATCTAGTCTACTTACTTCTCAAGTTGATATTGCTCTTACCGGTGGCAACGGTGAATGTTGAAAGAGCATTTTCTTCAATGAGTCTAGTGAAAAACAAGTTGAGAAATAGTATGGGTGATGACCTCTTGAACTATTGTTTAGTGACATTTATTGAGCGAGATGTGTTCTCGAAAGTAAGTGAAGATGACATAGTTGAAACCTTCATGGGAATGAAAGAACGTAGATTTACCAAATCCAAGTGATGTAATTTTCTATATTTCATTTCATAATGTAAGACTTGGTTAATGTTTTGAGCTATTTGTATTGGAATCATGTAAAACTGAAACCCATGTGTTGATCTACAATGTTGTGTATCACATTAAGCTATATATGCTATTGATTTGGCAAACTAAACCCACGCCAATCCTTACCATTGGTCACTCGAATTACAAGCCTAATTTGGAACATAATAAAGGTATTTTTCTTCTTCAAAACTAAGCAGTCCGATCTCCGGTTAGTCAGATCCATGCATCTAAGATTCAAGCTAGCCATCCACTTTGAAAAAGGTATTCTAAAAAACTGCTAAAGATAGCTTAGTAAACTCTTTCCTGATCTGTTCTATTGGGCTCACTTCTGCTTATTCGCGTAGAGAGGCATATTTCATTCGATCTTCATAGCACATGGGGTAGTGCGAACTTTTTTTTTGAAGGTTTGCACACCCTCCAATTCTTTCCTGGGTCCGCCACTGGTTCTTCCCGTTTTCATCTGTTTTCTGGAATTGCAGCACATGAGAGATTATTATGCCAACCATTGTCCATGACACCACCCCAGAAATGTCACAACTAGGGGTGCAGCCAAAAAAATTGCTGCGTGCGGGCATTGTCACATACTCAAATTTTGAAAATCACGTAGAATATTTAAGGAAAATATTTAGATTTTTCGAATATCCAAATTAATGTTTTAGTCCCTCTCTAACGTGGATCTTCCCTGCGTGAGAATCCACCATACAGGACATGTCCTGCACACATGCACCCTGTGGAACATTTGGAAGGAGAGAAAATGATAAATCTTAGACGCATGACCTACATCGAAGGTACACAACCAAGTGTTAATATTGGCTAGGGTACCTTTCATTTTTTTCTTGCCTTCGCAAAGTTTCTCTGTAAAAATAGGTTGAAAATAAGTCGGTAACCCATAAGTATGTTTTAGACCTAGTCCTTTTGTCGGCTTTAAAAGTAAGCTACCCTTACTTCTCTCATAAGCCATCTAGTTTATTAATCGGGACTTCTAAACTAATTATTTTATAACTAATTTAAAAGCTCCAAGTAATAAGCTGGATGGCTCATGGAAGAAGCTGGTAAAGGGCAGCTTTTAACCTTGTACTGGTTCCTTGGGAAAAATAAAAAGCACAATCAGTCCATACACACATATTGCAACACAGCATCCGACTTAACAGAAGATCCGAAGGCACTGGCTAGCCACTCTAAAACCAGACAGAACACCGAAGTCTCAGCCTCTCCCGAGAGGCCAAGCAGAAATGGCGGCTTCCTGCATGTTCGCCGTCTCTGCTCCCTTCGCCGCCTCCTCCTCCTCCTCCAGTTCAGCTCGCCGCTCCAGGTACCAGCACCGCAATCAGCTCCTGCCTCCACCAGTCTGCATTCGATTCGTGCGCGCGCGCAAGGACTGACCCCTTGGTGTTGTTCTTTGGTTTTGGCGGGGTGTGCGCAGGCGATTCCGGGTGGTGGCCATGGCCAGCGTGGGGCAGAAGGTGTACGCGCCGGGCGTGGCGGTATCAGAGGGAAACGGCGGGCTGCCGAAGATCAGCCTCAAATCTCCGCAGGGGAGGTAAATTCTGGTTTCGGGTGATTTGGGGATTCTTCAGCTGTATTACTATCAGTCTATGACTTACAAGCAAGTAGATAATGCAGCATGAGTAATATCATACTCTATTGTGAAAAGAAAAAAATCGCTGTACAATTTCTTCTAGTGCACTGGTTTCCACGGTGAAGGCTAAAAATCAAGAGAAGAAACATATTGTTGAAAATAGTGAACTGATGGTTTGATATTCCACTGTGGAAGTTATGGCAGTAGTGCCTCATGGGTTGATGGTTCATTGTTTCGAATTAGGCACCATAGAAGATGAAATGGTGGCACATCAGAGTCCAACACTAAGTAATCCTGGTTCCACTGTGCCAGCATGGTAATGAAAGCTTTGAAATATAGTTCAGTTGTGTGCATAAATGTCAGAAGTGACTGCTGCGTAGCCTATCATGGCTTCTGTTAGGTTATTCCTAGAGTTATTCTACTACTGCAACAGAATGTGCTATCTAGACTTCTTTTTACCTTTGCAACAGCTAATTGTGTACTCATTTATGCATGAAGTGAGGCTGAGATCTATCTCTTTGGAGGATGTGTCACCTCTTGGAAGGTCCCCAGTGGAAAGGACCTGCTCTTTGTCAGACCAGATGCTGTGTTCAATGGTCAGAAACCCATCAGGTCGGTATCAAGATTAATTGGATAGAATTAGAGAACGTCATGATTTAACTGATAACTAACCATTTCTTTTTCTGAAAGCAGCGGTGGAATTCCACATTGCTTCCCCCAGTTTGGGCCTGGCGCAATTCAGCAGGTTTGTACAACCATTTTTCTATTGCATCCTATGCAGATCAGCATAGAACCTAATATAATTTGTGATTTGCGATCATAACAGCATATAAGATTTCACAGACTCCGTCCCATCAAATGAATATTAGCAAATCTGTTACTGATGTCACACAGAGCTATGAACCATGTCTAGTACTAAATCAAACAGTTGTTGCATCTCAGTTTAGCCCAAAACATGACCTGCACTCGGGCAACTATCATACATTCTTGAACTTGTATATATATAATGTGACATCACTAGCCGATGTTGTATAGCTGTGCTGTGAGAAAATGATTTCCGTAATGTTCATGCCATCCATCAGCTGCAATAGAATGAAACATTTTTGCAGCATATTCTTCTGTAGTAATCAAGGCATTTTTATTTTCTTACAGCACGGATTTGCTAGGAACGTGAATTGGTCTATCACTGATTCAGAAGTCACCGAAGGAGATCCAGCTGTAACCTTGGAACTAAAAGACGACTCATACAGCCGTTCAATGTGGGATTTTAGTTTCCATGCTTTATACAAGGTAAAACCCTGCTAGTACCTATGTTCCTTAGTGCACTCTATATGTTCAACCATAAGCTTCTCAATGCTACTCAGAATAATTGACATTCCAATCTTGCCCCTCTGCAGCATATGAATTTGTGCTTGTCTAATCATTTGTAGGTTACACTGCACTCTACAAGCCTGTCAACAACCCTGACAATAATTAATACTGACGATAAACCTTTCTCATTCAACTCAGCACTCCATACTTATTTCAGTGTAAGTTGCAGGGTTGTGAACAAAGCCAAACTGATTTCTGCTTGCTACACTATATTCACATGAATCGCCTAATTTTTTTTTACAGGCTTCCATCGCTGGTGTTTCAGTGAAAGGTCTTAAAGGTAGTAAGACTCTCAATAAGGATCCTGACCCTAAAAATCCTCTGGAGGGCAAAGAAGAAAGGTCAGTTTGGGCTGGTCAGCTAGTCCAGTCTTAGTTACAAACTTACATTTATATATCCACATTACTAGTTTAAAGCATTTAAACTCCCAGGGTCTCATATTCTCCCAATAACTTCCCAAAATAATCATCTCGTTTTTCTCTCTATGGTGTGCACTACTCGGTGCTGTTGCATTTCTTATTTTTATTGTCCCAATATATTAAATAGATTTAGTTGTTAATTTCGGAAACAAATATGCACTAATTGAAAAAACTTATCCTAGTGTCAGCTGTTGTGCATAAAGTAAATATCTAGAGATGATCATGAACGGCTTCATGTGATACAGGGAAGAGGTGACCTTTCCAGGATTTGTAGACTGCGTTTACCTTGGTGCACCGAGTGAGCTTACCCTGGACAATGGATTGGGTGACAAAATTGTCATCTCAAATACAAAGTATGTTTAATTTCAGCAAACCAGTTCATCCCTCTTCAGCGCTGCAAAGATCACATGATTAAATTGTTTTTAATTTTTGAAACACAGTTGGTCAGATGCAGTGTTGTGGAATCCTCACTTGCAGATGGAAGCATGTTACAAAGATTTTGTCTGTGTCGAAAATGCAAAGGTACGAGGCCTAAGTGCATATACACAATATATATATTAGCATTTGTATACTCTCCACATTCTTGAATGGAGGCGATTGCATAATTTTGGCTGATGGTATGATCGGTTGCATTATGTAGATTGAAACAGTACAACTGGGTCCTAAAGAATGTTGGGTGGCAGAGCAGAAAATTGAGTTAATCTGAAGCTAATCAGTGCAAAAGAATACGCGGAGAAAGGGCCCTGTTTTTTTACTTTCTGGCAATGTGAACATAATGCCACTCCCAATATACTTAGGTCAACTTATGCCTTCATATGAGATGTTTATAAGTAAATTAATAAATTAAGTTCTTATTTCCTTCTCTTGGATGGTCAGCTGTCTTGCATGTTCTACTCATAGCATGTCCTTCAATGTACAATTGGTGCGACAAGGGTTAAATATTGAATAAGATACGGTGAACATTTTCTTTCTTCATGTATTTAGATCTAGACAATATAGTATGCACATATTGTGGCTCTTCGTGCAGAAAGAGCTGCTCAAATCTGAGATAAATCAGATACGTTCAAAGGATTCCCCTGATACAAGCAATAGGGTGCTTCCTTTGCTGAATTGTGGTCATTAGGTGGTTCAGCACTGTGTGGAATGTTTTTTTTTTTTGCTGGAAATGTAGAATGATTTTTAACACCTGCTTATTACACATTCATGGATCAACGACTTGGCATAAAATAATGACTCCAGTCTGGATGACTAGGGATCGGATGTTCTAAACTTGAGGAGTCAATATCATCATTAATATGAAAGAATCTAGACAGGTATCTCAAAAAGCAATTTGTAGTATCATGACTCCACTATGTTTTATAAATATATCGCGATACAAATAAGTGGTGTCTGTTTTTACTTGATCTCCATGAGTTGGATCTGGCTAGTATGCTAGAAACTGAACTATCATCATATTCATATGATTCCCAACCAAGAGACACAATTATTAGAAGTTTGGATATCACTAAGCATATATTATTTTGTTGACGAAAAAACGAAACATTACATCCCAGCTCTAATCTAGCTTAACTTGAGAGCAATGGGCAGAGTAAAAAGTGGAGACAAACTAATTTACAAAGGGGAAGCGCATACAATGACCGGTCTTCAGTCCCGGATTGCAACCAACCAGGTCAAAACTGGCAAAAGGGTTTTGTTCTCTGTGTGCAACCCAAGTAGCAGCTCTAGTTCAAAAGTTCTATATAGGACGGGTTTCACAGGTTGATCCAAACCGTATCTCAACACCCATAGTTACAGCTCAGGGCGTCGGGTCATTCAATCCATAAACTCGTTTTGCTGAGTCAAGTGTATTGGCAAGAAGCATTGCAATGGTGACTGGTCCCACTCCACCAGGAACTGGAGTTATAGCAGAGGCCACAGTCACTGCTTCTTCAAAGCAGACATCTCCGGTCAATCGATAGCCATAATCACTATCTGGATCCTGAAAAAAAAAAGGCCAGGACTGGTTAGGGCTAAGTAGGACAACAAAATACGTACCACATTGGTAGTTATTTAACTTCGATAATTAGAAGGGAGAAAGAAAGGGTTATGCATTTGAAGTTAAGACTCCAATTTGCTACTTGGTGATGAATTACCTGATCAAATTTTGAAACCTCCAATGAAACTCGGGCTATATTTGTACATATACTAGGAACTGTGACGATTTGATAGATTAAATTGCACAACCATCTAGGATGTGTGTTTCTAAAATTACCCTGTTGTGCACCAAGGGAAAATCTAAAACATAGACTAACAAGAAAACCAATATCAGCAAACAAATTTGCAAGTATAATCAGAACTAGTGGACTGAAGCAACCTTCACATCATCAAACTAGGACGCTTTTACCTAAACTGAGCAAACAATAGCACTGATGCTGCAGCAATTATGAATCAAGCTTCTTGAGCAAAAGAATGATAGACATCTGTTATTACCTCAACTGGGTTTGTCCCAACATCAATCACAACTGCACCTTGCTTTAACCAGCTCCCTCTTACAAGGTTGGCCACTCCAGCAGCTGAGATTACAATGTCAGATTCACGGGTAATCTCCTCTGGGTTTGCTGTGAATGCATGGATAACACTTACAGTGGCATGATGTCTCTGGGCAAAGTAAATGAAGTTAAAATACATTCATCATATAGTAATGCAGTTAAAACTGCAGGATGACCGTTGATGAGTATATTTTACAACTTTTACCTGTAAAAGTAAGGAAGTGGGTAATCCAACAACTTTGCTTCTCCCAATAATAGTGACATGCTTTCCCATGAGATCAATACCAGATTGGAGCAATAATTCGAGGCAAGCTTTTGCAGCACAGGAAACAAACAAAGGTTTCCGGCTTCTGAGGGCAAGATTACCAACATTTAGGGGGTGGAAACCATCAACATCCTTGTCTAGGCTAATGGCGTTCAGAATTTTTTCCTCATCCATATGCTGATTGACACAAAATCATAGCATGAATGGACGGCTTGATGGTGCATTATGTCAGCAAAGCTTGGACATAAAGACAAATCTTGACAATGAAAATTAAAGTTCAAATAATATACAACTGATTTTTTCTATTTATTGGCATGTGAACAGAAGTACTTTGCATCAGTCATCAAATCAGTTCTCTAGTCTCTAAATGAAAAGGTTTTCATGATATGGATCTATGAACTAAACAAAACATCATGCTTTACTAGGGCGGCAATCAGAAAGGTAAAATACATTACCTGTGGTAGTGGTAGCTGAACAAGGACGCCATGAACTGACGGATCTTCATTGAATCTCGATACAGAATCCACCACCTCATCTTCTGTGCAATTCTCAGGCAATTCCGCCAACAAAGATTTTATTCCAACTTCCTCACAACCCTTTACTTTGAATCTCACATAGGACTGAGAGTCCTTCCTATCGCCTACCAATACGACAGCAAGGCCAGGAACATGTCCTACTGCATTTTTCATTTGACGAACTTCCTCAGAAATCTGTAGCCTTATGTCCTCTGCGATGGACTTGCCATCAATAATGGTCGCCGTGGACTCACAATCAACTATGAAAACAACAAAAGTACATCAGAACAATAAATCATTAGCACAAGATGGCTCAACAATAATGAGATAGATAGCTTCTATGGCAAACCTTGAAATTTGACTATGTCATTTCATCAAACATACATAGTGATACTACAGCATGCCAAAAAGCACTACTTTAGACAGCAAGGGTTCAGCTTGCTCAAGTAAATCTAAGAAAAAAAAAATCCAACTGGTGCTTGGAAGTTACGAACCAAATCGAAGCATCTAATACGAACCGTTATAGGCAAGCTAGCAAAGAACCTTAACTTGCATTCTATTTGAACCCACATTTTTATCCCACAATGCATCAACAGTTCCACTTTGAGAGGACAGAGCTCAAAACTTCCTCTAAGATAGAACACAAAAGTTTCAGAGGGCAGGATCTGGAGTTCTGGAAATGGGTTCTGCACCAACACACGAATTGACAGCAAACGCTCTAAACATATCAAATAATATGAAATGTGTTCTCGAAGTTGATACAGCTAATCCTGATAACATTTAATGTTTTGTACAACATGTACTCACAAAATCATGACCCAAGAAGCGCACGCCAAGGATAACAAGGAGGAGGCTCTAAGCAGAGATTAGCAAGTCTCTAAGACCCGCTCACCTGCAGAAGCTCGAGGAGGAGGCTGCCTCGCCGCGGAGCGCGGGGCTGGGTCCCAGGTGTCGCTGATGTCAGGTCCAAGAAGGCGGGTGCTACTGCTCCTTCGCCGCCGCGTCCTCGCCTTATCCTCCTCCGCTGCCGCTGTAGCCTCGTGGAGACCGCGCGCAGCACGATGGAGCAAGGAGGTGACAGGCGGGGTGGAGCGTCGTCTAGTGGCGGCGAGCAAGGCCACGGCGGCGCCGCCCATCTCCGTCGAAGCGCTTTGTCCAGACGCGGTCGCCGCTCTAGGCCGACCGAAGAGATATTGATGGGCCTTTTGGGCGTGGGCTCGTCAAAGCGGGTATTCTTTTGTTTCTAAACAAGAAACAACCATGTTACCCTAAAAAAAAAACCATGTTACACCTTTCAAAGTCCACTTTGGTAGCTTTGGATGCAATTTGGGGATTTTGACTTGCAATAATCCCACTCAAATACTCAATCCCACCAAATCAATCAAGCCCTTGATTTATGAAAAAAAAAACTTTCGATTCAAAATAATTGCCGAAAAATCAATGTATCTATACACTAGATATATCTATTTTGGGGCAATTATTTTAAAGAGGGAGTATAAACTGAACTTGAAAGATCAAACTATAAAGTCAAATACATTTTTTTCGGAATAAGTGGTTCATACCTTGTCTTGTGAATCGAATCGATGCATACGATCTCTTCTATTCCATTATTCTTCTGTTTCGTTTATTCAACAATGACTAGCAAAGATTTTACAATGAACATAAATACCAGAGTCATCAAACACAACGACACCATCAACTAGCACAACGGTAGAGGACAAACAAGGCCCCAAACAATCGTCACTTACCGGCCAAATATAAAGAGCGCGCCTCATGTGCACGCTCTTGAAGTTGTCTTCGCCATCTTCCGTCAACTCATCTCTAGAGTGTAGAACATCGTAAAGACCCTTGATAGGTCTGTGATCGACGCTCACACGACACCAAACATCCCCTCCACCTTGCACTAGCCCATCAATACACATCCGCTGCTGATACCTGTTGCGCCATAACACCGAGACCCGTCGTGGATGAAGCAGTCGATGGCACACCGCTCCACCTCCTCGAACACCAACATCTGTCACCAGTCTCACAAGTTCCCGGGAGGGAAAACAACGCTAAGCTTTGCCAACGTCCGACCCAAAATCCACTTCCAACGGGCCCAACTTGATTTGGACCTTCTTGTCCACCTCATACGGAGCTTAGCCTAGGTCCAAGATGCCCACCGAAGGATTTAGAGATACATATCCCGTCAAGGTGCTTGAGGTTGCGCCACGAGAATGTCCATGTGGTCGTCGAGGTACACTGCACCCCGCTGCCCCAAGGGAGCATCACACTGCAGCGCCGTCAAACTCTAGAAGTAAACCGTCTATGGGTGGGGGCCATTCTTGTCGAGATCCACCAGAGGAAGTTCGTTGCCACCTTCCGCGACACGGGCTTTGGTCGGCTGCATCGTCTGGCGGCAGCTATGCGGTTGGGAGGACGGAAGGGATACGAAGCGGCCGACGGCTAGGTGTTTCCCGTGTCGCCCTAGAAGACGGCTCAGGGGTATTAATTGATTTTAAGCTTCTAAAATTTGACTAATTCTATTAAAATATTAATCAACATTTACAGTGGAATGAGTTTTGTAATTCATCACTAAAGTATATTTTCGTCAGTAGATATTAACATTTTTATAGACTTTGTCAAATTTAGAAAAATATAACCAATTATAAACTTCGTAATTGGAGGAGGGAGTATAACAAACGAAAAAGTGGTTCAGTCGAGTCATTTACCAAAGGTTTAGCTAATTCTCAGCCAGACTTAAACAATCAACCGATGCTCCCTTCCCGCCATCTCCGCGCCGCCGCGCGGCAGAAAAGCCACCGCCCCCCAGCCGCCGGAGAGGCATGTTCCGGAAAGATCGACGCAGATGTGATCCGGCGCAACAAGTCCATCACCGCCCACATGCGGGCCGGGCGCGTCGGCGAGGCCGAGCGCCTATTCGACGCCATGCCCCTCCGCTCCACCTCCACCTACAACGCCATGCTCGCCGGATACGCCTCCAACGGACGCCTCCCTGTCGCGCTGTCCCTCTTCCGCTCCATCCCACGGCCGGACACCTTCTCCTACAACACCCTGCTCCATGCGCTGGCGATCTCGTCGTCCCTCACTGACGCCCGTAGCCTGTTCGACGAAATGCCCGTGAAGGACTCGGTGTCATACAACGTCATGATCTCCTCTCACGCAAACCACGGGCTTGTATCTCTTGCGCGGAAGTACTTTGATCTCGCCCCGGAGAAGGATGCCGTCTCATGGAATGGCATGCTTGCCGCTTATGTCAGGAATGGACGGATTCAAGAAGCAATGGAGTTGTTTAATTCAAGGACGGAGTGGGATGCCATTTCCTGGAACGCCTTGATGGCTGGGTATGTTCAGTTGGGCCGGATGGCAGAAGCGCAGGAGCTTTTTGACAGGATGCCGCAAAGAGATGTTGTTTCTTGGAATACTATGGTGTCAGGTTATGCGAGGGGAGGGGATATGGTGGAGGCTAGAAGGCTGTTCGACATGGCACCCGCGCGGGACGTATTCACATGGACGGCAGTAGTGTCTGGGTATGCACAAAATGGAATGCTGGAGGATGCCCAGATGGTGTTTGATGCCATGCCAGAGAGGAACGCTGTGTCGTGGAATGCAATGGTGGCAGCATATGTCCAGCGGAGGATGATGGAGAAAGCAAAGGAACTGTTTGACATGATGCCCAGCAGGAATGTGGCGTCATGGAACACAATGTTGACAGGGTATGCTCAGGCAGGGATGCTGGATGAGGCAAGGGCAGTTTTTGACATGATGCCTCAGAAAGATGCAGTCTCCTGGGCTGCAATGTTGGCTGCATATGCACAAGGTGGTTTTAGTGAGGAAACCCTGCAGCTGTTCATCCAAATGGGGCGGTGCGGTGAGTGGGTCAATAGGTCCGCATTCGCTTGTTTGTTGAGCACGTGTGCTGACATTGCTGCACTTGAGTGTGGAATGCAGCTGCATGGGAGGTTGATTAAAGCTGGATATGGGCTGGGAAGGTTTGTTGGGAATGCACTTTTAGCTATGTACTTCAAATGTGGGAACATGGAGGATGCTCGCAATGCATTTGAGGAGATGGAGGAGAGGGATACAGTTTCATGGAATACTGCGATTGCGGGTTATGCACGTCATGGTTTTGGCAAGGAGGCACTTGAGGTGTTTGATATGATGAGGATGACATCCACCAAGCCAGATGATATTACTCTAGTAAGAATGCCTTTCCTTGAACTTTGTTTTTCAACCATATCTTTCAGAAAAGTTGCTTTAGGTGCAATATGTGCCGCTAACAAATCAATTCGTCGACAATTATACTGTACCATCAGGTTCACTTGCTTTTAGTAAAACATTTACAGGAATATTCATCAGAGATTTTGCCTAGTTTAGTAAGACTAATAGGAATTAACAAATACAACTTGCTTTTGTGTACTCTGCTTATGCTTTTTCATTAATTCGACTTTCAGGTTGGAGTGCTTGCGGCTTGTAGTCATTCTGGCTTGGTTGAGAAAGGGATTTCGTACTTTTATTCGATGCACTGCGATTTTGGTGTGGCAGCAAAACCTGAACATTACACTTGTATGATAGACCTTCTTGGACGGGCTGGACGATTGGATGAAGCAGAGGGCCTTATGAAGGACATGCCATTTGAACCAGACGCTACTATGTGGGGTGCATTGCTTGGTGCAAGTAGGATTCACCGCAATCCTGAACTAGGCAGGACTGCAGCTGAGAAAATATTCGAGTTGGAGCCTGAAAATGGCGGCATGTATGTCTTGCTTTCAAATATATATGCATCTTCTGGTAAATGGCGTGATGTGGGGAAGATGAGAGTTATGATGGAGGAGCGCGGTGTGAAAAAGGTGCCTGGATTCAGCTGGATGGAAGTGCAGAACAAAGTACACACTTTCTCAGTTGGTGACTGTGTGCACCCTGAGAAGGAAAAGATATATGCTTTCCTGAAAGACCTTGACATGAGGATGAAGAAAGCTGGCTATGTATCAGCTACAGAAATGGTTTTGCATGATGTGGAGGACGAAGAGAAGGAGAACATGCTAAAGTATCACAGCGAGAAGCTTGCTGTTGCTTATGGTATTCTAAACATCCCTCTTGGGAGGCCTATCCGAGTAATAAAAAACCTAAGAGTATGCGGAGATTGTCACAATGCTTTCAAGTATATCTCTGCAATCGAGGGCAGGCTGATCATACTGCGGGATTCTAACCGCTTTCACCACTTTAGAGATGGTTCTTGTTCATGTGGTGATTACTGGTGACATCTTAGTAGAATCTAATGTGAAATATTCCTGATGGACACTGAAGTTGAGAGGACAAAACAATGATTATGCAATGCAGGGTGCAGACAGAAATTAGAAGGCATTCTGATGACTGGATCTGGCCATCCAGACACTAGGCCCACTGCTGCAGTACTGCTTGAAAGAATATGTTTGTTTGTGATCGCCACATTTTGGGTTCCCAATTTACTCGTGAATGCTGAAATGGGAGGGGGGAGTATTTACAAAGTGTACATTCCATATGATTCTATCTCATGCGATCAAAATTTGATCAGCAGTAATCTGTGGAACTACTGAAGTACTGCTTGAAACAATATGTTTGTTGGTGATTGCAACATTTTGGGCTCGATGGGAGGGTGGGAGAATCTGCAAAGAGTACACTTCCTATCACATGTGATGGAAGCCTTAGTGAGCAGTATTTTGTGGACAGTCCTGCACCGAACTCGGTGGAGGCCATTGATGGCGTTGGCCGATTCATTTGGCGTTGAACTAAGTCAGGGCTCTATTCGGTCAGCTCGGCTTATCAGAATCTTTTTGCCAGCAAGGTCGATGTTTGGAAGCCAATCTGTGAATCCTGGGCACCTTTTAAGTGCATATTTCTTCACATGGTTAGCGGCGCAAAACCGGTGTTAGATGGCAGACCGTTTTGTGAAGCGAGGGCCAGATCATCCTGCGGTTTGCCCTCTTCATGGCCAGGACAAAGAATCAATCTCACAGTTGTCAGAATGCGGTTTCGCCGACTGGTCTGGCACTCAGATCTGGCTCGATATGGTCTTCACTCTTCAGGTCATTACTCCCAGCCTGATGATCAGTTTCTTAACTGGTTTCAGGGCGCAAACTGCATGGAGATTTGCTGCACAGCCACAAGACCGACCGATGGCTCCTAGGCGTGGACCTTTGTTGTAGGTTTAGTTCTGTTCTAATGGCTTCTAGTTTCTTAGGGTTTTTATTTGTTTGTTTTGCTGTCGGGCCTAGGTGCCTGTGTTGTAGGTTTAGTTCTGTTCTAATGGCCTCTAGTTTCTTAGGTTTTTTCTTTGTTTGTTTTGCTGACGGGCCTAGGAGTTTTTGTTTCTGTTTTTTTGCTCTTATTCTGTCTCGATGTACTTTTGTTTTCTTGATGCCTTCTTTCTAATGAAAAACTGTCCACAGTCAGTTGTGTGTTTCTGGAAGAACATTGGAGTTTGGGCATGAAGGTATAACCCCTGAGGGCTTATAAACAGCGTCACATGTTAGTTCTTAGGTGACAAGTACTGTATTGAAAAACAACGTATTGCAAGTCAGTCAGGCGAGTGATGTTTTCGCTTTTGAGTGTATATACCTCTTTATTTTGAAATGCATCTTTGATATCTATATCTATACCTACCTAATAATAAATAATAATAAAGTTTCCTTGGTTTGGTCCGTCTTATATGCGCTTTCGTCCAACCTTGAATACGTCTTCTTAAGTCGACCGTGGCGAAGGTATTTTTCGTGCGTGGTCCCGACTTGGCTTGCTTAGCCCAATCACATCGCTCGCCGCAGGAGCCGTACGCGGAGAAAACTCCTGGTTCCCTCGTTCTGTTTGGCCGTCCATGTAGTCTCGTCAGTATATAAGTTATGACCGTATCGATCGGGTATAGTTTTCCTTCCTCTTTCCCCTGGTTCTCTCTATATATACACGTGAGTTTAGGATGAGAGATCCACCACCAGGAAAACTACCCGATGCCTGCCCTAAACCACTTTGCTGCAAATCTTCGTCCATATATTGGCCGGGCGTCTGCAGCGCTGTGCGGGGCACCTTGAAGCTCACCCGATCCGACGTTCCAACGTCGCGGCCTGCCGGCCGCCTGTCTGCGGCGCGTGAGGTGAGGTCTACCAGGCGCAGGAGGAACGGCCGCCCGGTCCTTCATACTTGGATCGCATCGTCGCGGTGACGCCGGCCAGAGCTTGCCGGATCAGCTCCCCACGAGGCCACAATCTCTATTGCGATGTATGGCGGCGGTGGATGACGGGCGGCCGGTTGCACGCGTGCCTCTGCGATTCCTCCGTGTCGCTCATGTGGAAGTCGAACTCATCTGTCGGCTCTGCCGTCCCTGCCAGAGGTCCCCCGACCCAGGCCAGCGCACAGCGCACGCGAGATCCCGTCACATGGATAGCCCTGATCTCGGGTAGGCTCACAGAACGGACGGGCAAGGAGTCTCTGGATGTATACGACGAGATCGTTCCGTCTGGGTGCGGCCGCTTGCAGCCACAACGACCTGGTCGACGCCGAAAGGCCTCACTTCACGTCGATGCAGGCCGATCACCACATCGTGCCCGGGCTGGACCATAACCTGTGCATGGTCGACCTTCTAGGCCAAGTTGGACGCCACCGTGTGGAAGTGGCTGCTCGGCGTTTGCCGGACACACGGAGCTCGTTGAGCATGCAACCGTGATGGTGTGTAAGTGGACACGAATAGAATGGAGTGCGTCCTAGGCCAGTGGGCCGTACGCAATGAGGTTGAACGAAAGGAAGAGTGACTACTGCCAGGCGTACGTGAGCGAAATCATACCTACACGGCTACACATGCTCTTGCATGAATTGGCCCTCCGTTAGTGGTACCGCCGTGATGGCAATCCGCACGGAGCTGCTTGGACATGCATGCCGGCTGTTTTGTGTCTGCGTTGCCGTGATACTGCAGAGCAACATTGCTGCATTGGACATATATAGCATATGGCTTGCTCTGATAGCACAGCAGGGATGGATGCATGACCTTCTTGAATTCGAAAACGAGGACGGAGCGACGGTGTCAGAAGGCAGAAACTTCGTATGTTTGCTATCAGTATGTTCCCAACTCTAGAGTCCCGGCTTGACCTCAAGCCGATCACGATCTCTTCGATTTTGTCTACTGTGCACCCGTCATTCAACAGGAACGGGAGCAGCTTTCTGGTATTTGTCGATGTTGAATTGGCAGATATTACGTATATTTGCTCTCAGTACCAGTTGTAGGGATGAACGGAAAGACCTCACAAATAGCAAAAGAAGATAGTCTTCAGTCATTATATTATTTATGCACTTCAAGTCTTCAACCATTTAGCATTTGGAAGATCAAACGTTCCAAAGTAATGGGCATTATTACAGATATGCTACACTTTTCTCTATTATTCCTCCGCTCTAAATTAATATGTGTTTTTTTCATGCTTTTAACTTTTTTTTGTAATATATCAGTGCTTAAAATTTCACATGATTGCAATGTCTCGAACATGTTTTCAGGTTTGTTTTCACATTCATAAGATGACAGTGTCCACAACGAATTTGGTTGTGACTTGTGAATACTACATTGCATATGTCACCTTCGGGAACACATGCATCTCGGGCATATCAAGCACTTCCCGGTTGTCGGACATGGCTATCTACTCGTGCATCCAGGGCTAAGGTCACATAACGGAAAACAGCACGATGACCTTTTGAAGAACGAAACAAGATGCCAAAGGCAGCTCAGGAACGGCTCAAATTAATCCGTTGCAACGCACGGGCAATTTTCCTAGTATTTTAAAATTTTCAAAAAGAATCAGACGAAAAAAAAAATTGTATATCTTCACATGTTACATGTGGACAAAGTCTTTCCATGAAAAATCGACTTGTTATTTGAGCTACATCAAAAAGACAAAATTTGATTTTAAAAATAAAGACATGCTTTATCTTTTTTACAACGGCCACATGAAGTATCATTTTTTTGTGGAACTGTACGAACGCACGTAGATTGTCAAGATATGCATGTGAATTTTTGTTATTGGTAGCTTTTAATAATTAAAAAATATGTTTTTTTTAGGTGAAGAGACCATATGCACCAAGGAGCTAAATTGAATTTTGGGTCAGCGAGAAACTTTAAGTTCTCTAACTACTTTGCGTTCTTGTTGATGATACTCAACAGGTCCTTGGGATACTCATCCTATAGATTCAACTGGTCATGACATACTAATTTTATGTTTTTCTATTCCTACAATTTTCCTATCCTATAAATTTAAAGTACTAAATGAAATCACACTCATTTATTTATAGGATTCAATTAAACATGACAGTCGAGAGATCGATCGTGCGGGATACTAAACGAGATCACGCGCGTGCATGCAAGGACAAATTCGAAAATTGTCTGATTTCTCCTCTCCACCGATCACTGCCTAAATAACTGGCTGAGATTTTTACACCTTAATCTTTGGGTCGGAGGGAGTAGCACGAGTCTCCACATGAGATCTAAGAGCATCTCACCCGCGTCCCCCAAAGCATCCTTCAAAGGGATTTGGGGCGTTTCGGACAAAAAAATCGTTCCTACCCGCGTGTTTCAAAGGATTTTTTTGTCCGACACGACCCAATATGGTGTCCGGCCCCCGAGTCCGTCCCTGCTACACATGGGACGCTCCGGGCTCGCCGGACACAACGAAAAACGAGACGAGGAGTGGCGGGACCGACGTGTCAGCGGCACAGGAAAAATTTGTCCCCCTCTCCTGCCAAATCGCGCCTCTCCCGCCACATCGCGCCTCTCCCGCCACGCATTTCTGCCCTCCCAACACATTTTACCTTATCCCGCCGATTCATTTCACCCTCTCTTCGTCGCTACTCTGTTCCTCCTGCCGTCGCTACCCTCACCCCATCCATGGCGCAGCTGTCAACCCCCCAAAAAATGGCCAAGAAAGCGGCCAAGAAGTCGCCGGGCAATGGGACGAAACGGGCGAATGCGCCCTTTACGAAGCCGCAGAAGGCGCTGGCTCCGAAGAAGAAGCCGGAAGGTTGGACCGAAGATCAGTGGCGTCAAGATTGTCTGCGCCGGAAGCTGTCGACGATGGAGCGGAAGGGACGGAGGGCGACACAGCTGGAGAAGAAGGCGTTGGTGGCGCGCGCGCACCACGCGCTGGCTGGGTGTATCGCTGCCACCAACGCAAGCCCATGGAGTACGTCAGCGCCGGTGTACATTCCGGTAGTGGTGTCCCCGTCGACATCTGGGTTCTACAACGACGGCCCCTCCGCCACTCCCGGGTGCGTGACGCCAAACTTATCGCTGCACTACCAGGATACGCTGCCACATGGCGGCTTCAACCCTAACGCTGTCTTCTACTCCCCGGCGTATGGGCAAGCGCCCCAGCGTGATCTAGGACCCGGTGCGGACGGCGCCCCGTTCACTGGCCGCAGGGGCCCGCTCGAATTCGAGGGCGCCGGTGCTGAGGAGGATGATGAGGAGGAGGGAGAGGGGGAGGGGGTGGAGGACGACGACGACGAGGACGAAGAGGACGGCGACGAAGAGGATGACGAGGACGCGGGTGCCGCGGAGGATGGTGATGATCTCGTTGAGGTTGACGCAGCCGGCGTGAGGAAGAAGAAGAAGGCGTCGAGCACATGAGGCTCCAAGTGGACGGTTCTGGAGGATCAATGTCTCTGCGAGTCATGGTCGACGGTGAGCCATGACTCCATCATCAGCGCCAACCAAAAGTACGGGAAGTATTGGGCGAGGATCAAGGCCGAGTTCGATGAGCGCAAACTAATCAACAACGACTACAAACTACAACAAAGTGACAATGAAGAGGAGCCAAAAGGCAGGCGTCAGTGGACATGTTCCATGGGTTCCATCACGAGGTCGAGACCAGAGGCGACAGCGACATCGACGTCAGCGGCGTGGTACGACTCTTTCTTAGCTAATCTGTATGGCCTACATTTTGTTCGACGATGTGTGATTGTGTTTCCTGTTGTTAGTTCGACAAGGCCATGGATATGTACCGGAAGAACTCGGACAGGAAGTCGTTCGCACTGCTGCATTGCTATAGCAAGCTCAAAGAAAATGAGAAATGGCGGCTGACGTGCGTTTCCTTGTCGAAGGGGAAATACGCCATTGATCTAGAAGCGCCGCTAGCAACATCGACAGGGCATCCTTACCGAGGTCTCCTCGACCTTGCTCTCCCGCGACAAAAAGACCGACACAACATGGGCGGCGCTGCTGAAGAGGCAAGAGGAGAAGATGGGGCTCAAGAAACGCAAGGACGACATGTCCCTGCTGACAGCGTCGACATAAGAAATGTCTCCCCGAACGCGGGCGGCGCACAACTTTTTCAAAGGCCAGATCCTCGACGACATCGAAGCCAAAATGGCGGCGGCCGAGGCAGCAACAACAACCCCAACCCCGGAGCAAGAGCCGGCAGACACGTCTGCGACAACATCTGCTAGTACACCTGCGTCGGCCCCTGCCTCGGCGTCGGCGACGGAGCATGCACACCGGGCAGATCACGACGAGCTCGTCGTGATCGACGGGCCTACGTCGACTCAGGATGCGCCGTCAGCGTCGCCGTCGCCCAACCCCTTCCCCTTCTTCTAATTTTTACGTGGGCTTGTAATATGATCGCGCGCACGGTACTTTGATCGCAGCTACTCTGATCGCGACGACTTCGGCGGGAACAATCTATCTCTTTTGAATGCAAACTATTTGAATTTCTATTTGTGGATGGCGTCTGGGGGACGCGGCTGGGAAGCGACGTCGCCCAAACACGGCACGAACAAAACACGTCACTCAAACGCATGATCCGAGCCATTTGGAAACGCTTTGGGGGACGCGGCTGGAGATGCTCTAACAGTTACATAGTTTATTGAGAACAAGAAAATCGAGCTTAAATGTACTCGCGTTTAGGAGAATGTTGTACTACCTATGTCCATCTTTCGATGTCAAAAATTTATTGAAATTTAAATGTATCTAGACACACTTTAGTACATAGATATATCCGAATTTAGACGAACCTAAGGTGCGCATGTATTTTAATACAAATTTTGACTCTAAAAATGAGTAACTAAATCTTGATTATATTGTACATAATTAGTATTATTAAATTCGTATTAAAAGCACTTTTTAATGATGCCAATTTTTGTTTAGGTCTACATATTTGGAGTATATCGAAAAAAGACAGGAAAAATGAGGATGCTTTGTTTATTGAAATAAAGAGGGTATATATCGGTAAAGTATGGTACTACGTACTACACTACTACGGAGTACTCCGTAGATGCGAAGTGCAAAATATACTGGATTAATTTTTGTTTGCGTGTGAATCAACAGCAAAGTAAATCTTGGGGGTATCTCCCGACGAGTAGCTGCCATGGACTAGCTACAGCGACGTTCGCGTGTGCAGAAAAAGAGGAACCGAGAGACGAGGCGTTGTCTTGTCACCCTGCGCGATGCCTCAAAAGCCGTGAAGCCTCGTAGTCATACACTCTCTCCCGTTCCGGTACTCGAGGCAAGATCAGCTCGGCCGGTTACAAATACGTTGAGCGCCGGTACTTGCACAGCAGCTCCACGGCGCCACACCACTCCCCGGCGAATACAGCAGCCACTCAAGATGTGGACCTCCAAGGACACCGAAGAAGACACCGACTCCTGCCTGTACCCTTCCGACCTGGAGTCGAGCCCCCTCGCCGTCGACGGCGGCTCCTACCAGCCAGCGGTGGGCCTCGCGGCCGCGCGCGCGCTCCGCTTCGTCCCGTACGACGCGGCGGTGTCCACCGTCCGTGCCTTACAGGGCGCGTCCCACGACGACCTCCGTCTCCGCGTCCACGAGCTCTCCAGCTCCCTCAACGGGGTCTTCTTCAACGGCGGCTTGGAGCCGGAGAAGGCGCCGCCGTTCTCGGCCGGCGTACGGTTTCCCGAGGGCGCCCTGTTCGTCTGCGCCGACCGCGCGCCGCTCGCGCCGGCGCTGCGGGAGGCGACCCGGGCCATGATGCAGGTCGCGGTGAAGGACGCCAGCCACGGCCCCTGCGACTACTACTACGACGCGGTGCGTCAGCTGATGCTGCTGCTCGTGGACGACGCGGGCCGCCCTGCTCCCGAGGTGGTGTTCAGCCGGGAGACCTTCGAGACGGTGTTCAATCTCCAGTGGGTGCCCGCTCCTGATGCAGTAGTCGACGATGCTTCTCTGTGAGTCTTGTGACCTGTGCTCTGCTTACCAGTCGCCCAATCGGTTGTCTGAATCCCTAGCTAAGTAGTTGGTTTGCTAGCTTCTTCTCAGTGTTTTGCATTCCATGTCTCCAAACATTCTTGCGTTTTGTATGGTTTTAAGCTACTACTCTATGTTCGTAATGTATGATTTGGGAACCGAGTGCGCTGTTGTTCAAGTGATGTGCAGCAACAACCCATGAATTGTCTTTGTTGCGCAAAAAGGGAATGAGTTATGGATAATGGCAAAGGTAACGAACTGTTGAAGTAAGAAGATTCTGAAATTAGCATTCTTGCCAGTTGTATGATAATGAAACATCCATTAATGCAAGTAAGACACTACAGGAATCTCTACCTATGCCGACGGCCTCCGGCCCTCGGTGTACCACGGCCTAGCCGTCGGCGTACGGTACGCCGACGGGGACCCTCGGCGTAGCTCCTCGGGCAAGGTTGGCCTCGGCAGAAGCCACGTGGCCCTCGGCGTATCAGCGACCGTCAGCGTAGAACGAGAGGGCCGAGGGCCAGGCCACCCGTCGGCGTACTAGCGCTCGGCGTAGCACGCTAACGGGCGCCGTCGAGCTGACGGCCGTTACGGCTACGCCGAGGGGGCAGCCGTCGGCGTACCGCGACACGCGTCGCACCTTGGCGAGCTGTGCTGCACGCTACGCCGAGGGGCGCGGCCGTCGGCGTACCCCGCCACGCGTCGCCTCCTGGCGAGCTGCGCTGCACGCTACGCCGAGGGGCGCGGCCGTCGGCGTACACTGCCACGCGGCGCGTCCTGGCGGGCCGTGGCGCATCCTACGCCGAGCGGGTGGCCGTCGGCGTAGACTGCCACGCGTCGCGCCCCTGTTTCACTCGACGCTACCCCGAGGGGGAAGCCGTCGGCGTAGAGGGTGCCATATGGTTCATGTCGACGCTACCCCGAGGGGGAACCCGTCGGCTTAGAGATGACCATTTTTTCTTTTTTTTGCTGGTTTGGTTGTTTCCCAGGATTAGCAGCACATTAAATCACAAATTAATTCACACGAAATAGAGTAAGTGCAAATAGACATAACACGAAGTTCAAGTCTCATAACATAGTTGCGGATACATAGTCGTAGTCTCATAACATAGGTACAAGTGTCATAGTGTCATAGTGCGGATACATAAGTAGCTACTATGGGACAACTAGAGGAGCTCGTCGCCGCTAAACACCGGCCGATTCCTTCCGGTAGAAGCTGCGGAAGAACCACCGGGAGAAGGACCGGGAGAAGTACCGGGAGAAGTACCGGGTGTAGCACCGGGAGAAGGACCACCATGATGAACCGGTGTCATGTCCCTCCCACCACCTTGGTTTCCGGAACATCCTGTTCCCTACACACATGTTCCCGAGATGTTAGCAATTTGCGAGGCAAAGGAAAGCCGTAGTATTCGGTTTGGCGAAGAACTTACCGTTGTTCTCCCATAGTACTCCGCAGCGAAATTTTCCTTCGATGGCATGTTTGGCGCCGGCCCCGGAAAGGGAGGCATCGGCCCTAAATCCGTCTGTCCGTCCAGCTTTGATTGGCCACAAACGACGCCCGCAAGATAGTTTACATGTCGGTCTTTGCGTAAATGAAGCATCAAACTAGGGAAAGTGGGACTTGTCATCATTTGCGAAAACAAAGGTTGGAACTTACATGTATATATGCCATGTACTCCATGAACTGCTGCTGGTGCTGGTTGAAGGCCACCCGATATTCTTGATGAGCGGCCACGTAGGCCGCCTCGAAGTCAGCTACAATTTCACAAATTCATGTCTCGTTAGCACTTAGCAATGTATGAACGAAAGTCGGAAAGAGGATGGAAATGAGGGAAACTTACGTCGTATGCGGGTTGTTGCCGAGCCCGGCGACGAGGCGGGAGAGGGGGCTGTCCTTGGTGAGTCCCGCCTGGAGACGCGTGAAGGTCGTGGTGAGGGTATGCTTGACGGCCTTGTTCAGCATGGCGAGACGGCCATGCGGCAACCCTCCGGACGACAGGACCAACGACTCCTCGTCGACCTCCGCGCTCATGGGGTCATCCACCTCCGGGTGACGATGCCTCACCATCTCGCAAGTAGTTCTCGACGTCCTCGGCGTAGGTGCCGAAGTACTCGGGGAGCGAGGGCCGAGGCTGCGAGAGATCGGGCTTCTTAAGCCGCATCTTGTTGTATATCTCGAGGTCGGACATCTCCTCCTCGGGTCCTAACGCGGCCCTCTCGCATCGCGAAAGGAAATGTTGTGAGTACCAACTTTGAACCCGAAGGAAAATAAAATGTATACATACCGTCTTCCCCTTGTAGCGCTCGTAGCCGAGGTTTCCCCCACGGTGTGTGCCACCGTCGCCTCGGTTCTCCGCGTTCCGCCTCGCCACGGCCGCAAAGTCCTCGTCCATCTTGAGCCACCTCGTCCTAACCATCTCCTCCCATGCCTCGGCATGCGGCTCGGCCCAATCGGGGATAACCTGAAAATGCAATACTCAACTCAATCTAATGCAATCGCAACTTAGTAGCAATGTAGAATCTCATTGACATTTTACTCACCGACATGTAGTCCTCCACCGTCATCTCGTACTCGGCCTTAGCATTCTTACCGACAATGTCCGGCTTATGGACCCTCTCGCCTCTCTCTCGCCTGAAGTGACCCGCGGACGTGATCCTTTGGTTGTACCACACCCGCGGTGTCAACCTCTCACAAGTCGCCCGCAAAGTCCCGTTCGCGGCCGTCTCCTCAACCTCGGGCGCCACACGATAAAAACACTTCAATCATGCAAAAAACAATTGTGAGATTCATGAGTTAGAACATTGGGGTCATCAAATATGAACGAAGCTCGAGAAAATATGTCTTACCCAAAACTTTCTCATCACGGCCTCGGCAGCCGTCGGGAAGCCTACGCCGGGGGCACTCTCGTAGTCCGTCCAAGTAGTGGCTAGCTTCTTCTCGCCGACTGGGACGAGTGCCGAGGGGATAGTACTTGCCCGGCCAGAACTTCCTAAGCAAAGCTCCAATCATGCTGCTAGGCAGGCGCCCCTTGACCCCCGGAGGAAATATCCAATTGCCGCACATGAAAATCAAACATTAGCACATGAAAATCAAACATTAGTACATGAAAATCGAAATTGCCAAATTAGTACACTTACTCAGGGCCAGCAGGAATAATAAGGGTCTTCGCCTCATGGGTCTTAGGCTCCTTACTCTCGTCGGGGACTCTCGCTTCCCCACGAATCTTCAGTGCCTTCGGCCGCCCATCCTCCTCCGGAGTCTCAAACCCGCGGCTAGAGTCCTCCTCGGCTCTAGACTTCGTCTCCGCCTCCTCTCTAGACGTCCCCTCCAAAAAGAACCCGGAAGCAACGTCGCCTGAAGCCGAGGGTGGTGGCTCAAAGTCCGGTCCTCCCCAGCCACCTCCACCTCCACCTCCACCTCCACCTCCTCCCAAGCCACCTCCAGCTCCACCACCTCGTCCCCGTCCTCGTCCTCGTCCTCGTCCTCCTCCTCCTACCGCGCCGTCCTCGTAACGCGGATTGCGACGCGGTTCCCTCTCACTCCTTCTAACATTGTTCTTGCGTTGTTGCATCTTCTTAAGCAAGCTCGACGAGTCCTCCTTGCCGCCGCTCATATTGTTCAATCACCCGCATTGAGAAAGAGAAAACAATTAAGAAGCATGTTGAAAAATATATAAATAGTAAGCATAAAGACACTAAACAATTAAGAAGCATGTTCAAAAATATATAAATAATAAGCATAAAGATACTAAACAATAAAGAAGCATGTTGAAAAAAATATAAATACTAAGCATAAAGATACTAAACAAATAAGAAGCATGTTGAAATATAAACACATAAAAGACCCTCACCAGCCGTCATCAATCTCATCGTCAATCTCATTTTGTTTCTCCTTGCCATTGAGCCGCTGCCGCATCACCTCACCTCTGTCACGTTCGTGCTCATCAAAGTCGATCTGCGTGACGTAACGAGGCATATACCCATATTGCAGAAGGTGTTTAAACATGTCATCCTTTCCACGACGGTGATGCTTCAAGCAACGATTGCACGGGCAAAGTGGCTGAACCTTCGTTTTGTACCACGCGCCAACTCCTTCACTAAATGCCAAGTCTTCCTTATCCACTCGTCTGTTTTATTAGTCGCACTAACACGGCCGGTGTACATCCATCCATTATCAGCCATCCTCTCGCTCTATTGGAAGCCAAACGACAAGCATAGCATTTATATCAAATAGGAAAATGCATCATATTTTAATTTTTTTAACGAGGCAAAACGAATGCATAAACCTACATCTCTACTAGATGGGCTCCTAGGAGGCGCCAGATATGTAGATTAAGTACGTTCTCCATGCTCTACCTCGGTCCGAGACATAATTTTGGTAACACTTCCCCGTTGCTCTCCCGATACACGTCTCGACAAAAAGACAAGAGGATGTGCATCCGGAGAACAACGGTGAGGCGCTGCCGAAATCCTGACTCGGACCGGAGCAGAGCATGGAGAACGTACCCAACTACGGATCCGCCGACTGTCCCGTAAATGTCGCAAGCGTTACGGTTGAAAATATGCCGACCACTAATGCATATTTATCCGCGTAACGCTTGAGGACGGGAAGTGACACCTAGGTTACGCAACTTGACTTGGAAAATGAATCTAGTGACATAAATAAAATGCGGAGAAGAAGTTGGAAATTTAGCTCACCCTCGGCTGTAGAGGAAGTAGTCGAACAACCGAGTGTCGATGTCGGCGGCCATCGAGAAGCGCGTCAAGATCCGGGATCGTCACGCCGGGGTGCTCAAGACGAGGCGGTCATGGCATGGCCTATTACAAATACATATTATTAGAAGAAATTCACATTTGCATTTATCAGCTAGCCAAGCTAAGTATCAGCTAAGTATCAGCTAAGAAATTCTCGGTTACAAAACATGAAAATATTTTCCTAGTTAGCTAGCCAAGCTAAGTATCAGCTACAAACTATGAAAATATTTTCCTAGTTAGCAGCTAGCCAAGTAAAATGTATACAACACAAGCAAGTTTTCCACCTAGGATGGTGTATGTCTACGCACTATTTGAACTTTTCTTTCTCATTTTCGTAGGTACTGTGTACATATGCAATCTGCAGGAATAATGTATCCGAATACAGCAACTACGGTGGTCACAGTACAATTCCAGAGGGCAGAAATCTACACCTTGTGGTATCACAGTACCTATCAGGCTGATGCCGGCTGCGGAGGTGGCGGGTCGAAGGCGGAGGCGACGGGCAGGAGGCGGCGAGGACGGGCAGGAGGTGGCGGGGACGGGCAGGAGGCGGCGGCGACGTGCAGGAGGCGGCGGCGGGCAGCAGGAGGCGGCGGCGGGCAGCAGGCGGCGGGGACGGGCTGGAGGCGGCGGTTTCGGCGGGCAGGAGGCGGCGGCGACGGGCAGGAGGCGGCGGCGACGGGCAGGAGGAGGAGGGGGTGGCGGCGGGCGGGAGGCGGCTGTTTCGGCGGGCGAGGCGGCGGCGGCGACGGCGGGAGGAGGAGGGGGTGGCGGGGGCGGCGGGCAGGGAGGCGGCGGTGGCGGGAGATTTGGGGAAAAGACTTTGGGGGCAGCGGGCGTGCGGGAGATTTGGGGAAAGAAAGGAAAACCCGATTCCGACCAGGTGATACCCCGAGGGCCACCCTCGGGTTACCCATCGAGGTGGACCCAAGGCGGCCGACCAGGTGTTTTCGACCCGCGGCTAGGGTTTGAATACCCCGAGGGTTGATGATACGCCGAGGGGCCCCCTCGGCATAATGTATTTTTTTAATTTTTTTTCTTTCATTTTTTTATTTTTTTTCTTTCATTGTTTTACTAGTATATAATTTTTTTTACTAGTATATATTATATTACGTCCAGATTACCTTTTTTACCACGTCGACACTAACTTGAGTGCGCGGTCTACCCTTTAGATCTGGCGGTCTACCCCTTTGACCGAATCCGCTGTATCCTAGTTTCGTCTTTTGCAGTGGTTACTAGGACACATAAAATGACGCCACGCGGCTCCGCTCGAATTTTTGGCTCCGTTTACTTTGCCAACTGTGCAAAACAGGGCCGCCGGGACATGCGGTATGGCCGTACCGGGCGCGCGCGTGCACCCGTCCGGCAACGCGCGAAACGGAAAACATTTAGCACATAAAATGACGCGTCCTAGACCTAAAAACATTTTTCCCTCCATTTATTGAGCGAAGGAAAGTGTCGCCCCAGTTCAAATCCGGACAGTTTCCAGCGGATTCGGCGGGGCACCGCAGGAAGCGGGTGGGATTCCTAGATGGCTTCCGCGCGCATATGGCATGTGATAGGTGGTGCGTAGGAGGTATCCTACCGCTGCGCGGAGGTCCCGCGCGATACTGAAATGCGCACCATGTAGCTGCTTCACAAAAAAGCCCTTCCGGCACCCCGAAAATGGAAAAACCGTCGCCCGTGGTTCGGATTGGAAATCCGCGACCGGGGCCTTGCTTCCCATCCTAAGGCCCACGCACGTGCCAAATATGGCCTCGTTCCGACAAACTATGTGGTGAAACGGGCCGTTTCTTACTCATTTCCCCTAAAAGCCATAGAACTCCGGACGAGATAGCCCTGTTCGTGGAGGGTTCTCCAAGATAATTGCCGTATCCCAGTTCCGTCTTTTGCAGTGGTTACTAGGACACATAAAATGACGCCACGCGGCTCCGCTCGATTTTTGGCTCCGTTTGCTTTGCCAACTGCGCAAAACGGGGCCGCCGGGACATGCGGTATGGCCGTACGGGCGCGCGCGTGCCCCCGTCCGGCAACGCGCGAAACGGAAAACATTTAGCACATAAAATGACGCGTCCTAGACCTAAAAACATTTTTCCCTCCATTTATTGAGCGAAGGAAAGTGTCGCCCCGGTTCAAATCCGGACGGTTTCCAGCGGATTCGGCGGGGCACCGCAGAAGCGGGTGGGATTCCCGGATGGCTTCCGCGCGCATATGGCATGTGATAGGTGGTGCGTAGGAGGTATCCTACCGCCGCGCGGAGGTCCCGCGCGATACCGAAATGCGCACCATGTAGCCGCTTCACAAAAAAAGCCCTTCCGGCACCCGAAAATGGAAAAACCGTCGCCCGTGGTTCGGATTGGAAATCCGCGACCGGGGCCTTGCTTCCCATCCTAAGGCCCACGCACGTGCCAAATATGGCCTCGTTCCGATAAACTATGTGGTGAAACGGGCCGTTTCCTACTCATTTCCCCTAAAAGCCATAGAACTCCGGACGAGATAGCCCTGTTCGTGAAGGGTTCTCCAAGATAATTGCCGTATCCCAGTTCCGTCCGTTGCGGTGGTTACTAGGACACATAAAATGACGCCACGCGGCTCCGCTCGATTTTTGGCTCCGTTTGCTTTGCCAACTGCGCAAAACGGGGCCGCCGGGACATGCGGTATGGCCGTACGGGCGCGCGCGTGCACCCGTCCGGCAACGCGCGAAACGGAAAACATTTAGCACATAAAATGACGCGTCCTAGACCTAAAAACATTTTTCCCTCCATTTATTGAGCGAAGGAAAGTGTCGCCCCGGTTCAAATCCGGACAGTTTCCAGCGGATTCGGCGGGGCACCGCAGGAAGCGGGTGGGATTCCCAGATGGCTTCCGCGCGCATATGGCATGTGATAGGTGGTGCGTAGGAGGTATCCTACCACCGCGCGGAGGTCCCGCGCGATACTGAAATGCGCACCATGTAGCTGCTTCACAAAAAAAGCCCTTCCGGCACCCCGAAAATGGAAAAACCGTCGCCGTGGTTCGGATTGGAAATCCGCGACCGGGGCCTTGCTTCCCATCCTAAGGCCCACGCACGTGCCAAATATGGCCTCGTTCCGACAAACTATGTGGTGAAACGGGCCGTTTCCTACTCATTTCCCCTAAAAGCCATAGAACTCCGGACGAGATAGCCCCGTTCGTGAAGGGTTCTCCAAGATAATTGCCGTATCCCAGTTCCGTCTTTTGCGGTGGTTACTAGGACACATAAAATGACGCCACGCGGCTCCGCTCGATTTTTGGCTCCGTTTGCTTTGCCAACTGCGCAAAACGGGGCCGCCGGGACATGCGGTATGGCCGTACCGGGCGCGCGCGTGCACCCGTCCGGCAACGCGCGAAACGGAAAACATTTAGCACATAAAATGATGTGTCCTAGACCTAAAAACATTTTTCCCTCCATTTATTGAGCGAAGGAAAGTGTCGCCCGGCTCAAATCCGGACAGTTTCCAGCGGATTCGGCGGGGCACCGCAGAAGCGGGTGGGATTCCCGGATGGCTTCCGCGCGCATATGGCATGTGATAGGTGGTGCGTAGGAGGTATCCTACCGCCGCGCGGAGGTCCCGCGCGATACCGAAATGCGCACCATGTAGCCGCTTCACAAAAAAGCCCTTCCGGCACCCCGAAAATGGAAAAACCATCGCCCGTGGTTCGGATTGGAAATCCGCGACCGGGGCCTTGCTTCCCATCCTAAGGCCCATGCACGTGCCAAATATGGCCTCGTTCCGACAAACTATGTGGTGAAACGGGCCGTTTCCTACTCATTTCCCCTAAAAGCCATAGAACTCCGGACGAGATAGCCCTGTTCGTGAAGGGTTCTCCAAGATAATTGCCGTATCCCAGTTCCGTCTTTTGCAGTGGTTACTAGGACACATAAAATGACGCCACGCGGCTCCGCTCGATTTTTGGCTCCGTTTGCTTTGCCAACTGCGCAAAACGGGGCCGCCGGGACATGCGGTATGGCCGTGCACGGCGCGCGCGTGCACCCGTCCGACAACGCGCGAAACGGAAAACATTTAGCACATAAAATGACGCGTCCTAGACCTAAAAACATTTTCCCCTCCATTTATTGAGCGAAGGAAAGTGTCGCCCCGGTTCAAATCCGGACGGTTTCCAACGGATTCGGCAGGGCACCGCAGAAGCGGGTGGGATTCCCGGATGGCTTCCGCGCGCATATGGCATGTGATAGGTGGTGTGTAGGAGGTATCCTACCGCCGCGCGGAGGTCCCGCGCGATACCGAAATGCGCACCATGTAGCCGCTTCACAAAAAAAGCCCTTCCGGCACCCCGAAAATGGAAAAACCGTCGCCCGTGGTTCGGATTGGAAATCCGCGACCGGGGCCTTGCTTCCCATCCTAAGGCCCACGCACGTGCCAAATATGGCCTCGTTCCGACAAACTATGTGGTGAAACGGGCCGTTTCCTACTCATTTCCCCTAAAAGCCATAGAACTCCGGACGAGATAGCCCTGTTCGTGAAGGGTTCTCCAAGATAATTGCCGTATCCCAGTTCCGTCTTTTGCGAGTGGTTACTAGGACACATAAAATGACGCCACGCGGCTCCGC
This sequence comes from Lolium rigidum, assembly GCF_022539505.1. NCBI lineage: Eukaryota > Viridiplantae > Streptophyta > Magnoliopsida > Poales > Poaceae > Lolium > Lolium rigidum. The sequence goes on along the minus strand of NC_061512.1, from coordinate 173,213,231 downwards.
TCGATTTTTGGCTCCGTTTGCTTTGCCAACTGCGCAAAACGGGGCCGCCGGGACATGCGGTATGGCCGTACCGGGCGCGCGCGTGCACCCGTCCGGCAACGCGCGAAACGGAAAACATTTAGCACATAAAATGACGCGTCCTAGACCTAAAAACATTTTTCCCTCCATTTATTGAGCGAAGGAAAGTGTCGCCCCGGTTCAAATCCGGACGGTTTCCAGCGGATTCGGCGGGGCACCGCAGAAGCGGGTGGGATTCCCAGATGGCTTCCGCGCGCATATGGCATGTGATAGGTGGTGCGTAGGAGGTATCCTACCGCCGCGCGGAGGTCCCGCACGATACTGAAATGCGCACCATGTAGCTGCTTCACAAAAAAAAGCCCTTCCGGCACCCCGAAAATGGAAAAACCGTCGCCCGTGGTTCGGATTGGAAATCCGCGACCGGGGCCTTGCTTCCCATCCTAAGGCCCACGCACGTGCCAAATATGGCCTCGTTCCGACAAACTATGTGGTGAAACGGGCCGTTTCCTACTCATTTCCCCTAAAAGCCATAGAACTCCGGACGAGATAGCCCTGTTCGTGAAGGGTTCTCCAAGATAATTGCCGTATCCCGGTTCCGTCTTTTGCGGTGGTTACTAGGACACATAAAATGACGCCACGCGGCTCCGCTCGATTTTTTGGCTCCGTTTGCTTTGCCAACTGCGCAAAACGGGGCCGCCGGACATGCGGTATGGCCGTCCGGGCGCGCGCGTGCACCCGTCCGCCAACGCGCGAAACGGAAAACATTTAGCACATAAAATGACGCGTCCTAGACCTAAAAACATTTTTCCCTCCATTTATTGAGCGAAGGAAAGTGTCGCCCCAGTTCAAATCCGGACAGTTTCCAGCGGATTCGGCGGAGCACCGCAGAAGCGGGTGGGATTCCCGGATGGCTTCCGCGCGCATATGGCATGTGATAGGTGGTGCGTAGGAGGTATCCTACCGCCGCGCGGAGGTCCCGCGCGATATCGAAATGCGCACCATGTTGTCGCTTCACAAAAAAAAAGCCCTTCCAGGCACCCGAAAATGGAAAAACCGTCGCTCGTGGTTCGGAGTGGAAATCCGCGACCGGGGCCTTGCTTCCCATCCTAAGGCCTACGCACGTGCCAAATATGGCCTCGTTCCGACAAACTATGTGGTGAAACGGGCCGTTTCCTACTCATTTCCCCTAAAAGCCATAGAACTCCGGACGAGATAGCCCTGTTCGTGAAGGGTTCTCCAAGATAATTGCCGTATCCCGGTTCCGTCTTTTGCAAGTGGTTACTAGGACACATAAAATGACGCCACGCGGCTCCGCTCGATTTTTGGCTCCGTTTGCTTTGCCAATCGCGCAAAACGGGGCCGCCGGGACATGCGGTATGGCCGTACCGGGCGCGCGCGTGCACCCGTCCGGCAACGCGCGAAACGGAAAACATTTAGCACATAAAATGACGCGTCCTAGACCTAAAAACATTTTTCCCTCCATTTATTGAGCGAAGGAAAGTGTCGCCCCGGTTCAAATCCGGACGGTTTCAGACGGATTCGGCGGAGCACCGCGAGAAGCGGGTGGGATTCCCGGATGGCTTCCGCGCGCATATGGCATGTGATAGGTGGTGCGTAGGAGGTATCCTACCGCCGCGCGGAGGTCCCGCGCGATACTCGAAATGCGCACCATGTTGCCGCTTCACAAAAAAAGCCCTTCCGGCACCCCGAAAATGGAAAAACCGTCGCCCGTGGTTCGGATTGGAAATCCACGACCGGGGCCTTGCTTCCGATCCTAAGGCCCACGCACGTGCCAAATATGGCCTCGTTCCGACAAACTATGTGGTGAAACGGGCCGTTTCCTACTCATTTCCCCTAAAAGCCATAGAACTCCGGACGAGATAGCCCTCGTTCGTGAAGGATTCTCCAAGATAATTGCCGTATCCCGGTTCCGTCTTTTGCGGTGGTTACTAGGACACATAAAATGACGCCACGCGGCTCCGCTCGATTTTTTGGCTCCGTTTGCTTTGCCAACCGCGCAAAACGGGGCCGTCGGGACATGCGGTATGGCCGTACGGGCGCGCGCGTGCACCCGTCCGCCAACGCGCGAAACGGAAAACATTTAGCACATAAAATGACGCGTCACACTTGTACATATATGTTAGGGGCAGATGCAAGTTTTCCAACAATTTCGACGCTCCGGTGATCCGTATCTTGGGAAACCCTAGGGCGGGGACCCCGTAGATCTACCCCTATAGCTTTCTCCGTGCGAGAGTTTACCAATGTAATTTTTTACTTGTTTTGGTTTATTTAGGACATATGTACATGGAAACCATAGGTTGGGCATACTTTACCATAAAATAGGCTCCATTTGAGCCGTGGCGAGAGTTTCCACATACAGATCCTGGATTTTACCAAGTGTTAGCCCATGTATGCGGAAATCGTCAACAACGGGTACATCCAAGGTTAGCCAAACCTTACATCACACTTGTACACATATGTTATGGGCATATGCAAGTTTTCCAGTGATTCCGACGATCCGATAGTCTGTATCTTGAAAAAACCCTAGGGCGGGGACCCCGCAGATCTACCCCTATAGCTTTTTCCGTGCGAGGGTTTACCAATGGATTTTTTTATTTTCTTTGCTTTGTTTAGGACATATGCACATGGAAATCATAGGTTTGGAATAAAATAGGCCACAGATGAGCCGTAGCAGGAGTTTCCACATACAAATCCTGGATTTTACCAAGTGTCGGCCCATGTATGCGGAAATCGTCAACGCGGGGTACATGCAAGGTTAGACAAACCTTACATCACACTTGTACACATATGTTAGGGACAAATGCAAGTTTTCAAGCGATTCCGACGCTCCGGTGATCCGTATCTTGGGAAATCCTAGGCCGGGGACCTTGCGGATCTACCCCTATAGCTTTTTTCGTGCGAGGGTTCACCAATGGATTTTTTTAATTTCTTTGCTTTGTTTAGGACATATGCACATGGAAACCATAGGTTTGGAATGAAATAGGCCCCGGATGAGCCGTAGCAGGAGTTTCCACATACAAATCCTGGATTTTACCAAGTGTCGGCCCATGTATGCGGAAATCGTCAACGCGGGGTACATGCAAGGTTAGACAAACCTTACATCACACTTGTACACATATGTTAGGGACAAATGCAAGTTTTCAAGTGATTCCGACGCTCCGGTGATCTGTATCTTGGGAAACCCTAGGCCGGGGACCTTGCGGATCTACCCCTATAGCTTTTTTCGTGCGAGGTTCACCAATGGATTTTTTTAATTTCTTTGCTTTGTTTAGGACATATGCACATGGAAACCATAGGTTTGGAATGAAATAGGCCCCGGATGAGCCGTAGCGGGAGTTTCCGGCGATTCGGACGCTCCGGTGGTTTGTATCTAGGGAAACCCTAGGGGGCGGGGACCCCGCAAATCTACCCCTAGGGTTAGGGTTAGGGTTAGAGTTAGGGTTAGCAATGGACTTTTTTCCTTTGTTTTAGGACATATGTACATCGATAGCAGATGTTGGGCCCTACTCGGATCCCGTCGACCCGTCTACGAAGAGCGTCACTCGTGGGATCTACATAAGCCATCTACCATTTTTTTCTTTAAAAAAGTAACTATTTTTACATAATTCATACTAGTACATAAATAAAACAAACATAATATAAAGTTAATGACCGAGAAGAAAAAAAGAAAAAAAAAATGTATGCCGAGGGTGGCCGTCGGCATAGGTGGGTGATGCCCTATGCCGAGGGTGGCCCTCGGCGCCTCGCTGACGCCGTGAGCCGGCCGTCACGGCCGGAGCGGGACCGGAGCACATGCTAGTGCTACGCCGACGGCCTTTAGTACGCCGAGGGTGGCCGTCGGCGTAGCCGTCTCTACGCCGAGGGTATGTCTACGCCGAGGGGCAAGAGGGGCCGCTGCCATGGACCGGACGTACGCCGACGGCCCCGACATTTGGCCGTCGGCGTACGCCACGGCCGTCGGCGCAGCGAGCCATTCCTGTAGTGAGATTCCAATATTTATCCACTCAAGTGCCTGAAACTCAAACCTGTCGGATGGGAATCCCATAGAAGTGAGATGCCATGTGTATTTAACCCATTGAAAGAAGAGGATTTCTCTTTGATTGTAGTGAAGAAGTTTCCTTGAGGTTTATCATTATGTTGTTTTTTTTATAAAATTTACATTGCAAGATTTCTAAAGAATTATTTACTATGAATTATGATCATGTGAATCAAACGGGCTTTACAGAAAAAAAAAGTCAGGATTTTAATCCGACATTTTTTTTTTTCAAACCTATAAGCCAAAGGGGCCCTAAAAGACTTGAATCAAGTAGTAAACGTTGCAGCAGATAGTAAAATTAAATCATCGGAAGCAGTAGTAAACTTGAATCAAATCATAATAATTTAAATTCGTAACAACCACGAATTGTAAGGAGCAGTAGTAAATGTTGATGGTGTCACCTTACACATTATTATTGATCAAATCAATTGTAATTACACATTTGTATTATTACTGCATTGCAGCAGATATCTTCTTACATCTACTTGCTCTCTCAATCACCATCAACCCAGGCTCTTCAAATTTCTTTCTTCTTTACTCATCTAAAATAATGCACGTTGAAATTACATTCTCCTGCTTGCTAATGGTAACCTGCCTATGTCTTATGATTTACTATATCACAAAAATTTAGGGTTTTTTATTATTATTTTGCATACATATAGTTTGCCCCTATTCTCATGTAGATTTCCATATTCTCTTAATAACAATAAAATTGCCGGGCAAAAAAGGAAAGACAAAAGAAAATCTGTGTATGAAACGAGCAAATGAAGCTACTGAACTAAACCAACAACTTCTATTACAAATTTGTACGGTATACATATTGAGTGATCCCAAAATAAAATGATTTTTTGAACAAACCAAAGACCAGACTCGTGTGCAACTGATACATCAATGGATATGCCCACGTCCTGCATAGATAGGCAAAACAATGCGCCAAGTTACTAACGGAAGTAAGGATTATAAACCTGATCAATCAGTGATCATCCTGCAATGTTATAAACCTGGTCAATCGGTGATTATAAACACGATAAATCTCAGCCTACCACTTTGACTTATCTTGGTCATGTGAATAACAGAAGAAAAATCACGGTAGGTGTAGCTAAACTGGCCACATATTTTTGAGCTGCCAGATAACAGTAGCACCCATCATAAAAAAAGTTGAGGCGCTGCCAAGATATCATGGCTCCTTTGATTCATAGGATTTGCATAGGAATTGTGTAGGATTTAGATTCAATAGAAATTATTCTTACACTAGTTGTTTGATTCGTAGGAACATATCCTATAGGAACTAATCTTATAGGAATCTTGTAGTACAAATTCTATAGAAACAGAACATTAGGTCATACCTCATAGACAATTTTCTTTGGTACAATCAATGGGAACTTATCTTGTCATAGGATTCAACTAGTCATTGTTGAATGTAGATGGGCTGCAACCCAGTAAAGCAGTCCATGTAGTCTACAATTCCTAAAATCTCAAGGTCCATCATGTTGGCAGCTTGGGACAGTCTTGAGGGACAAAGTTTAGTCCCACATTGCTAGTTGGGAGAGAGTTGGAGTGGTATATAAGAGCTGCTGTTCTAGTCCTTTCAAGTGAGTGAGAATAGAAGGAGCCCTCACGCACTCCTCCTCCTCCGCCCGCCCCGCCCCGCCTCGTCTCGTCTCGTCTCGTCACGCACGTCGCGTTTCGTGACTCGAGTTCGAGTTCGAGACACACTCAAGTAAGTCTAAATTTTTGCTTGGTGCACCAACTGAGTTGGGTACGTGTCGACCTGCATGTGCATGCTCGCCGCGTGTCCCTGACTTCCTATGCATGGCAACGCGGTCGGGTCGGCTCTCCTCCCAGGCTATACCAGGAGACAGATCAGATATGGAGAATACAGCTCTCAGAACTCTCTAGTCCGTCTCTCTCACGAAGTTCCTTTTGCTGCGCTACTCTCTAGTCTTCCCCATCCCGGCGACTGCGTGCACAGCCGTCCGGGAGAGCAGGCCTCCGAAACTCCGTCCGTTGAGATCCTGCACCAGGAGACGGGCAATAAGGTTTTTGGGGAGCGTCTCGGCGCGACTGCTCGTTGTTGTTCGTGCTCTTCTTCGCCGGTTCGTCTGCTTCATCGACAGATCCGACTACACCATGGGCGACATCAACAATTCCCATGGTGGTGCTGCTGCTGCGACCTTCCCGGTCGCGATGTACGTGTTTTTCCTCTCCTACCTTGCACTGCTACTTGTTCCATGTTCAGATCTGATGCATGTGCTTAGTCTGATGTGTGTGGTTAAGTATGTTTGTGCATCTGTTATGTTGTTTTCGGTAATTAATCTCACACGGAAATTGCCTAATAATCTAACAATCCAAAAATCTTATATGCTTAGGCAATTTTCACCGTCTGGTTTTGCTGTTGCGCTTAAACCGAGCCCGTTTACGGGTTCTCATTTCAAGAGATGGCAGAATAAGACCCTCTTGTGGCTCACTTCTATGGGCGTGCACCGAGTTGCGGAAGGTACTCCCAGAGGTCCGCTTACTCCTGAAGAGGATAAAGCATTCGGGGATACCACCGTAATCTTTGTGGGTGTCGTCCTAAGTGTGCTTGGAGACAAGTTGGTTGATGCTTATCTGCACATCCGAAATGGGAAGGAACTGTGGGATGCACTGGACGCTAAGTTTGGTGCTGCCGATGTCGGAGGTGAACTGTATGCCATGGAGCAGTTCAATGACTACAGAATGGTTGAGAACCGATCTGTAGTAGAACAGGCTCATGGGATACAGATCATGGCAAAGGAACTTGAACTCCTCAAGTGTGTGCTACCGGACAAGTTTGTCGCGGGATGCATTGTCGCTAAGCTTCCCCCTTCATGGAGGAACTTTGCCACTTCTCTGAAACATTAGAGGCATGAGTTCTCTGTTGAGAATATCATGGGCTCCCTAGATGTTGAGGAGAAGGCGAGGGCAAAAGACAAACACACTGGAGGAACCGAGGGACGTTCTGCTGCCAATATGGTGCAGAAAAATGCCCACAAGTCCAAGGGAAAGAACAAGAGAGTCTCCCAGACTACTGTTATCACCAGATTTTGGCCAAATCACGAAGTGGGCCGTGAGAGAGATGGGCTTGGAAGATCACACGTTGGAAGATCTCTGAAGCGGCCTTGCGCGAAGAGTTTGGGCTAGACTGCCCGTGTATCTTTAATTATGGTAGATTATATCTTAGATTGAAAGTTAGAGTTTTACCCGTGCACGGTTAGGTGCACGCCTAAATTAGAAAGTCCCCTGGACTATAAATATGTATCTAGGGTTTATGGAAAAAACAACAACCAACGTTCAACCAACCAAATCAATCTCGGCGCATCGCCAACTCCTTCATCTCGAGGGTTTCTACCGGTAAGCAACATGCTGCCTAGATCGCATCTTGCGATCTAGGCAGCATAAGCTCCACGTTGTTCATGCGTTGCTCGTACTGAAGCCTTGTTGATGGCGAGCAACGTAGTTATCATAGATGTGTTAGGGTTAGCATAGTTCTTCGCGTAAACATGCTATCGTAGTGCAACCCTTGCATGTCTAGCCACCCTCACACCTATCTCGGGTGTGGGGCGGCACCCCGCTTGATCGTTATTTAGTAGATCTGATCCGTTACGATTGCTCCTTGTTCATCAAGGATTAGTTTAATATCTCGCAATAGTTAGGCCTTACAAGGGGCTGGAGGATCCAGCGGCACGTAGGGTGTCGTTCGTTAGTCCTAGACGGGATGTTCCGGGGATCAACCTCGTGTTGGTTTTTAGGCCTTGTCTAGGATCGACTTACGATCACCGTGCGTGGCCGCGAGGCCCAATCCTGAGTAGGATGTTCCGATTATGCGGTGAAAACCCTAAATCGTCGTAGATCTAATTAGCTTTATCTTGATCAAGCAGGACCACCATATATTCGTGCACCCCGTACGAATCATGGGTGGATCGGCTCCTTGAGCCGATTCACGAGATAACTCCGAGAGCCGATCGAGGCTCGTATTTAATGTTTACATGTATGCCATGCGAGAAACTAAGCGAGGCATCTCCATCACCTTCCTGACCAGGTATAGGTCAGGTGGCACGCCCTTGCAATCAGCATCGGACGTGTGACCAGAAGGCTTTGCGGGCCATCGCTCGGAGGGACCTCGGCCAGCCGCAGCCCTAGGTTGTTCCCGGCTCTACGGTGTTGCCCGTCGCTGCCCGCCGGTGGGTTTCTGACGTCAACACATTCTGGCACGCCCGGTGGGACAAGCTTCTACATCGACCACATCGCCATCTACATCTGAGATGGCGGACGGCACGCCAGTCACGTACGAGGACCTGACCGATGAGCTCAAGAAGAAGTATGACGAGATTAAGGTCATCCTCGAGGCCGACCTCATCGGCTCTTTCCACAGAACCCGTTCCCATGGCATCAGGTGGAAGGGGTTCTCACCTAATGGTGCACTAGATGGGATAGACCTCTCTGCCCCATCGGAAGAACGCACCAGGTCCCTGCGGCAGGAGATCAACTACCTGGTGGCTCACTCGCTACACCGCCACTCTGAGAACCTGGTCAACACGTTGGAGCGTGTCGCTCTTTGCGTGATCCAGGAAATCATGAGGCACCAGTACTCGCCGTCAGGACCAGCTCTCGGGACGCATCAAGGAGAGTTGCCACTCCAGTCCCGTCCACCGCTGCCATATGCGTTGGCAGCACCAGAAGTGCCGGCTTCACCGGCATTCGTTGTCTACAAGATCGGTGGTGACCCTGGTGACTACCGGTTCTTGCTCGAGGCGCCTAAGGAGATCCCTCACGGGTACACGTGCACGTATGTGCCAGATTGTGGTAACTGGGCACTCACAAACCAGGCCACAGCATCAGGGACTCCTGGGAAAACGGGAGGGACGTCAGCGACAGAGCTTGAGAAGCAGACGTGGCTAACTAGGTACGCCACCCCGACGAACCTCCGAGCTCGGCTCCTGCGGTTGGCTCGGAGCTGGAAAAGCAAACATGGTTGGCTAAGTACGCCACCCCGGCGAATCTTCGGAGTTCAACTCCTGCAGCCAGGCACAGCGGATCGGATCGAGTACCATACCGAGAGACCAGTTCGGCATGGTGCCGAAAAGGAGGGCAATCGGCTATTCCAAGCCGTATCCCGACGACTACGAGATGATCCCGCTACCACCCAAATATCGGCTCCCCGATTTCTCCAAATTCGGTGGATCGGATGGTTCCAGCTCCATCGAGCACGTGGGCCGATATTTGGCACAACTAGGACCGGCTTCAGTGTCGGATCAACTACGCGTGAGGTTCTTTTCACAGTCCCTCACGGGATCGGCTTTCGGATGGTACACCTCGTTGCCACCAGACTCCATCCGGACTTGGAAGCAGTTGGAAGAGCAGTTCCATACGCAGTACCATTCAGAGGCTTCCGAGTCCGGCATTGCCGATCTAGCACAATTGCGTCAGAAGCGCGGGGAAACGGTGACAGAATACATCCAGCGCTTCGAGAATCTTAGGAACCGATGTTATTCGGTTCGTTTAACCGAAAAGGAAGCGATCGAGTTGGCGTGAGCAGGCCTCGCAACACCGCTCAAGGACATGGCCTCCCAAGCGGACTATCCCTCACCGGCGCACATGGTTCGAAGCTGTCGGCATATGAACAGCGCCACCCGGACTGTACCAGGACAAATTCAAGCGTGCGGTAGTCCTGGTCAATGCGAGAGGAAGACGAAGTTCCTGCGGGAGACCAAGAGGTAGCGGTGGCTGAATGGGCTCGGGGAGGAACCCCGTGTCCTGCAAATGGGTGAAGCCACCGAGCCCGCCCGGGGATTTGATTTTGACGTGACCAAGACCGAGCAAATCTTCGACCTCCTGCTCAAGGAGAAGCAGTTGACGATTCCTGAAGGTCTCAAATTCCCCACGGTGCAAGAGCTGAACGGAAAGCCATACTGCAAATGGCATAACTCGCTCTCCCACGCCACCAACGTCTGCAGGGTGTGGCGTCAGCACATCCAAGCGGCGATAGAGAAGGGACGACTGATTTTCAACCAGTACGCCATGAAGGTCGACACCCAGCCCTTCCCCGCCGTTAACATGGTAGAATGCACTTACCCTGAAGGTTGCCAGCCAGGATCCCCGTTCAGCATCAACATGGTAGGACCTGGGCACCACTGCGGCAAAGATGGAGACGAGGGCAGCTGCTCTCGTAGCAAGGACACGAGAGGAAGCCGCTCCACGCGATCGGCTCCGTCATGATGGCAAGCGCTACGTCACGAGAGGAGAAGTGAAGAACATCGGATATCGGCGACCCCTCTCGATCACCTCCTCAACAAGTATGTGAGTCGAGTATGACCGACGCCGACGATCCAGCGATGATGATGAAAGAGATCGTCCGGCTAGAGAAGCCGAAGACATCGTCGGCACGATCACGATGAGGAGGAGCACGAGCGCCGTGCCAAAGAAGAATCAAGGGAGCGAGATGACAACGACAGGCACTGGGACTGCCCCTTCTTCAGACACTGCTGGGATTCAGGAATGAGCCGATTGCCCACAATCGGCAATTGCCAGAATGCAACCAAAAGAAGAAGGAGGCAGCCAACGTGTCCGTGTTCGAGCGCTTAGGGCCTCTCCCGCCACGAGCAAACGCGCCGAGTCCCCTCGGTGGGCGGATCTCGAGGATTCGAAGACGAGGGACAAGAAGAAGAAGACAGTACCGCCGGCCAAGGTGGTGCCCCGATGGACTCAGCCGTTCACAAAAGCGCGGGGTTCGGCGTTTGCGCGGTCTGGAGGAAGCCGAAAGGATATACTTGCATACATTAAGGAAGGCACGACCTGATCTGGCTGCGAAAGTTCAGCAAACCCTGGATGAAGAGGGTCGTCCATGGAAAATGGAGTAGCGTCCCAAGCAAAGGAAAGCCGATGATGAAACATCGGCTGGTACAAACATGGTGCTCGTCCTTCCGACTGAGCTTAGTGCTCCACGATTCTACGATGCACTCAAGGTGGACGACAGCAGGCGCATCAAGTCAGAGGTTGGGCTGGTTTTATCCACCAGCCCGACCGCGTAGCTGAAGCAAAGCGATGAGCAAACGCGGCGAGGCTGATCCTTGTGATCGGCCCCAAAAATTTATGAAGGAGCATTACGGAACCTTCAGTCAGCGCTTCAGTCGATATGGAGGCCGATTCTAGCAATCGGCCAAAATTATCTTCACCACATGTTCCGCTTATGTGCAGCATCGATCTACTGGGCAGCGGCCACGTCGTCAGATGAGGGTCAGCACGAATCCTTGCGGAACCGACGTGCAAGTGCAGGTGCCTAGCCAACCATAAAAGCCGATATCTGCAGTCACCTGGCAGATTCGGCTCGGGGGGCATATAGTCAGATGGACATGTGCAGCAAACATATGTGCAATAAAACATTAGGGGCCGATTAGAGAAAAATCGGCCAGTAAAATTTTTTTATAACAGACAGCCGATGCGCAGCCATCGACTCTAGTACGACCAAGACCCACTGGCTATGTGCTCAAAGTTCACGGCAACATCGACGTTCAGTGGAATAAAGCTGATCAACGAGCTGTGCATCGTCGCCGGCATTCTCGCCTTGATTAAGGCTCGGGGGGCAGCTAACTTGGCAGATGTTCTGTTTTGGGAGCCGATTGGAGTCGCATCGACTGACCCTGCATCGTGATCTTCTCTGAAAGCAGTTCAGGTGTTGCAAAGGAAAACTGCTAAAGCTACGGAGAGGAACCGAAAAAGGAGGCCGTCGGCTATACAGGTTTTGGACCGTCCTGTTGCTGCAAGAAAAGGAAAGGGACTCGATTCTCAAAATAGCCGGTGAGTAGTCATCGGCTAAGGGGTTGCGAGAAATCATGATCAGGTATCAAATCATAGCCTGAATTGCTTGACTGGCGGTTTAATCGATACTTGAGTCCGGCTTCACGGGCGTCCGAAGGGAAGGGATCTGATACGTTGCTATCGGTTTTTTGTATGACTAGCGGAAGGAGTAAAATTGGATTAATTGGAAGAACGATTTCATTAATTCAAAGGAGCAGCTTTACAAGAAAGAGCCGATGGCTCTCAAAAGAAGGATCTGGTGCCTAGTGCCCTGCTACTACTAGTCCTATTCTACTAGTCGTCACTGTCCTCATCATCGCCGTCGTCAAGGTCGTCGGCGCTGCTCCCGGGAAGCTCCTCATCGCTGCTACCCCAGCCCTTGGCCGGAGGTTCGTCTTCCTCGTCATCATCATCATCCTCGCTGTCCGCCCAAGTGCGGAAGCGCTTCGTCGGCGGGTACCCAGCGGAAGAGGAGGAATCATCTTCCTCCTCCTCCTCTTCTCCTTCCTCGTCGTCATCATCGTCCTCGCTGTCCGCCCATATGCGGGAGCGTTTCTTCGGCGGGAGCCTGGCGGAGGGGGAGACCTTGGTCTTCTCTACTTTTCCTTCTTTCTTCTCCTTGTCAGAGGAGAGGGGGTTCACCCCGGAGTGGAGGTCGTCCTCTTTCTTGTTCTTCGGCGACGATTGGAGGGGGAGGCTTGAGGGGGAGGAGGAGGATGAAGACATCGTTACAGGGGAAGAGGGTTTTTTGGTGCCGATGGCTGGAACAGAGGAAGGGGATGAAGAGAGCTAATCGATCGGCACAGTTAAATAATGAGAAGCCTGGTGAAAATTTAATGCCATTGCAGTTTCCGAGGAAGTGATGCCAAAGCTATCGAATTTTGCAGAGAAGCTGGAAAGACAGGGCATCATGATGAAGGATACTGCGACAGGTCTGCTCTGCCACGACATGACCCTTCGAAGGAAAAACAGAGTGGTTTTGAAATTATCATTGCCAAAACCAGGGGGGCATGTGTTATCACCAGATTTTGGCCAAATCAGGAAGTGGGCCGTGAGAGAGATGGGCTTGGAAGATCACACGTTGGAAGATCTCTGAAGCGGCCTTGCGCGAAGAGTTTGGGCTAGACTGCCCGTGTATCTTTAATTATGGTAGATTATATCTTAGATTGAAAGTTAGAGTTTTACCCGTGCACGGTTAGGTGCACGCCTAAATTAGAAAGTCCCCTGGACTATAAATATGTATCTAGGGTTTATGGAAAAAACAACAACCAACGTTCAACCAACCAAATCAATCTCGGCGCATCGCCAACTCCTTCATCTCTCGAGGGTTTCTACCGGTAAGCAACATGCTGCCTAGATCGCATCTTGCGATCTAGGCAGCACAAGCTCCACGTTGTTCATGCGTTGCTCGTACTGAAGCCTTGTTGATGGCGAGCAACGTAGTTATCATAGATGTGTTAGGGTTAGCATAGTTCTTCGCGTAAACATGCTATCGTAGTGCAACCCTTGCATGTCTAGCCGCCCTCACACCTATCTCAGGTGTGGGGGCGGCACCCCGCTTGATCGTTATTTAGTAGATCTGATCCGTTACGATTGCTCCTTGTTCATCAAGGATTAGTTTAATATCTGCAATAGTTAGGCCTTACAAGGGGCTGGAGGATCCAGCGGCACGTAGGGTGTCGTTCGTTAGTCCTAGACAGGATGTTCCGGGGATCAACCTCGTGTTGGTTTTTAGGCCTTGTCTAGGATCAACTTACGATCACCGTGCGTGGCCGCGACGCCCAATCCTGAGTAGGATGTTCCGATTATGCGGTGAAAACCCTAAATCGTTGTAGATCTAATTAGCTTTATCTTGATCAAGCAGGACCACCATATATTCGTGCACCCCGTACGAATCATGGGTGGATCGGCTCCTTGAGCCGATTCACAGGATAACCTGAGAGCCGATCGAGGCTCGTATTTAATGTTTACGTGTATGCCATGCAGGAAACTAAGCGAGGCATCTCCATCACCTTCCTGACCAGGTATAGGTCAGGTGGCACGCCCTTGCAATCAGCATCGGACGTGTGACCAGAAGGCTTTGCGGGCCGTCGCTCGGAGGGACCTCGGCCAGCCGCAGCCCTAGGTTGTTCCCGGCTCTACGGTGTTGCCCGTCACTGCCCGCCGGTGGGTTTCTGACGTCAACAACTACCAAATTCAAGAAGAAGGGAAAACGGAGAAGAAAGATCCTTCCTGGGTGTGTGGCGAGACAGGCCATTGGGCTAATCGCTGTCCACAACGCAAAGGAAAGAAAGGTCAGGCTGGACAGAACTCAAATTCTGTCAACATGGTCATTGGCAACACCGGTGAAGGAACTACAGGGTATGGTAATATATTACCTACTGTTCTTTCGGTGTTTCAGCCCACAGAATGGTGGGTTGATACATGTGCTAATGTTCATGTGTGTGCTGACATCTCCATGTTTACCTCTTATCAGGCCCGAGGTTCCTCAGTAATGATGGGGAATGGGTTACATGCTACTGTTCGTGGTGTTGGCACGGTAGATCTGAAGTTTACTTCGGGAAAGATCGTGCAACTGAAGAACGTGCTGCATGTCCCTTTGATACGTCTCAAACGTATCTATAATTTCTTATGTTCCATGCTAGTTATATGACAATACTCACATGTTTTATATACACTTTACATCATTTTTATGCATTTTCCGGCACTAACCTATTAACAAGATGTCGAAGCGCCAGTTCCTGTTTTCTGCTGTTTTTGGTTTCAGAAATCCTACACAGGAAATATTCTCGGAATTGGACGAAACAAAAGCCCATGGTCTTATTTTGCACGGAGGCTTCCAGAAGTCCGAAGAGGAGACAAAGAGGGGACGCGAGGCGGCCACACCCTAGGGTGGCGCGGCCTCACCCCTGGGCGCGCCGCCCTATGGGGTGGGCCCCTCGAGCGTTCCCCGACTCTGCCCCTTCGCCTATATATTCTCTCCGTCGCGAAAACCCTATCACCGAGAGCCACGATACGAGAAAAGTTACTGTGACGCCGCCGCCGCCAATCCCATCTCGGGGGATTCAGGAGATCGCCTCCGGCAACCTGCCGGAGAGGGGAATCATCATCGGAGGACTCTACATCATCATGCCCGCCTCCGGATTGATGCGTGAGTAGTTCATCTTTGGACTATGGGTCCATAGCAGTAGCTAGATGGTTGTCTTCTCCTCTTGTGCTATCATGTTTAGATCTTGTGAGCTGCCTATCATGATCAAGATCATCTATTTGTAATGCTACATGTTGTGTTTGTTGGGATCCGATGAATATGGAATACTATGTCAAGTTGATTAATTGATCTATCATATATGTGTTGTTTATGATCTTGCATGCTCTCCGTTGCTAGTAGAGGCTCTGGCCAAGTTGATACTTGTAACTCCAAGAGGGAGTATTTATGCTCGATAGTGGGTTCATGCCTCCATTGAATCTGGGACAGTGACAGAAAGTTCTAAGGTTATGGATGTGCTGTTGCCAGTAGGGATAAAACATCGATGCTTTGTCTAAGGATATTTGTGTTGATTACATTACGCACAGTACTTAATGCAATTGTGGTTGTTTGCAACTTAATACTGGAAGGGGTGCGGATGCTAACCCGAAGGTGGACTTTTTAGGCATAGATGCATGCTGGATAGCGGTCTATGTTCTTTGTCGTAATGCCCTAAGTAAATCTCATAGTAGTCATCATGATATGTATGTGCATTGTTATGCGATCTCTATTTGTCAATTGCCCAACTGTAATTTGTTCACCCAACATGATATTTATCTTATTGGAGAGACACCACTAGTGAACTGTGGACCCCGGTCCATTCTTTTACATCTGAAATACAATCAACTGCAATCTCTGTTCTCTGTTGTTTTTCGCAAACAAACATCATTCTCCACACCATATGTTTAATCCTTTGTTTACAGCAAGCCGGTGAAATTGACAACCTCACTATTAAGTTGGGGCAAAGTATTTTGATTGTGTTGTGCAGGTTCCACGTTGGCGCCGGAATCCCTGGTGTTGCGCCGCACTACACTCCTCCACCAACAACCTTCACGTGGCCTTCATCTCCTACTGGTTCGATAACCTTGGTTTCTTTCTGAGGGAAAACTTACTGCTGTGCGCATCACACCTTTCTCTTGGGGTTCCCAACGGACGTGTGCATCACGCGCCATCAAGACTGTTTTCTGGCGCCGTTGCCGGGTAGATCAAGACACGCTGCAAGGGGAGTCTCTCACATCCAATCTCTTTACTTTGTTTATTGTCTTGATTTACTTTATTTTATTTTCTATTTTGTTTGCTTTCTTTATATCAAAAACACACAAAAAATTAGTTACTTGTTTTACTTTATTTAATTCGGTTTTGCTTTGTTTATTTTTACTATTGCTAAAATGAGTAATCCTGAAATTGAAGTTCTTTCTTTTAAGCAACAGGGGGGAGAAAGTTTTAAAGATGCTTGGCATAGAATTAGTGATGCTCATCATAGGTGCACTAAGAAACACTCCACTATTATCCTCCTTAGGAACTTTTATGTTGGTATATCTAGCTGGAATAGGTATGTTCTTGATACTCTTTCAGGGGGTAATTTCCTAGGTACTCCTGCTTTAGAAGCTAGTTGCATCATTGAGAGTCTAGTTGGAATACCACCTGTTAATGAAGCTAAAATTGAAATCTCTCTTGAGGATGTCATGAAAAAGTTGGAAGTCATAGAGAAAAATCTTCCAAGTATTGAGACTAAATTGGGAATATTACTTGATAATACTGATAAACTTAATAAATCCCTAGGAGGAATTAATGAAAGAATTGCTATCTTAGAAACTTGTGCTATCCATGATAATCAAACCCATAGGATTGGTGAACTTGAAAAGTTATGGGAACCTTGGGTTCAACTTTTTCTTCTCTTAAGTTTAAGGAGAAAGCTTATGTGGGTAAGGAGCGAAAATTCATGTATGTCTCTAAGGTGCCTAAGTCAAAGAATTATTATAAGCCTAAAATTGATAAAACCCTTAGTACCACTATGGGAAATTTAGATAATGGAGCATCTAAGGTACCCTCTGCGACAAGTTGTGTTTTTAAGGAAAATTATGATATTGATGCTTCTTCTCTTGATGTTACTTGATTTGCACTTCTGTGCCTAGCTGAAAGGCGTTAAAGAAAAGCACTTCTTGGGAGATAACCCATGATGTTTTTATTTTACTACTGTTTTGTTGTGTTTTGGAAGTTGTTACGACTGTAGAAACCTCTCCTTATCATGTTGTTGTGCCAAGTAAAGTCTTTGATAGTAAAGTTGATACTAGATTTGGATTCCTGCGTAGAAACAGATTTTTACCTGTCACGAATTTGAGTTGATCTCACTGTAGGAAACTCGTAAAATCCGGAAACAATTCATGCGTGATCCTCAAATATGTACGCAACTTTCGTTCAATTTGAGCTTTTTCATCTGAGCCTGTTAAGTGCCTCGAAAAAATTCGTCTTTACGGACTGTTCTGTTTTGACAGATTCTGCCTTTTATTTCGCATTGCCTCTTTTACTGTGTTGAGTGGATTTATTTGTTCCATTAACTTTCAGTAGCCTTGGGTAATGTCCAGAAGTGTTAAGAATGATTGTGTCCTATCTGAACATGTGAATTTTTGATTATGCACTAACCCTCTAATGAGATTGTTTTGAGTCTGGTGTGGAGGAAGTTTTCAAGGGTCAAGAGAGGAGGATGATATGATCAAGAAGAGTGAAAAGTCTAAGCTTGGGGATGCCACCGCTGTTCATCCCTGCATATTTCAAGAAGACTCAAGCATCTAAGCTTGGGGATGCCCAAGGCATCCCCTTCTTCATCAACAACTTATCAGGTCACCTCTAGTGAAACTATATTTTTATTCCGTCACATCTTATGTGCTTTACTTGGAGCGTCTTTGTGCTTTTATTTTTGTTTGTGTTTGAATAAATTCAGATCCTAGCAATCCTTGTGTGAGAGGGAGACACGCTCCGCTTTTTCATATGAACACTAGTGTTCTTTGCTTCTACTTTTAATGTTCAATGGCAAAAGTTGAAGGCCGCTTCGTTGATTGCTATTTGGTTGGAAACAGAAAATGATTCATGTGGTAAATGGTATATTGTCTTGAATAATTTGATACTTGGCAATTGTTTTGATCTCTCTAGATCATGTTTAAGCTCTTGCATCATGTAGTTTAAACCTATTAGTGGAGAACTACCGTAGAGCTTGTTGAAATTTGGATTGCATGATTGATCTCTCTACAGTCTAGATATTTTCTGGTAAAAGTGTTTGAGCAACAAGGAGACAATGTAGAGTCTTATAATGCTTGCAATATGTTCTTATGTAAGTTTTGCTGTACCGGTCCATACTTGTGTTTGCTTCAAACAACCTTGCTAGCCCAAAGCCTTGTATTGAGAGGAAATGCTTCTCATGCATCCAAAAACCTTGAGCCAAAACTCATGCCATTTGTGTCCACCATAACTACCTACTATGCGGTATTTCTCTACCATTCCAAAGTAAATTGCTTGTGTGCTACCTTTAAAATTTCATTCCTTGTCTTTGCAATACATAGCTCATGGGAAAATAGCTTAAAAACTATTGTGGTATTGAATATGTTGCTTATGTATCTTATTTCTTATAAGTTGCTTGTTGAGCGGTAACCATGTTTGCGGGACGCCATCAACTTTTTACACCTTTGTTGAATATCATGTGAGTTGCTATGCATGTTCGTCTTGTCTGAAGTAAGGGTGATTTATCATGATTAAATGGTTTGAGTATGCATATTGTTAGAGAAGAACATTGGGCCGCCAACCAAAGCCATGTATCATGGTGGAAGTTTCAGCTTGGACATTAATCCTCAATCTCTTATGAGAATATTATCTGTTGTTGAATGCTTAAGCATTAAAACGAGGAGTCCATTATCTGTTTTCTATGTTGTCCCGGTATGGATGTCCTCAAGTGGAGATCTATCAAAACTGAGAAATCAAATGCGATATATCTCCTTGGACCTTTGTACATGTGGCATAGAGGTACCCCTTTGTGACACTTGGTTGAAACATATGTAATGCAATGATAATCCATGGAAATCCGAGCTAATTAGGACAAGGTGCGAGCACTATTGGTATTCGATGCATGAGGCTTGCAACTTATAGGAGGTCTTATGCATAACACATAAGAATTATTACTACCGTTGACAAAATTGTTTCCATGTTTTCAAAATAAAAAGCTCTAGCACATGAGTAATCCATGCTTCCCTCTGCGAAGGGCCTTTCTTTTACTTTATGTTGAGTCAGTTTACCTACTTCTTTCTATCTTAGAAGCAAACACTTGTGCCAACTGTGTGCATTGATTCTTACATGTTTACCTATTGCACGTGTTGTATTGCTTTATGTTGACAACTATCCATGAGATATACATGTTACAAGTTGAAAGCAATTGCTGAAACTTAATCATCCTTTGTGTTGCGTCAAAACCTTCTATTAAGAATCTATTGCTTTATGAGTTAACTCTTATGCAAGACTTATTGATGGTTGTCTTGAAAGTACTATTCATGAAAAGTTTTTGCTATATGATTCAGTTGTTTAGTCATTATCTTTACTATTGCTTCGAATCACTTCATTCATCTCATATGCTTTACAATAGTATTGATCAAGATTATGATAGTAGCATGTCACTTCAGAAATTATCCATGTTATCGTTTACCTACTCGAGGGCGAGTAGGAACTAAGCTTGGGGATGCTTGATACGTCTCAAACGTATCTATAATTTCTTATGTTCCATGCTAGTTATATGACAATACTCACATGTTTTATATACACTTTACATCAGTTTTATGCATTTTCCGGCATTAACCTATTAACAAGATGCCGAAGCGCCAGTTCCTGTTTTCTGCTGTTTTTGGTTTCAGAAATCCTACACAGGAAATATTCTCGGAATTGGACGAAACAAAAGCCCAAGGTCTTATTTTGCACGGAGCCTTCCAGAAGTCCAAAGAGGAGATGAAGAGGGGACGCGAGGCGGCCACACCCTAGGGGGGCACGGCCCCACCCCTGGGCGCGCCGCCCTATGGGGTGGGCCCCTCGAGCGTCCCCCAACTCTGCCCCTTCGCCTATATATTCTCTCCGTCGCGAAAACCCTATCACTGAGAGCCACGATACGAGAAAAGTTACTGTGACGCCGCCGCCGCCAATCCCATCTCGGGGATTCGGGAGATCGCCTCCGGCACCTACCGGAGAGGGGAATCATCACCTGGAGGACTCTACATCATCATGTCCGCCTCCGGATTGATGCGTGAGTAGTTCATCCTTGGACTATGGGTCCATAGCAGTAGCTAGATGGTTGTCTTCTCCTCTTGTGCTATCATGTTTAGATCTTGTGAGCTGCCTATCATGATCAAGATCATCTATTTGTAATGCTACATGTTGTGTTTGTTGGGATCCGATGAATATGGAATACTATGTCAAGTTGATTAATTGATCTATCATATATGTGTTGTTTATGATCTTGCATGCTCTCCGTTGCTAGTAGAGGCTATGGCCAAGTTGATACTTGTAACTCCAAGAGGGAGTATTTATGCTCGATAGTGGGTTCATGCCTCCATTGAATGCGGGACAGTGACGAGAAAGTTCTAAGGTTATGGATGTCTTGTTGCCACTAGGGATAAAACATCGATGCTTTGTCTAAGGATATTTGTGTTGATTACATTACGCACGATACTTAATGCAATTGTCATGTTGTTTGCAACTTAATACTGGAAGGGGTGCGGATGCTAACCCGAAGGTGGACTTTTTAGGCATAGATGCATGTTGGATAGCGGTCTATGTTCTTTGTCGTAATGCCCTAAGTAAATCTCATAGTAGTCATCATGATATGTATGTCCATTGTTATGCCCTCTCTATTTCTCAATTGCCCAAACTGTAATTTGTTCACCCAACATGCTATTTATCTTATTGGAGAGACACCACTAGTGAACTGTGGACCCCGGTCCATTCTTTTACATCTGAAATACAATCAACTGCAATCTCTGTTCTCTGTTGTTCTTCGCAAACAAACATCATTCTCCACACCATACATTTAATCCTTTGTTTACAGCAAGCCGATTGACAACCTCATTGTTAAGTTGGGGCAAATTATTTTGATTGTGTTGTGCAGGTTCCACGTTGGCGCCGGAATCCCTGGTGTTGCGCCGCACTACACTCCTCCACCAAAAACCTTCACGTGGCCTTCATCTCCTACTGGTTAGATAACCTTGGTTTCTTTCTGAGGGAAAACTTACTACTGTGCGCATCACACCTTCCTCTTGGGGTTCCCAACGGACGTGTGCATCACGTGCCATCACCCTTCTATCAAGAAGAATCTCGTTAGTGGCTCCCGTCTTATGAAAGATGGGTTTAAGTTGGTGTTTGAGTCCAATAAAGTTGTAGTATCTAAATATGGAACTTTTGTTGGAAAGGGTTATGAATGTGAGGGAATGTTTCGTTTCTCTCTAGAAGACTTCTGTGATAATGTTGTGAATCATATAAGCACTAGTGTTAATGAAACTAATGTTTGGCATTCACGACTTTTTCATGTTAATTTCGGTTGTATGTCGCGGCTTGCTGATATGAGTTTAATTCCGAAATTCACCTTTGTCAAAGGCTCTAAGTGCCATGCTTGTGTGCAAGCAAAGCAGCCCCGCAAGCCTCACAATCCTACGAAGGAAAGAAACTTGGCACCACTAGAGCTCATACATTCAGATCTATGTGAGATGAATGGTGAGTTGACAAGAGGTGGAAAGAAATATTTCATGACTTTGATTGATGATTCCACTAGGTAATGTTATGTGTATCTCCTGAAAACTAATGATGAGGCTCTTGATTTCTTTAAAATCTATAAGGCTGAAGTTGAGAACCAACTTGAAAGAAAGATAAAAAGGGTTCGGTCCGATCGTGGTGGAGAGTACTGACGTGGGCATTACCCTTCGGGTAACTGTTATTGCCCTATCCCGAATGGCCCAACTGGAGGCCCATGAAGACACTCGATGGCAAGGTGGACTACTACGTCGGTGCCGAAGAAGATTCCTTGAAGAACAAGACAAAGAGACAAATCAAACAAGGAAAGTCTAGAACTAGGGTCCTTTGTAACCTAGTCGTACCCGGACAGATCTCTCGAGACCTGGTTCCCTATATAAGGGCCAGGAGAGGGGCTGCCGAGGGACACGCGCAATCTTAGCAATTTTAGCCACCGCAAGTCCAGAGCTAGGTCCCCATATAACTTAGCCTCTCGACGAGATCACAGCCGAAACCTTCGGCACCCCATTGTAACCCGATATTTTCATAATCAAGATCAGACAGGCAGGACGTAAGGGTTTTACCTCATCGAGGGCCCCAAACCTGGGTAAATCTCTTTCCCCGCTTGTTTGATAACCGATGTCTCGTTTCAGCCTACAGGATTCTATCTACCCTAAGCCCCAAACGGAGGGCATTGCCGAGGAGTACCCTCGACAATTGGCGCTGTCTGTGGGAAGCCTGTCGGCACAAGGCAGGTCATCGGCAGTTCCAGTTACGTCTGCAGCGTTCGTTCTGGAGTCACCAACGCCATCAGATCCAAGAGATTCAGTTCGCTGCGGATCCTTCAAGTTCGTACCGCACGCCGAGGCATCGCATCCGATCTCCACAGAGTCGCGCGGCAGCATGGATTTTGGTGGTGTTCACTTCATCATCGATTCCAGAGGGTTTCTTCGCCTCCCTAGTTCAAACGCGTCAAGTCAAATAACTTCTGTTCCAGATGATACCTCGCCAGCAGCAGCCTTGGCAGTCCAAGCAGCTTTGGCGCCATAGAGGAGCAAAGGAAAAGACGAAGGGACTCACGCCGTGAAGAAGAAAAGCAAATTGCGACTCGCTCCCGACAGTATTAACGAGGATATCACAACATGCAGCCGAGCAAGAATCGTCTTCGCACACCTTACCTATCGGCCACGGAGCAACTTGAAGCACCGTGCTATCTACATTCTTATATCGACCCAAAGGACAACCTCGTAAAGTCTAGTCATCTGCTTAGAAATTGTCGGTAGTTCCTCGAAATTCAGCAGTTCTGCGACGATCTTAGGGCCGAAGCCGCAGCAAGAGCTCACTCAATGGAAAGAAGAGCGGCACCCTACGATTATCCACCGGAACCTTACATACCAGAAGGAGGAGACAAGTACGTGCCAACCGAAGTATTCCCAGAGTCTCATGGACAAGTCAGCATGATCCATAAAACCAGTTTTTCAAAGAGAGAAGTCAAGAAGTTTTCGCGGGAAGTGAAGTACGCAGAAGTTGCTATGGTCGACGCACCCGAATACATCGACTGGTCAGGCCAAAGCATATCTTTTAGCAAAGCAGATCACTAGAAGGCCGTTCTGTTGGCTCAGTGAAAAACACAACACAGCACAAATGTGGATCCTGGTAAACATTCCGGCCCAAAGGTGCCGGTGGTGGTGCTTGGTCATTGCCATTTCCCACCTGAGGGACTTCTTGTTGTTGCTGCGGCCGGTTCTGCTGAGCAAAAACTGGCTGCACATTTGCGCCGGTTAGCGGCGGTGGTGGTGGTAACTTCACGAAATTTTGATTTCCGGCATCTTTCATCATGCCTCTCTCGATCAACCTTTTGGTCCAGGAGCAATCTTTTGTCAAGTGGTTTGCCGGCCTTGCCGGATTAGGTGTGTGCCACCGGCATGGGTTATCCATTGCGGATTCCATGGTGTACTTCTCCTGATCTTGCCATGGTTTCTTCTCAACCCATTGCTTTTTTTGGACCTGCCCACGGCTGCGATCCAGTTTTCTGTCTTTGGCTTCCGCTGGCGCCGGAATGATCCTGCAACGCGGCCACCAACTGCGGACCATACCTCCGATCCGGAAAATCTTATCTTCTTTTATTATGCCGGTTGTCCCGGTATTGATCCTGGCGTGGCTGACTCCTTTATACCGGATCAGCTTGAACTGACGGTTGCATTGGATCTCCCAACGCGTAGCTATCTGCCACACGTATCATTTCAGCCAAAGTTGCTGGCATGTTTCTTTGTAACTTCTGCCACAGCGGCGAGCCTCTCCGGCATCCATTGCAGAACCAAGCAATAACTTGTGCTTCTATCACTCCTTCGCAGGAGTTCCTTGTGGAGTTCCACCGGGTCAGGTAATCCCGGTCTGTTTCATTATCGCGCTGCTGGCATAGAGCGAGCTGCTGCGGTCTGTTTGGCCTCCGGTGTGTGTTGCTGAAGTTGCTCATAAAAGCTTCCTCAAAGTCAGTCCAGCCATTTATACTTCCCTTTGGCAAATTGTTGAGCCAAATTGTTGCCGGTCCCACCAGAAAGGATGGTATGATTCTCACGGCCCAACGCCGGTTTCCTCCGCCAATTGCGGTACCTCCGCCTCCAGCGACGTATACTGCTGTCACATAGTCCGCAAGCCAATATTCCGGCTTGGTGGTGCCGTCGTATGTTTTCATATCACGGGGCAACTGAAAGTTGCGTACTGGTGGCTCTTCCCTCATGATCCGCGGACCAAAGCATTGCGGACCCGGTGGACCTTCAGCTTCAATTATCTCGGAAAGATGCACTCTGTCTAGCATGTGCCTCGCATCCCGGTCTGGCAGGCATCTTTCACCAACACGCTCTCCCAACGGGTTCTAGTAAGCTCCGACCCTTTCCATTCCGGAATCGGCTTCGTCATAGTATTCCGGTACCACAACCTTTCCTCGCTGGTACCTTGGTGGTGGCATTTCATCAGCGTACGCTGCTCTTGCCGCTCGATAATTTTGCCCAGTTTCATCTTTACCGACATAAGTGTTTCCGGCATAGCCTTTTCCGGCATAACCACGACCAGCCCCTTGGCTTTTTCTACCGACATCGTATTGCCCGACTTGTTGTTTTCCGGCAAGAACCGGATCATACACAGTCATCTGCTGTGCATTTGCATCTTCTTCTCTTCTTCTGTCGGGATGGGGGGACGATGCCTGCCCATGCGACTTGCTTCCGGCATTCTTTGCCGAACGCCCCGATTTCAACGTTCCAGCTGCTTTGTTAATTCTAGCAAGCTCAGTATTTTGTGCATGTATCATATCTAGCAACTCTCTAACTCGATCCTGCTGTTTTGCTAAGGCATCACCGGAAAGCGAGTCACACATCTCTACTGCAGCCCTAGCAACTTTTATTGTTTTATCTGGACTGCTATACTTAATTAGGTTTTTCTACCATGCTCAAAGATACCGACGTGCTCTTTCCGGCAAGAACCTCCCGGCGCAAGTCCCGGTCTAAGTTACGACCTCTAAGCCAGTTTCCTGCTACTCTAGCGGGTTGAGCGCTAATGGAAGTAAAGCCATGGGCAACGTTGTACTCACGTAGGGTTAGGTTGAGCTCGCGCTGAGCCTTGATGATGTCCGCTCCCCCGGAGAGCACCTTCTGCCGCTGCGCCTCCAGCTCAGCTTGAACCGCGGTAGGGTCGATGTTCTGCGCGATGGGCGTGGCCAACAGCTCATGGCTGTCTGGAGTGGAGTTTCCGGCGGTGCAGCTAACGTTCCGCCGATGACCTCGTCGCGCTCTGTCGGAGGCTTGGCTGGACGCGCTGACTTGGTCTATCCAACACCCTCCACAACAGCTTCTTTGCCAGTGTCGCCCACGCCAGCCACCCTCCACGCTGCCGGCGGCGCATCCGGTGCGCAGCCCACGAACAACAGAAGATCTTGGCGGGTCCGGTGCCACCAGTACCGGCGAGAGGTACTGGCGCTCCGGAACTGTGCCGAGGTAGACGCGGTGGCTGCCGAACTCGATGATGCGGCCGTTCTTGGGGAACTTACCGCCGTTGGCGAAGCAGCCCGCGTTGTCATTGGCGAAGTCCAACGAGCCGAGGCGCTGGACAAGCCCAGACACCACACGCTCGCCGGAGATGGTGAGGAGGCCCGCCCAAATATGAACTCCAGCAAGCGCAGCTGCTGGCCCCATGGTGGGCGCCAACTGTCGTCGTGGTGAACAGACAGATGCCATAGGATGGCTTAAGTTGGGGCCGAATGTGCGCTAGAGGATTCGGGGGAGGGTTTTGTTAACCGTGAGAATGAACTTGAAAAGAAACCGGTATGTATTCCTTTACTTAGCCCTTGGCCAGAGGTAGAAGATGAACAGTACAAGCTCCTTCTCTAGGTGCAATCGTCTCTCTCGTTAACCGTCCCGCGCAGGGGTGTGCCCCTCTCCTTATATAGGGGAGAGGGTGGTGATGCGTGTAGTTAACACACGTCCGTCGGGAACCCCAAGAGGAAGGTGTGATGCGTACAGTAGCAAGTTTTCCCTCAGTAAGAAACCAAGGTTTATCGAACCAGTAGGAGCCAAGAAGCACGTTGAAGGTTGATGGCGGCGAAGTGTAGTGCGGCGCAACACCGAGGATTCCGGCGCCAACGTGGAACCTGCACAACACAATCAAAGTACTTTGCCCCAACGTAACAGTGAGGTTGTCAATCTCACCGGCTTGTCTGTAAACAAAGGATTAATTATATAGTGTGGAAGATGATGTTTGTTTGCGAAGAACGAGTAAAGAACAATTGCGGTAGATTGTATTTCAGATGTAAAGAATGGACCGGGGTCCACAGTTCACTAGTGGTGTCTCTCCCATAAGATAAATAGCATGTTGGGTGAACAAATTACGGTTGGGCAATTGACAAATAAAGAAGGCATAACAATGCACATACATATATCATGATGAGTACTATGAGATTTAATCAGGGCATTACGACAAAGTACATAGACCGCTATCCAGCATGCATCTATGCCTAAATAGTCCACTTTCAGGTTATCATCCGAACCCCTTCCGGTATTAAGTTGTAAACAACGAGACAATTGCATTAAGTATGGTGCGTAATGTAATCAACACAAATATCCTTAGACAAAGCATCGATGTTTTATCCCTAGTAGCAACGAGCACATCCACAACCTTAGAACTTTACGTCACCGTCCCGAGATTCAATGGAGGCATGAACCCACTATCGAGCATAAATACTCCCTCTTGGAGTTACAAGTATCAACTTGGCCGGAGCCTCTACTAGCAACGGAGAGCATGCAAGAACATAAACAACATATATGATAGATTGATAATCAACTTGACATAGTATTCAATATTCATCGGATCCCAACAAACACAACATGTAGCATTACAAATAGATGATCTTGATCATGATAGGCAGCTCACAAGATCTAACATGATAGCACAACGAGGAGAAGACAACCATCTAGCTACTGCTATGGACCCATAGTCCGAGGGGTGAACTACTCACACATCGATCCGGAGGCGATCATGGTGATGAAGAGCCCTCCGGGAGATGATTCCCCTCTCCAGCAGGGTGCCGGAGGCGATCTCCTGAATCCCCCGAGATGGGATTGGCGGCGGCGGCGTCTCTGGAAGGTTTTCCGTATCGTGGCTCTCGGTGCAGAGGGTTTCGCGACGAAGGCTTTAAGTAGGCGGAAGGGCAGAGTCGGAGGAGTCACGGGGGACCCACACGCTAGGGCCACGCGGGCCCAAGCCTGGCCGCGCCGCCCTAGTGTGGCGTCGCCTCGTGGCCCCACTTCGTATCTCCCTCGGTCTTCTGGAAGCTTCGTGGAAAAATAAGTCCCTGGGCGTTGATTTCGTCCAATTCCGAGAATATTTCCTTACTAGGATTTCTGAACCAAAAACAGCAGAAAACAACGAATCGGCTCTTCGGCATCTCGTCAATAGGTTAGTGCCGGAAAATGCATAATAATGACATATAATGTGTATAAAACATGTGAGTATCATCATAAAAGTAGCATGGAACATAATAAATTATGGATACGTTTTAGACGTATCAGGTGGCTTATAGGGGAAGAAACCCTAATGGAATCTAGAATGAGCTAAGCTACTTTATAAAGCTACTTTGGCCCTACTGGTACTGGTTATGACTTTAATCAAGGAGCTATGACCTCCACCGGTATCTTTAGTGGCGTCATCTTGCTTTGGCGCCAGGGCTTCGTTTAAAGCTGACTTGCTTCGCTCATCCTTGTCCTCTTGCTCCCGAGGGAATCTTTGACCAGAGTGCCAACAGGCTACAGTGACCCCTGGTTCCGGTATACCGGTATCTTATACCGGTATCTTCTTACTTAGTCACATCGCCTCTTGGAACTAGTACTCCGGCATACCCCTCTGGGGATACCGGTTTGTACCAACCCCGGTTAGCCGAACTTAAAGACTCCGGATCACTCTGTGACCCGGTTTAACATTACCCAAACATGGCGAATTTTCCATAGCCTTGGCCTACCGGGGGCCACCCCCCGACAACGCTCCAAGAATAACACATAGCATATGAAGCAATAAAAATATAGCGTCTAGAAAGATGACATGATGCTTTGTTGATGAAGAGGGGATGCCTTGGGCATCTCCAAGCTTTGACGCTTGTACCTCTTGAATATTTCTTGGGGTGACATGGGAATCCCCAAGCTTGAGATTTTATCCATACTTCATCTCATTACATCATTTTTCTCTCCCTACACTTGAAAACTTCCTTCATACAAAACTTTACGCAATTCTTATTAGCGGCATTAGTGCAATCAAAATAACAAATCCACTTGGGTTCAGTTCTAACATATATCAAATATCTATTACAACATTAGCTAGTGTAGCAACTTCTTCAAAAATCTGTTTCCTCAAAAGAACTCGAAAAAGAAAGAGATTAAGAGGCAAATGCAAATAGTGGCAGAAATCTGTCAAAACAGAACAACAGGTAAATATAGATTTTTTAGAAAATCTTATTGCTCAGATAGAAACGTTTTCAACTAACTAAAGTTAGATGATAACCTGAGGCATATGCACAGAAATTTACAGCTCAAAATTGCGTTCTGGCTGGTAATACGAATTTTTATGGTGACAACATAAAATCTGTTTCAGGACAACAACTTCCTCAAATCTTACTTTCTTCCTATTAGAGACTATTCTTGGCACAAAAACGAAATAAAAATGATAAGGACAGGTTATTACAGAGGTAACAACTTCCAAGACTCAACAAAAAAATTACATAAATAAAACATGGGTTATCTCCCAAGAGTGCTTTTCTTTAATGTCTTTCAGCTAGGCGCATGATGACCCACAAGTATAGGGGGTGTATCGTAGTACTTTCGATAAATAAGAGTGTCGAACCCAACGAGGAGCAGAAGGTGTTGACAGGCAGTTTCGATGAAGGATTCACTGTAAATGCTCACAGACAAGTATTCAGGGGTTTTGATATAGCAGATGAATAAAGTACGAGTAAGTAAAATGCGAGAGAAATAATTGCAGCGAGTGGCCCAATCCTTTTTAGCACAAAGGACAAGCCGTATTGTTTACTTATAATGACCAAACGTTCTTGAGGACACACGGGAATTTAGTCTAGTGCTTTCGCTTCATACAGCTAATTAATCTTCATTGTTTTGATAAGTGTTGTGTGGGTGAACCTATGCTAATGCACCGCCCTTCCTAGGACTAATACATACTTGTGATTATACCCCTTGCAAGCATCCGCAAATACAAGAAAGTAATTAAGATAAATCTAACCACAACCTTTAAACTCGAGATCCCGTTATCCCTCCCGCATCGATATACCAACGGGGGTTTAGGTTTCTGTCACTCCGGCAACCCCGCAATTGGCAAACGAGTACAAGATGTATTCCCCTAGGCCCATAAAGGTGAAGTATCATGTAGTCGACGTTCACATGACACCACTAGAAGAATAACACCACAACTTAAATATCATAACATTGAATATTACTCAACCATAATTCACTACTAACATTTAGACTTCACCCATGTCCTCAAGAACTAAACGAACTACTCACGAGACATCATATGGAACATGATCAGAGGTGATATGATGATGAATAACAATCTGAACATAAACCTTGGTTCAATGGTTTCACTCAATAGCATCAATAACAAGTAGAAATCAACACCGGAGAGTTTCCCCTATCAAACAATCAAGATCCAACCCAAATCGTTACAGTCGGTGACGAGGTGCAGCGGTGGAGATGGCGGTGATGATGATGGAGATGATGACGATGGTGATGGAGATGATCTCCAGCTCGATGACGGTGACGATGGCGTCGATTTCCCCTCCGGGAGGGAATTTCCCGGCGGATTCCTGCCCGCCGGAGAGCTCTTTTCTCTCCGGTGTTTTCCGCCCCGCGAGGCGGCTGTGACTATTCGCGACTATCCTCCGGAGCTTAGGTTTTCGGGACGAAGAAGTACGCGAAGGAGAGGAGGCCGAGAGGGGTCGTGGGCCCCCTCCTCACAAGGCGGCGCGGCCGGGCAGGGCCCGCGCCGGCCTATGAGGTGGGCCCATGGCGGCCCTCCTCGGCTCCCCTTTCTGGCTCCCTTCGTCTTCTGGAAAAATAGGATTTTTCGTATAATTTCCGTCAATTGTTGATCTTCCGAAATATTGCATTCTGACGGCGCTTTTTCCAGCAGAATCCTGACTCCGGTGCGCGATCCTCCAATAATCATAAAACATGCAAAATAGATGAAATAACATAAGTATCATCTCTAAATATGAAATATATCAATGAATAACGATAAATTATGATATAAAATAGTGATGCAAAATGGACGTATCAACTCCCCCCAAGCTTAGACTTCGCTTGTCCCCAAGCGAAACTGAGCTCAGTAAATAAGACCACATGTTTATGGAGTGAAGAGTCGATAAATAAAATACGGACAAGAAGCATCATATTAATTCACACAAGGCATTCTAGTGAACAACTTCCCAATATGATTCAACTTGAAACAAGTAAAAGGAGATCACAAATAAAGGTGCATGGGAAATCATAATTGGTGATGGCAAACTTCGTTCTTGGTCAAAGAACATTTAACAGATTGTACTTATTTATCGAGCAGTGCTTTTATATTAAGGCTTATAGCAAAATTTGCATACTCAATCATAATAATCTTCTCATAATCATTGATAATCTTCAAAGCTATATTCATCAGATAAAACTTGTACTAAATAAGGAAGAATAAAAGGCATGATTAAATATATCACAATATAGATGGTTGGATCACAACAACTCAAATGCTTGCTTAAGATGGAGGGAAATAGGTTTACTCGACTCAACATAAAGTAAAAGA
>NC_061512.1:173160192-173182124 GCF_022539505.1 Lolium rigidum | reverse complement strand
GAGAATAATAATTGTTGCCACATGTTTATGCATTAAAGAGGAGTCCATTATCTGTTGTCCATGTTGTCCCGGTATGGATGTCTAAGTTGAGAATAATCAAAAGCGAGAAATCCAAAATGCGAGCTTTCTCCTTAGACCTTTGTACAGGCGGCATGGAGGTACCCCATTGTGACACTTGGTTAAAACATGTGTATTGCGATGATCCGGTAGTCCAAGCTAATAAGGACAAGGTGCGGGCACTATTAGTATACTATGCATGAGGCTTGCAACTTGTAAGATATAATTTACATAACTCATATGCTTTATTACTACCGTTGACAAAATTGTTTCATGTTTTCAAAATAAAAGCTCTAGCACAAATATAGCAATCGATGCTTTCCTCTTTGAAGGACCCTTCTTTTTTACTTTTATGTTGAGTCAGTTCACCTATTTCTCTCCACCTCAAGAAGCAAACACTTGTGTGAACTGTGCATTGATTCTTACATACTTGCATATTGCACTTATTATATTTCTCTATGTTGACGATTATCCATGAGATATACATGTTATAAGTTGAAAGCAACCGCTGAAACTTAATCTTCTTTTATGTTGCTTCAATGCTTCTACTATGAATTATTGCTTTATGAGTTAACTCTTATGCAAGATTTATTGATGCTTGTCTTGAAGTGCTATTCATGAAAAGTCTTTGCTTTATGATTCACTTGTTTACTCATGTCATTACCATTGTTTTGATCGCTGCATTCATTACATATTTTTACAAATAGTATGATCAAGGTTATGATGGCATGTCACTCCAGAAATTATCTTTGTTATCGTTTTACCTGCTCGGGACGAGCAGAACTAAGCTTGGAGATACCGATACGTCTCCGACGTATCGATAATTTCTTGTATTCCATGCCACATTATTGATGATATCTACATGTTTTATGCACACTTTATGTCATATTCGTGCATTTTCTGGAACTAACCTATTAACAAGATGCCGAAGTGCCGATTCTTTGTTCTACGCTGTTTTTGGTTTCAGAAATCCTAGTAACAAAATATTCTCGGAATTGGACGAAATCAACGCCCAGGGTCCTATTTTGCCACGAAGCTTCCAGAAGACCGAAGAGGAGACGAAGTGGGGCCACGAGGTGGCCAGACTATAGGGCGGCGCGGCCCAAGCCCTGGCCGCGCCGACCTATAGTGTGGGCCCCTCGTGTGGCCCCCTGACCTGCCCTTCCGCCTACAAATAGCCTTCGTCGCTACAAATAGCCTTCGTCGCGAAACCCCCAGTACCGAGAGCCACGATACGGAAAACCTTACTGAGACGCCGCCGCCGCCAATCCCATCTCGGGGATTACGGGAGATCTCCTCCGGCACCCTGCCGGAGAGGGGATTCATCTCCCGGAGGACTCTTCACCGCCATGGTCGCCTCCGGAGTGATGAGTGAGTAGTTCACCCCTGGACTATGGGTCCATAGCAGTAGCTAGATGGTTGTCTTCTCCTCATTGTGCTTCATTGTTGGATCTTGTGAGCTGCCTAACATGATCAAGATCATCTATCTGTAATACTATATGTTGTGTTTGTCGGGATCCGATGGATAGAGAATACTATGTTATGTTAATTATCAAGTTATTACCTATGTGTTGTTTATGATCTTGCATGCTCTCAGTTATTAGTAGAGGCTCTGGCCAAGTTTTTGCTCTTAACTCCAAGAGGGAGTATTTATGCTCGATAGTGGGTTCATGCCTCCATTGAATCCGGGACGATGTGACGGAAAGTTCTAAGGTTGTGGATGTGCTGTTGCCACTAGGGATAAAACATTGATGCTATGTCTAAGGATGTAGTTATTGATTACATTACGCACCATACTTAATGCAATTGTCACGTTGTTTTGCAACTTAATACTTGGAAGGGGTTCGGATGATAACCTCGAAGGTGGACTTTTTAGGCATAGATGCATGCTTGGATAGCGGTCTATGTACTTTGTCGTAATGCCCAATTAAATCTCACTATATTTATCATGACATGTATGTGCATTGTTATGCCCTCTCTATTTGACAATTGCCCGACCGTAATTTGTTCACCCAACATGCTTTTATCTTATGGGAGAGACACCTCTAGTGAACTGTGGACCCCGGTCCTATTCTTTACATCGCATACAATCTCATCGCAATACATGTTTCTATCGTTTTCTCGCAAACAATCATCTTCCACACAATACGGTTAATCCTTTGTTACAGCTAAGCCGGTGAGATTGACAACCTCACTCGTTTCGTTGGGGCAAAGTACTTTGGTTGTGTTGTGCGGGTTCCACGTTGGCGCCGGAATCCCTAGTGTTGCGACGCACTACATCCCGCCGCCATCAACCTTCAACGTGCTTCTTGGCTCCTCCTGGTTCGATAAACCTTGGTTTCTTTCTGAGGGAAAACTTGCTGCTGTGCGCATCATACCTTCCTCTTGGGGTTCCCAACGAACGTGTGAGTTACAAGCCATCAATCATCATCACCGCCATCTCCACCGCTGCACCTCGTCACCGCTGTAACAATTCGGGTTGGATCTTGATTGTTTGATAGGGAAAACTCTCCCGGTGTTGATTTCTACTTGTTATTGATGCTATTGAGTGAAACCATTGAACCAAGGTTTATGTTCAGATTGTTATTCATCATCATATCACCTCTAATCATGTTCCATATGATGTCTCGTGAGTAGTTCGTTTAGTTCTTGAGGACATGGGTGAAGTCTAAATGTTAGTAGTGAATTATGGTTGAGTAATATTCAATGTTATGATATTTAAGTTGTGGTGTTATTCTTCTAGTGGTGTCGTGTGAACGTCGACTACACGACACTTCACCTTTATGGGCCTAGGGGAATGCATCTTGTACTCGTTTGCCAATTGCGGGGTTGCCGGAGTGACGAAACCCGAGCCCCCGTTGGTATATCGATGCGGGGAGGGATAGCAGAATCTCGTAGTTTAAGGTTGTGGTTAGATTTATCTTAATTACTTTCTTGTAGTTGCGGATGCTTGCAAGGGGTATAATCACAAGTATGTATTAGTCCTAGGAAGGGCGGTACATTAGCATAGGTTCACCCACACAACACTTATCAAAACAATGAAGATTAATCAGCTTGTATGTAGCGAAAGCACTAGACTAAATTCCCGTGTGTCCTCAAGAACGTTTGGTCATTATAAGTAAACAAGCCGGCTTGTCCTTTGTGCTAAAAAGGATTGGGCCACTCGCTGCAATTATTTCTCTCGCACTTTATTTACTTGTACTTTATTCATCCGTTACATCAAAACCCCCTGAATACTTGTCTGTGAGCATTTACAATGAATCCTTCATCGAAACTGCTTGTCAACACCTTCTGCTCCTCGTTGGGATCGACATTCTTACTTATCGAAGATACTACGATACACCCCCTATACTTGTGGGTCATCAACCATCATTAACATTATTAGCGTACTTTATTCTATCCATGTCCATCTTTTCAAGTGTTTTTGCAAAATCGGTATAAAAGCCAAGCCTCTTATGCTTAATAAAAACTTTTCTAGCTTCTTTAGCTATATCATCAAATTCTCTAAGAAGAACTTCTAAAACAAAATCTCTCTTTTCTCCTCTTTCCATATCAGAGAGCGTAAGAAACATATGTTGGATAATAGGATTAAGATTAATGAATCTAGTTTCCAACATGCGTACTAAAGAGGCAGAAACACTTTCATAAGTAGGAACAGCTTTTACCAAGGATCTATCTTCAAAATCTTCAACCATATTAACATAAGTGAAAAATGCTTCTATATTATCCCTTCAAATGATAGACCCTCGTCCTACCGGTATATCTTTCAGAGTGAACTTAGGAGGAAACATGATGAAATAAACAAAGGTAAATAAAGTAAATGCAAGTAACTAATTTTTTGTGTGTTTTTAATATGGAGAACAAGACAGTAAATAAAGTAAAACTAGCAACTAATTTTTTTGTGTTTTTAATATAAGAGAAAACAAAGCAGTAAATAAAGTAAAGTAAAGCAAGACAAAAACAAAGTAAAGAGATTGGATGTGGGAGACTCCCCTTGCAGCGTGTCTTGATCTCCCCGGCAACGGCGCCAAAAAAAGAGCTTGATGCGTGCAGTTAACACACGTCCGTTGGGAACCCCAAGAGGAAGGTGTGATGCGTACGATAGCAAGTTTTCCCTCGAGTAAGAAACCAAGGTTATCGAACCAGTAGGAGTCAAGGAACACGTGAAGGTTGTTGGTGACGGAGTGTAGTGCGGCGCAACACCAGAGATTTCGGCGCCAACGTAGAACCTGCACAACACAATCAAAGTACTTTGCCCCAACGTAACAGTGAGGTTGTCAATCTCACCGGCTTACTATAAACAAAGGATTAGATGTATAGTGTGGATGATGATGTTTGTTTGCGCAGAACAGTAAAGAACAGAGTTTGCAGTAGATTGTATTTCAGATGTAAAGAATGGACCGGGGTCCACAGTTCACTAGTGGTGTCTCTCCTATAAGATAAATAGCATGTTGGGTGAACAAATTACAGTTGGGCAATTGACAAATAAAGAAGGCATAACAATGCACATACATATATCATGATGAGTACTATGAGATTTAATCGGGGCATTACGACAAAGTACATAGACCGCTATCCAAGCATGCATCTATGCCTAAAAAGTCCACCTTCGAGTTATCATCCGAACCCCTTCCAGTATTAAGTTGCAAACAACGGACAATTGCATTAAGTATGGTGAGTAATGTAATCAACACAAATATCCTTAGACAAAGCATTGATGTTTTATCCCTAATGGCAACAGCACATCCACAACCTTAGAACTTTCTGTCACTATCCCAGATTCAATGGAGGCATGAACCCACTATCGAGCATAAATACTCCCTCTTGGAGTTACAAGTATCAACTTGGCCAGAGCCTCTACTAGCAACGGAGAGCATGCAAGAACATAAACAACATATATGATAGATTGATAATCAACTTGACATAGTATTCAATATTCATCGGATCCCAACAAACACAACATGTAGCATTACAAATAGATGATCTTGATCATGATAGGCAGCTCACAAGATCCAACATGATAGCACAATGAGGAGAAGACAACCATCTAGCTTCTGCTATGGACCCATAGTCCAGGGGTGAACTACTCACACATCGATCCGGAGGCGATCATGGCGATGAAGAGACCTCCGGGAGATGATTCCCCTCTCCGGCAGGGTGCCGGAGGCGATCTCCTGAATCCCCCGAGATGGGATTGGCGGCGGCGCCGTCTCTGGAAGGTTTTCCGTATCGTGACTCTCGGTACTGGGGGTTTCGCGACGAAGGCTTTAAGTAGGCGGAAGGGTAGGTTTAGGGGCGACACGAGGGCCCCACACAACAGGGCGGCGCGGGCCCAGCCCTGGACGCGCGGCCCTGGCGTGGCGGCGCCTCGTCGCCCCACTTCGTAATCCTTTCGGTCTTCTGGAAGCTTCGTGGAAAAATAAGACCCTGTGCGTTGATTTCGTCCAATTCCGAGAATATTTCCTTTGTAGGATTTCTGAAACCAAAAACAGCAGAAAACGACATCGGCTCTTCGGCATCTCGTCAATAGGTTAGTGCCGGAAAATGCATAATAATGACATATAATGTGTATAAAACATGTGAGTATCATCATAAAAGTAGCAGGGAACATAAGAAATTATAGATACGTTTGAGACGTATCAGGTATCTACGTGGCTAAAAACATATCAGAATTCCAGCCAGGTTGTGCTATTTCAAGAGCATCATTTAGATAGAACAAGTACCTCTGTAATTTTAATTGGTACCTCTTTTCTGATAGAGGTTCAGAACATGGGTTGAAATAGATAAAGGACACTCATGTTTGTCAATGGGAAAAAGATGAAGTCGGAAAGAAATGTCGTGTGGCAAATAAATCTGCAAGTGGTGACCATTAAAACACATAAATCATGTTAAGAATGGAAAAAAGATCTAACTTACCATGTTGCATGACGATGAGATATTATGGTCTATCACATGCCAGCTATGAAAAAATGTTGCCAAATCCTTAATATCTGGCTTAACATGCCAACATGGATGTCTTCTACCATCAAGTATCGTCGACTGAGGTAAAAAAAGGTTTAGAACCATGACAGTGACAATAAATATATAATTATAATAACTTACGCAAAATCTCAAGTCCATGTTGTGCACAAGAGGCTATCAAAAATTGTATCTCGTCCAGTGCCACTATGCACATAGCCATGTTGAAACAATCCTTGTTCATTGGCTGGTACATCCTTAGTATGTCATGAATTTGCTTTAGAGTTAAGCCTAGTGGATAAGGTGTGGAGCTTCGCACTAATTAATTCTTTTCTGCAAAACAATTGATAAGAATAATGATATGATAACAATATGTACTGACACTTGATCATTATCTTAACATGAGGCTTACTCCAAACATGTTGAATCGTCAACGGACATGATGCATTTGCATATCTCGTCAACAAAGTCATGTGGTTTGGTGGACAAGGTGCAAATAAGAAGTTGGTTGTTTTCTTTGGCTACATCTCAGGTCTTTCTTTATCTAGACTTGGCAGTTCCGTAATATCAGAGTCAGATCTATTTTCTTGATCTTTAAATTGATTATATATCGGATTGCCTGTTATTTTTTTTAGTTTCGAATCATGCAATATGGCTATTAATTTTCTTCGGAATGCTTTCATGCCCTCCTATAAAGTAGTAAGAAACATTAATATTGTAAGTTAATAATTTAAGATGCAAGATACTATTAATTGTGTCTAAACAAAAATAATACCTGAGTGATGCTTTCAGAAAGCATATCGCTGGAAAGTGAGACAGTTTACAACATGTAAATAAGAAAAGCAAGTAACTGGATGCAATAGGCGCCCCCCTCAGAATTATAATTGTAGTTTTCTCTTCTCTTTCACTCGCGTATTAATCTTGGGCTTCTTCTCTTTCACACCCGAAGTACAAAAGAGATCCTCCAAAAGCATCATCTTCAGAAAGGAAAGAATGTAAAAGCATTATCGTCGCCCAATGAAAGAATTAGGTTTTCACCTAGGAGAAAAACCGCGTTTCCAAAACAATGGCTTCAACAAGACCATTGCAAGGTAGAAGCCAACAAATGCCAGACCATCGGTTTTCACCCTGAAAATCATGACTCGATAGTCGGTACTCAAGGAGCACCACCAATAAAGAAGTTCTCCGGTGCTGCCGCCCCGGAGGCCGTTAGTCCGAACGATGGGCGTAATTCTACAATAAAAAAAGATATTGACCATGCCGTTTGGGTCTATCAATATATATGCAAAAATTCACGAGGGATTAGATTTTGTTCTCTTAGATTTTAAGACAGAAAAAATAAATCATAAACACGCCTAACTTTTCAAAGTACCTAGATCGATAAGAAAACAAGACACAGTCAATGCTCAACCAAATCATTCTTGTTTCGGCATATCTCAGATAGAGTATGTCCATGATAGTGACCATCCCAAGCAATATATATGTGAAAATCATAA
This sequence comes from Lolium rigidum, assembly GCF_022539505.1. Lineage (NCBI taxonomy): Eukaryota > Viridiplantae > Streptophyta > Magnoliopsida > Poales > Poaceae > Lolium > Lolium rigidum. Next base: position 173,174,613 of record NC_061512.1, on the reverse strand, counting down.
ACCAAAGTTTCAACGACCAAACTTGGTAACTTAGCATTCTATCACATATATAAATCCGTTTACTGGAGGATGGTAATGTGTAAACATTACCTCCGGCAAGACACAAGGCCGTATGCAGCCAAGTCAAGTTATATGAAGAAAGGATATAGGCGCAACCTTCGCACTTGTGCTCCATCCATCCTCTTGTTCAAAAAGAATTCTGTCTCTCGCAGCTACCGGCATAGCCTGACAGAGAAGCATCAAGAAAACATTAAGCACAACTAAGCTGTTCATTCCTACACCAAAATGTTCAATTGTAGAGCAAGGGCGGTTACCATTACAGTCAAGAGAAAGACTGAAATATCTGCTCCGAAAATATAAGTTGACATCAATTTCCATTTACAGTATACCTTTTTGAAGAACAAAACGCCAGTTGCATGCCTTTAAGGTTTTTTTTTTTGAACTACGCAGAAGAGCTGCATGTAAATATATTAAGAAGAAGAAGAAGCCTCTTAAGAAGAACAGCAAACCCTGAACTTGACCTCCTCAGACGCCCCTGCCTACTGTACTAATTAGTCTCCTTCAGGTAGCAGAACAAAACGACCACCGCTTATTTTGGCCCATTGCATGGCGTCAGTTTTGATCTGAGTGATAATCTGCTGAATATGTTTGTGTTCGTTCCTGAGGACATGGCCATTTCTTTCTCTCCAAATCGCCCAAGTTGTCTACATGACAAGGCTGCTGAGCTTCTTCTGGTCTGCCCCCTGAAATCTCTCTCTCGCTTGCGACCACCATGGCCTCAGGTCCTGATCAGTGGTTGGAACGACTGTGCTCAGCCTCGCCCAAGGCAAGATTGAACTCAGATTATGTTACTGACGGTGCATGCCTTCAAGAAATTAGCCCATACATGCTTGCGGGTTGCGGCATGTGGTCGAGGTTGATTCTCTGCGTGGCAACGGCAAAAATAGGGAAGGTCGACGCATGAAGTCCTCCATACAGGGGACAGCATACGGACCAGCGCGTCGTGCTTGATTCATACAGGGATGGGAACCTCACCGAGCTCCACCTCCACGAGGCTGGGTACAGAATGATCGCGTGGAAGGAGAGCGCCAGGATGCCGAGCTCCTTGGCTACGTCAATCGTGAACGACAATATCCCGTCGGCGATGACGCAGGTCATCCGAGGAAGGCCGCCTCGGGTACGTCAAATGTCTTGTTGGCAGGGTCGCTGACCATCTGCGTCCTTGTACCCTCTGTTTCCGTACGTCTTTCATCCGTCTTGGTGGTTAGTGGTGACACGGAGGGGTTGGAGTCGAGACGGCGGTAGAGGACGGGCACAATGGAGAGGACGGGGTAAGAGCATGTCTAACAGACCCTTTAAAAGGGTCAAATCCGTATAATAACCATCAGAATACGGGTTTCGGCTCTACCCGGCCGTCTAGCAGACCCCGTAAAAACGGTTCCCGCTGCGATTTTTCCTGTTTTCGATTACGGGGCGGGTCTTCGCCCCCTACTTGTGCGGGGTGGGAGCGGGGATAGAGGGCCAAACCAGTATCCCAATTTCGAAACCGCGCGCGGACATTTCAGTTCCCCCCACCTGTTTTCCTCCGCGCGCCGCCGCTGGAATCCGTCAGATCCGCGCCCCTCCGCCGCCCGCCGAGCCGCGCCGAGCTGCGTCGACGCCCGCTGCACCTCCGCCGCACCCCCGCCGAAGATCCGCGTCCCTCCGCGCGCGCCGCCGCCCTTCCGCCGCGGTCTTCTCCGCCGTTTTCGCCGGTGAGTATTCCACCGCGTTCTTCTTCGTTATCGCCGGTAGAATGGTCGTGCTTGGGGCTGATGTATGCTACACCGTGGTAGATGGCTTCGGAGGATGTGCACATGGCGGATTTGGATGCGACGTCGACCGATTGGTCCTCGTCGGATTCCGACGATTCGGACATCGAGGAGGTGCTCAACGACGACGAGACGGAGATGATGCTGCTCCTGTTCGGCATGAAGCACATGGAGGACCGCGCCAAGCTGCTGGATCAGCGGAAAGGATCCGTGATGGGGCGTATGTGCATTCCGCGGAACCGCGCACTCGGCCACGAACAGCTGATGCAAGATTATTTTGCCGAGGTACCGACCTATCCTCCCCACCTCTTCCGTAGACGGTACCGAATGCGTAGGACTTTATTCGAGAGAATCGTCAAAGATTGCGAGGCAAACTGCGATTATTTCAAGCAAAGAAGAAACACTGCCCAAGTCATGGGATTTAGCCCTTATCAAAAAATATCTGCCGCCATGAGGGTTATTGCATACGGTATACCAGCAGATTATACCGATGAGTACCTTCGCATTGGTGTGCGAACAACCACGGATTGCGTGCGTATGTTTGCCAAGATGGTGATCAAGTTGTATGGAGAGACGTATCTTCGAGCTCCAAATGAGGAAGATACAAAAAGGCTCATGGAGATCAATGAAAAGAGGGGTGGCCGGGGATGCTTGGTAGTTTGGATTGCATGCATTGGACATGGAAAAATTGTCCAAAAGCATGGCATGGAATGTATTATGGCAAAAGCCGTGATGCTACCATTGTTCTTGAAGCTGTGGCCTCTCAAGACTTATGGATTTGGCATGCTTTTTTTGGACTGCCGGGGACACTCAACGACATCAACATCTTGAATAAATCCCCTTTGTTTGCAAGACTAGTTAAGGGTGAAGCTCCAACTTGTAACTACAAAGTTATGTACAATGAGTACACCATGGGGTACTACCTCACAGATGGTATTTACCCTAACTATGCAACCCTTGTCAAGTCCATAAAAGAGAAAAAGGACAAGGCTTTGACAAGAAAGGAAGCTTGCTTCACCAAAAATCAAGAGGCATGCCGCAAGGATATTGAGAGAGCTTTTGGTGTCTTGCAAGCAAAGTTTGCAATTGTCCGGGGTCCTGCAAGGTTTTGGGACAAGGAAACTCTTGTTGATATCATGACATGTGTGATTCTTCACAACATGATCATTGAAGATGAAAGAGGTTTGAACTTGCCATGTTTCTATGACAATGTTGGCACCCGAGTGCAGCCCGAGAGGAACCCTGATCGGATTGAAGCTATTCTTGCAGCTCATCAATGCATTGAAAATGTCGAGACTCATCACCAGCTCACCCAAGATCTGATTGATCACCATTGGAAGTTGCATGCCCAATGAGTTATTACATTCATTTACCATTGTTGTATGTGTGAAACATTCATTTCCTATTCTTGTATGTGTGAAACGTTTGTTATTTGTTTAATTCTTCCATTAGAACATTTGTTGACATTTCCAAAAAACATTATTGTAATAATTATGACGATTATTGTGTGATGTAAAACATTTATTTTATGTGAATGTTGTGTTGGTTCTAATATCCAATTTGTCAAAAAAAAACCTGTTTTGAGGGGTTGAAAACTCGTCCGAGCTAGCAGACCCCGTATCCCCACCCCGTAAAACAGAATAATTTATGTTTTAAGGGGTGGGGATACGGGGTCTGCTAGCTCGGACGAGTTTTCGGCCGGCGAAAAGTGAATACAGGGCCCTCTACTCGCGTTTTAAGGGGCGAAAAAATACGGGGTCTGTTAGACATGCTCTAAGGGAAATGCACGGCTTGCACGGAACTACCGTATGGCGATCCTGCGTGGGCTTGGGCGTGATTTCTCATGGGACCTGTCGGTGAGAAAATCGGGGAAGAGATGCAAACGTCTAGGAATCAGTTTTTGTTCCTGTTAGTTGTTGTGGCAGAATCCCCGGATTAGTTTCGATTCTTGTTACCAATGTAAAATATGAGCGGTGGCATATTCTTGTAATTTGTTGGATGTGTGACACCGCCAGGCATTCACATGTTTCACTTTAATAGTAAAGATGTGGAAAATAAAAATCCCACTCAGAGTCCAAACCTTTATCTGGTTGGTGCTCAAGAAAAAGAATTTTAACTAGAATGTTTTACTTCGTAGAGGGGGCAAATGTGTATCAAAATGTTTGTTCTATGGGAACAATGAAATGATATCACATCTTAAACCCTACATCTTTAATGTTGTTAGTTGCACGTTTGGTATTAACTAGCAATTTGAATCTACTGAACAAAGCATATCTATCTAGATCAGAGGTTTAGAAGAAAATGAGAGGTGCTGAAAGTTGGGGCATTTTAAATAAATCAGTTAATTATGGATCTTCCATGCATGTGTGCACTCACTAGTGGAAAACTAGGAACCTAGCTTGTTTCCAAAATAAATGGCCTGATGAGCCTTGCTATTCGATCTTCAGAATTTACTATTGGTTTCAGTGGTGGGAGTTTTCTGCAAGTGACACGGGATGCAAAGGACCGGCTCATTCTCTACGCTAAGCTCTTCAAAAAAATAGCAATGGAGGCGCTCAACGCCAAGAGAAACTAGGCGTCATGGATTCCTAGGGCTAGGACAATTTAAAAAGGGGAAAAAGAGAAGGGAAAAGGAAAAATAGGAAAAAGAAGAAGTTGAAGGCACTTGGAGAAAGACCTCTCTTCTTCGCTGGGTCTAGGAAGAAAAGTGAAGAAAGGAAAAAGAAGAAAGTGTGCAGGCAAAAGGAGAAGTCCAAAGTTTTTTTTAGGTAAAAGCAAATATATTAAACTAGCAAGCTGCCTCATTAAAAACCTTCCAGTCCTCATAGGTACCCTGGTAAGGAAAAGAGTGCGTCTGAAACTTGCTGCTTCAACATCAATGTATGGTTACATCAGTACTGAGGCTATTAAGAAGAAAACTAGGTGGCTCACTAGCCCGACTATAGGAATTCTTATTCAAAATACTAACCTTAGCTAACTCGTGAGCCACTTTGTTTGCTTCCCTCGGACAGTGATTGAATGTAACCTCGCCGATGGTAATAGTCGAGTCTACAATGTTAGCAAAAATGGCGACAGCTTCATTCCACCAAGTCTCCTTTACCGTACATGCTTCAATCACTTCCATAGCATCAGATTCAGAAATAATAGTATTACATCCCATAGTTGCTGCAAGTGATAATCTCTCTTTCATAGCTATAGCTTCAGCTATCGCAGGTGTGCTTACATGCGGTATAAATACACACTTTGCCCCAGAAAGGTTCCTTGGTAATCTCAAAGGACTGCAGCAACCGCACCAACATGTACATCCCCATTGAAAGAAGCATCAACATTTAACTTAACTTGACGAGGCTCAAGTTTCGTCCATGCATTGATACTAGGCAGCCCCTTCTTGCCAACAACAGTTGCATTTGATGTAATTGATAGAATAGAGTGAATACACTTAAACAAGGGAGGAACATCTTCATCGTTAGAGCTTTGTCGCCTCAACCACCACAAATACCAGCATGCGACATAGATGAGTTCCTTTAGCTTAATGTGGTCATACCCGGGAACCAAAAGATCGTTTCCCTTAAGAATATGTTCTAGAATAGCTGAACCCGCTCTATCGCCATGCATAGAATCTTCAATAATATTTTAAACCCCTAGTTGCATCCAGATTTTTTGAGCTTTTGGGCAACGAAATAAAAGATGAACAATATCTTCGGCACCCATATTACAGATCGGATAGGATCCATTGTTATCAACATGGAAATTAGCCAGGATTCCTTTAAGTGGTAGAATGCCATGTAAAGATCTCCGTATAATTTTTTTTGATTTTACTTGGTACCTGCAATTTCCAAACATTTTTCCAAACCGGGTTACTTACATTGGAAGAGCTAGCTGGTAAGCCCTCGGCCCAAACTGGTGCTTCCATTGGAGATGATAACCAGAACGGACAGCATATCTTCCATGTTTCGTATAATGACAAGCAATAAAGTCACTAAAGCCCTAGTTATTGATTGGTATTTGGGGAATCCGGCCGACATCCACGGCAAAGAAGATACTATTAAGGAGTTCCTCATCCCAAGACCCCGTGAGTGGGCTAATCAGATCACAAACCTTGGAGACAACTGTATTTCCTCTTGGTGTTACAGTTTTCTGATCCGTACTGGTCGGTATCCAAGAGTCCGTCCAGATGTTAATCGACTCCCCATCACCCACTCTCCAAATAATGCCCCTTTTGAGAATTGGGATCTCAGCAAGAATGCTTTGCCAAGTGAAAGAAGACCCAGCCCTAGGACCATCTCTTAGAATATCCCCATCCGAATAATATTTCGCTCATAGAATACGGTCACACAGTGTTCATTCATTAGTCTCCAACTCTGTTTTGCAAGCATAGCAAGATTAAAAGAATGAAAATCTCTGAAGCCCATAACTTCTTCACGCTTAGGGTAACATAATTTCCACCAATCGTACCAATGCATCTTATTACTGTTTGCATCATCACCCCACCAAAATTGGGATATGGCGTCCATCATTATTTTACATACACTCTTAGGGATTTGGAACACTGACATTGCATAAACAGGAATCGCCTGAGCCACTGCCTTGAGTAAGATTTCTTTACCTCCAATAGAGAGAAGTTTTTTCTTTCCATCCATTTATCCTCTGGATAATTCTTTCAACAAAATGCCAGAAGCTGTCACTTCTGTCCCCACCCACAATCGCCCGGAGGCCAAGATATTTGTCAGATATATCCTCCGTATCAATATGCAAGGTTGGCAGATTTCTTCTCTAATCAACACAGTAGTATTAGGGGAAAATAAAATAATTGATTTAGCCAAACTCACCAACTGTCCCGAATTCACACAATAAGTATCCAGAACTTGTTGCAAGGAAGTTGCATTAGTCATATCAGTTCATGAGAATAAGAGAATCATCAAATAAGAGATGTGAAACTGATGCTGCATTTCTGCACACCCTGACCCCATCGATGCCACCAACTTCTTCTTCATACAACAATAAGATAGATAAACCTTCCGCACAAAGAAGGAACAAATAGGGAGATAGCGGATTGATATGTTGAAAACGTATCTATAATTTTTGATGCTCCATGCTTGTTTTACACCAATTTCTATATGTTTTTTACACTTCGTTGCACTTTTATACATTTTCCAGCACTAACCTATTGGCAAGATGCCACAGTGTCAGTTCCCCATTTTCTGCTGTTTTGTATTTCAGAAAAGTTGTACAGGAAATATTCTCGGAATTGGACGAAACAAAATCCAAAGTTCATATTTTACCGTAACGAAGACGAAGTCCGGAGGAGAGACGAAGTGGCGCCATAGGGTGGCCACACCAGTCCTAGGTGCGGCCAGGGTGTGTCCCGCACCAAGAGGTGGTGTGGGCCCCCAGGCGTCCACCGACCTCTCCCTCCCGCCTATTTATTCACGATCTCGGGAAAAACCTAAATACCCAAGCCTCCATCCAAGAAAAGTTCCGTCGCGGACGCCATCGCCGACCCTAGCTTGGGAGGGTTCTGAAGCTATTCCCGGCACCCTGCCGGAGGGAGAGATCATCACCGGAGGCCTCAACACCTCCATGCCCCCCTCCAAAGTGATGCATGAGTAGTTCATCCCTGGACTACGGGTCCATAGCAGTAGCTAGATGGTTGTCTTCTCCAATTTGTGCCTCATGTTTAGATCTTGTGAGCTGCCTATCATGATCAAGATCGTCTTTATCTAATGCTACATGTTGTGTTTGCTGAGATCTGATGAATATTGAATACTATGTTGAGATCGATTATATACTTGTCATATGTTATTCATGATCTTGCATGCTCTCTGTTGCTAGTAGATGCTTTGGCCAAGTAAATGCTTATAACTCCAAGAGGGAGTATTTATGCTTGTTGGAGATATGCCCAAGAGGCAATAATAAAAGTGGTTATTATATATCTTTATGTTTATGATAAATGTTTATATACCATGCTATAATTGTATTAACCGAAACATTGATACATGTGTGTTATGTAAACAACAATGAGTCTCTAGTAAAGCCTCTTAACTAGCTTGTTGATTAATAGATGATTAGTTTCATAATCATGAACATTGGATGTTATTAATAACAAGGTTATATCATTATGTGAATGATGTAATGGACACACCCAATTAAGCGTAGCATAAGATCACGTCATTAAGTTATTTTCTATAAGCTTTCGATACATAGTTACCTAGTCCTTATGACCATGAGATCATGTAAATCACTTATGCTGGAAAGGTACTTTGATTACATCAAACGCCACTGCGTAAATGGGTGGTTATAAAGGTGGGATTAAGTATCCGGAAAGTATGAGTTGAGGCATATGGATCAACGAGTGGGATTTGTCCATCCCGATGACGGATAGATATACTCCGGGCCCTCTCGGTGGAATGTCGTCTAATGTCTTGCAAGCATATGAATAAGTTCATAAGAGACCACATACCACGGTACGAGTAAAGAGTACTTGTCAGGAGACGAGGTTGAACAAGGTATAGAGTGATACCGATGATCAAACCTCGGACAAGTAAAATATCGCGTGACAAAGGGAATTGGTATCGTATGTGAATGGTTCATTCGATCACTAAGTCATCGTTGAATATGTGGGAGCCATTATGGATCTCCGGATCCCGCTATTGGTTATTGGTCGGAGTGAGTACTCAACCATGTCCGCATAGTTCGCGAACCGTAGGGTGACACACTTAAAGTTGGATGTTGAAATGGTAGAACTTGAATATGGAATGGAGTTCGAATATTTGTTCGGAATCCCGGATGAGATCCCGGATATCACGAGGAGTTCCGGAATGGTCCGGAGAATAAGATTCATATATAGGAAGTCATTTTATGTGTTTGAAAATGATCCGGTGCATTTATGGAAGGTTCTAGAAGGTTCTAGAAAAGTCCGGAAGAAAGTCACTTTGGAAGGCGGAGTCCCGAAGGGACTCCACCACCATGGCCGGCCAACCCTAGGGGGTGGAGTCCCGGGTGGACTCCACCTAAGGTGGCCGGCCACCCCCTCCCAAGGGAAGGTGGGAATCCCACCTCTAGTGGGAGTCCTAGCTTGGGTAGGTTTCATGTCATATGGAAGGTTTTGGTTTGGGGTCTTATTCGAAGACCTGTAGACCAACTCTTGGGTGTTCCACCTATATAATGAGGGCCAAGGGGAGGGGGCCGGCCACCCCAAGACCACAAGGTGGCCGCACCCCTTAGTGGCCGGCGCCCCCCTCTCCCAAACCCTAGCGGCCCTCTCTCCTCCACCACATCCCGCACGCTTAGCGAAGCTCCGCCGGGTTTCTCCACCACCACCGACACCACGCCGTCGTGCTGCCGGATTCAAGAGGAGCTACTACTTCCGCTGCCCGCTGGAACGGGGAGGTGGACGTCGTCTTCATCAACAACCGAACGTGTGACCGAGTACGGAGGTGCTGCCCGTTCGTGGCGCCGTGATCAAGATCTTCTACGCGCTTTTGCAAGCGGCAAGTGAACGTCTACCGCAGCAACAAGAGCCTCATCTTGTAGGCTTTGGAATCTCTTCAAGGGTGAGACTCGATAATCCCCTCGTTGCTACCGTCTTCTAGATTGCATCTTGGCTTGGATTGCGTGTTCGCGGTAGGAAATTTTTTGTTTTCTATGCAACGTTATCCTACGAGTGGTATCGAGCCGTGTCTATGCATAGATGGTTGCACGAGTAGAACACAATGGTTTTGTGGGCGTTGATGCTCTTGTTATCTTTAGTTTAAGTACTTTGCATCTTTGTGGCATAGTGGGATGAAGCGGCTCGGACTAACTTTACATGACCGCGTTCATGAGACTTGTTCCTCGTTCGACATGCAACTTGTATTGCATAAGAGGCTTTGCGGGTGTTCTGTCTCTCCTACTATAGTGAAGATTCAATTTACTCTTCTATTGAAAACATTAGTATCAACGTTGTGGTTCATGTTCGTAGGTAGATTAGATCTCTCTCGAAAACCCTAAACCACGTAAAATATGCAAACCAAATTAGAGGCGTCTAACCTGTTTTTGCAGGGTTTGGTGATGTGATATGGCCATGATGTGATGATGAATATGTATGAGATGATCATTATTGTATTGTGGCAACCGGCAGGAGCCTTATGGTTGTCTTTAAATTTCATGTTGAGTAGTATTTCAAAGTAGTTGTAATAGTTGCTACATGAGGTGAACAATCATGAAGACGGCGCCATGGACCTTGACGCTACGCCGACGATGATGGAGATCATGCCCGTTGATGATGGAGATCTTGTCCGTGCTTTGGAGATGAAGATCGAAGGCGCAAAGACTAAAGGGCCATATCATATCACATATGAATTGCATGTGATGTTAATCCTTTATGCATCTTATTTTGCTTAGATCGCGACGGTAGCATTATAAGATGATCCCTCACATTAATATCAAGATAATAAAGTGTTCTCCCCTCATATGCACCGTTGCACAGTTCGTCGTTTCGAAGCATCTCGTGATGATCGGATGTGATAGACTCAACGTTCACATACAACGGGTGTAAGCCATGTTGCACACGCGGAATACTTGGGTTTGCTTGACGAGCCTAGCATGTACAGGCATGGCCTCGGGACAACGGAAACCGAAAGGTTGAACACGAGTCATATGGATGATATGATCAACATGTTGATGTTCACCATTGAAGCTACATCATCTCACGTGATGATCGGTTTTGATCTAGTGGATTTGGATCGTGTACCACTTAACAACTATGAGGGATGTTGTATTAAGTGGGAGTTCATTAGTAATTAGATTAAAACATGAACTAATTATCATAAACATAGTCTGAGTAGTATTTTGAATTAATTTTGTAGTATTGGCATCCGTTTTCTACCAAGCGCTAGTCTTGTTATTGAGATAGAAATACTGTTAAAATCTGACAATAAACTTTACGGACTGGTGCCGTATTATTAAAGAATCAAGAAATGATTAAGTCCTATTGCAAACTTTTAGTAAAACTCACATTGTTGATTCAAAGAACTATGGTTTCAATTAGTACCTAAAGTTATCTTGTCTCCGTAAAACTTGAAGTTCAAATCTGTTTGAAAAGTAAGGAGCTGAAAATTTAATTTTCAGAAATAATCAAGGTATGAGATATATGTGATATCTAAGACCTTACTGCAAGATGATAGAATATAATTTGGTGAGACTACATAAACTCATAAGTTTTATGGGAATGTATGAAGGTTGAAGACGCCAGGCGTCCCAATTCTCCAACTTTTGGGGCACTAACGATATTCGCATATCCATGAAGTGATCGTCCTTAGTATGCACCGTTGCTAAGACTCGTCGTTTCGAAGCATCTCGTGATGATCGGGTGTTATAGATTCTACGTGTGCATACAATGGGTGCAAGCCAGATTTGCACATGCGAATACTGAGGTTAAACTTTACGAGCCTAGCATGTACAGACATGGTCTCGGAAAAGTCGTCATGATATGATGGATAAAATTATGAGTGAAATTGTTCATCATATTACAAAGTTACTAATAGTGAAATCTGAAACACTTGTCATATGATGATCAACTTCAAAGTAAGAACCTCAAGGTTATTGGTATTTGACCAACAAACCTAGAAGTTATTGAAGGTGAAGTATGTTCTGAATAATGAGGAAAGCTAAAAGAGAAACTACAAAAGATATTTTGGCAGAAAGAAAAGAGAAGACTAGAAAGTCTAGCTCAGGTGTATATACATGATATACATGTTATGGTTGTATTCCTAGTTTGGTCACACAATGAAATTCTTGGGTATTAGTACCATATTGGTTGGTATGAAATGTCATACAAAACAACGCAATACAAGAATACAATGGCCTAAGTGACTGACAAGGAATATGATAGGAATGCACTTCTGGAACAAAAATAAAGTGTTATTATGTTCGTCGTTGGCATCCTATCTAGCCCTTAGAATTTATAATAAAGAACTTAATAATTGTTATTTTGCTCTGGTCAAATGAAAACAATGAGTTGTTCAAATTATGACATTACTCCATGTACGATGGATAAGTTATTATAAATCTTAATGGTGAAACACACATACATAATACTGACGCTAAAATGCCATAAGGCAAATGATTTGAATTCCACTTATTTGTGGAACCGCAATTTAGGTCATATTAGAAAGGAACGCATGAAGGAACTCCATGCAAATGGATTTTTGGAGTCATTCGATTTTTGAATTGTTTGGCGCTTGCAAATCTTTTCTAAAGAGAATGACTGAAATACCGTTCATAGGCCAAGAGTTGAACGGTCAACTAACTTAGTGGAAAAATACATGATGATGTATGTGGTTCACTGGGCATAGTTGTGTGCGGGAGATTCTTCTACTTCATGAAAACTTCCAACAATGAATTGAGTATATATATGTGGATATATTCGATAAGGAAGAAGTTTGAAACATTTGAATAGATTCAAATAAATTTCAGCATGAGGTGGAAATCATCGTAATAGAAAAGTCAAATATCTATGATTGGATCATAGCAGTGGAAATATTTGAATTACGAGTTTTAGCGAACATCTAAGAGAGTTATGAAATTGTTCTACAACTCACGTTTCTTGGAGTATCATAGTGATGATGGAGTATCCGAGAGATGTATCCAAACCTTGTTGGGTCAATGATGAGATAAAATATTGATGCTATTATATTTTTGTTGATTATGCTTTAGTGACTACCGCTTTTACACTAAATAGAGCATCATCATGATCCGTTGAAATGACACCATACGAGTTATGGCATGGGTATGAACCCTAATAGTCCTTTCTTAAATTTTTGAATGCATAGCATAAAGTAAATAAGTTTACAACCAAAATCGGATGAATGTCTTTGTTGGTTATCCCACGGAATTGATTGGCAATTCTTTCCACTATGGAGACAAAGACAAAAGTGTTTGTCGATGTTTCTTACTTATTTCCAAGAAATTGTTTTTAGTGAAGTATTTGAGTGGGAGGACAATAAAACTTGATAAGGTTTATGAACCTGAGCATAATGATCAGAGTAGCGCAGCATCGGAATTGGTTCCGGAAGCGGCCACGACGATCATGGCTCCCATGTCTACAAAATGTTATAGTCATGGAGATCGAAGTACTTATTGAACATTGTAGGTATGGTTTACTTTGTGATCAAATAAATGATTTGTGAACAAAGAATTGTTTTTGAACAATGATAAACCAACTACATACAAAGAAGTTATGATGGGCCCTGACTCCGTTAAAATGGCTATACGTCATGAAATCCAAGATAGATGAATACTTTTTGAAAGTAAACGGATCTATAAAATTGATGGACTTAGATGGAATATCCTTGAATAAGCTCGACTTGTCGAAAAGTTGTTTACGACAAAGTTCAAAGAGTTGACTACGATAAGATTAGATCTTCTGTAGCAATGCTTATAGTCTATGTGGATTATTCTAGTAATCGCTACATATTTCTTTCATGACATATGATAGTAGGATGGCAAAATACATTACTTCACAGAAGTGTGTATTAAAGGTGTATACAAGATACAACCAATTGTTTTGCTAGTCCGTGGAATACTAGATAGGTAAACGAACTTCAATTGGATGAAGTGAATATCACAGAGTTGGAATCTTCACCGGATGAAATAGTCAAAGAGTTTTTGATTTCATCAGAAACGATGAAGAGGCTTGCATTTGCAAGAAATTAAGTGGGAGCGCTGAGACATATTTATAATACTTTATGTAGATACATATAGTTGGTTATAAATGATGTAATTATATACTTGATTATAAAAGGTTTCATTGAGAATTAACTTAAATGAAAGGATATGGACTGAAACATATTTAGTGTCAAGATCTATGAAGATAGATTGAAACACATAATAAGTTTAAGTCAAAGTACATAGAAAGGATATTGAAGTAGTTCAATATAGAAATATTAAGAAAATGTTCTTGTCATGTGAAGTTTTAACAAAACTTGAGTGTATCGACACTCAAATGAGTAAAAACACATGAGTGATTTAGATCACAATTAATATGTACACAATCAGATGTCCTGTGCTCTAAAATGTTAGGAGCATATACCGAGAATGATTCATGTGATAATCATTGGACAAACAGTAAGAATATCCTGTGTACTTTAGAAGAACCAAGGATATATAAATAGTTTTGTATGGAGAAATGACAAACAAATCGCTGTAAGGTGTTGCACCGATATTGGTTTTGTCACATATAAAAATAAAATTTCAATCTCAAAAATTAGGCTAAGTGTTGTTTAAAAGGTAGCACAATGCTAGATTTAGAAGAGTTCTAAATGTTGTGACGGATTCTACAAACGAAGGCAGAATATGTCGTTGTTTTGACAATGATCGAGGATGTTAAGTCAAGAGGTTCTTTGAGAACTTGGTGTAGTTCCGATAGTGTCGAGAACTTTGAAACTATATTGTGTATGACAATATTAGTGACATATTTCAGACCGCGGAATTAAGGTTCCACCGAGAAGACCAAACATATTTAATGCCGACTCATTTGGAAAATGAGTGATGCGTGAAGACGCAAATGAATTGCAAAATATATACGTTTCGAGTGTGTCGGAACCGTTGACTAAAGCTCTCCCTAGGGCAA
>NC_061512.1:173121951-173160092 GCF_022539505.1 Lolium rigidum | reverse complement strand
GTGGGGAGATTAAGGTACCGATACCTAGTAAGCTCCTAGGAATGCATGAAGCTCTAGAAAATAACTATGCTTGGCTTGTTCCTGAAAATTTGTTTGATGAGGATAGTAAGCCTAGGAGCAACGAAAGAGGAGTTACTTATATATACAAGATACAATGCATTATTGAGAAAACTCCCAACCCCCCTGGTAATGATGTTGATGCTTCATCTCTTGACAATACTTGATTCACACTTTCTCAGCCTAGCTGAAAGGCGTTAAAGAAAAGCGCTTATGGGAGACAAACCATTATTTTACTTCTGCACTTTTATTTTATATTTGAGTATTGGAAGTTTTTAATACTGTAGCAACCTCTCCTTATCTTTATTTTATTTCATTGTTGTGCCAAGTAAAGTCTTTGATAGTAATGTTGATACTAGATTTGGATTACTGCGCAGAAACAGATTTCTTAATGTCACGAATTTGAGTAGAATTCTCTGTAGGTAACTCAGAAAAATCTGCCAATTTACATGCGTGATCCTCAGATATGTACGCAACTTTAATTTAATTTGAGCTTTTTCATCTGAGCAAGTTAAGTGCCCCAGAAAAATTCGTCTTTACGGACTGTTCTGTTTTGACAGATTCTGCCTTTTATTTCGCATTGCCTGTTTTGCTATGCTTGATGGATTTCTTTGTTCCATTGACTTTCAGTAGCTTTGTGCAATGTCCAGAAGTGTTAAGAATGATTATGTCACCTCTGTATATATGAATTTTCAATTATGCACTAACCCTCTAATGAGTTTGTTTTGAGTTTGGTGTGGAGGAAGTTTTCAAGGGTCAAGAGAGGAGGATGATACAATATGATCTAGAAGAGTGAAAAGTCTAAGCTTGGGGATGCCCCCGTGGTTCATCCCTGCATATTTTAAGAAGACTCAAGCATCTAAGCTTGGGGATGCCCAAGGCATCCCTTCTTCATCGACAACTTATCAGGTCACCTATAGTGAAACTATATTTTTATTCAGTCACATCTTATGTGCTTTACTTGGAGTGTCTATTTGTTTTTATTTTTGTTTTTGTTTGAATAAAATCGGATCCTAGCATTCTTTGTTTGAGAGAGAGACACGCTCCGCTGTTTCGTATGAACACATATGTTCTTAGCTTTATTCTTAATGTTCATTGCGAAGGTTGAACTACTTCGTTCATTGATATATGGTTGGAAACAGAAAATGCTGCATGTGGTAATTGGTATAATGTCTTGAATAATTTGATACTTGGCAATTGTTGTGCTCATATAGATCATGTTTAAGCTCTTGCATCATGTACTTAGCACCTATTAATGAAGAACTACATAGAGCTTGTTAAAATTTGGTTTGCATGATTGGTCTCTAGAATCTAGATATTTTCTGGTTAAGGTGTTTGAACAACAAGGAAGACGATGTAAAGTCTTATAATGCTTACAATATGCTCATATGTGAGTCTTGCTGCACCGTTTTATACTTGAGTTTGCTTCAAACAACCTTGCTAGCCTAGCCTTGTATTGAGAGGGAATTCTTCTCGTGCATCCAAATCCTTGAGCCAAAAACTATGCCATTTGTGTCCACCATACCTACCTACTACATGGTATTTCTCTGCCATTCCAAAGTAAATTACTTGAGTGCTACCTTTACAATTCTATCCTTTGTCTTTGCAATATATAGCTCATGGGAAAATAGCCTTAAAAACTATTGTGGTGAAGAATATGTAATTATGTATCTTATTTCTTAATAAGTTGCTTGTTGAGCGGTAACCATGTTTCTGGGGACGCCATCAACTTTTACCTTTGTTGAATATCATGTGAGTTGCTATGCATGTTCATCTTGTCTGAAGTAAGGGCGATTTTCATGATCAAATGGTTTGAGTATGCATATTGTTAGAGAAGAACATTGGGCCGCTAACTAAAGCCATGATCCATGGTGGAAGTTTCGGTTTGGACAATTAATCCTCAATCTCTTATGAGAATTTTATCTCGTTATTGAATGCTTATGCATTAAAGAGGAGTCTATTATCTGTTGTCTATGTTGTCCCGTATGGATGTCTAAGTTGAGAATAATCAAAAGCGAGAAATCCAATGCAAACTTTCTCCTTAGACCTTTGTACAAGGCGGCATAGAGGTACCCCTTTGTGACACTTGGTTGAAACATATGCTATGCAATGATAATCCATGTTAATCCAAGCTAATTAGGACAAGGTGCGAGCACTATTGGTATACTATGCATGAGGCTTGCAACTTATAGGATATCTTATACATAACACATATGATTTATTACTACCGTTGACAAAATTGTTTCTATGTTTTCAAAATGAAAAGCTCTAGCACAAAAATAGTAATCCATGCTTCCCTCTGCGAAGGGCCATTCTTCTACTTTATTGTTGAGTCAGTTTACCTATTCTTTCTATCTCAGAAGCAAACACTTGTGTAAACTGTGTGCATTGATTCTTACATGTTTACCTATTGCACTTGTTATATTACTTTGTGTTGACAATTATCCATGAGATATATATGTTGAAGTTGAAAGCAACTGCTGAAACTTATATCTTTCTTTGTGTTGTTTCAAAGCTTTCTACTAATAATTTATTGCTTTATGAGTAACTCTTATGCAAGTCTTATTGATGCTTGTCTTGAAAGTATTATTCATGAAAAGTCTTTGTTATATGATCCATTTGTTTATTCATTGTCTTCACCATTGCTTCGAATCGCTGTATTCATCTCATATGCTTTACAATTGTATTGATCAAGATTATGATAGCATGTCACTTCAGAAATTATCTTTGTTATCGTTTACCTACTCGAGGGCGAGTAGGAACTAAGCTTGGGGATGCTTGATACGTCTCAAACGTATCTATAATTTCTTATGTTCCATGGTACTTTTATGATGATACTCACATGTTTTATACACAGTATATGTCATTATTATGCATTTTCCGGCACTAACCTATTGACGAGATGCCAAAGAGCCAGTTGTTGTTTTCTGCTGTTTTCGGTTTCAGAAATCCTACAAAGGAATTATTCTCGGAATTGGACGAAATCAACGCCCAGGGTCTTATTTTTCCACGAAGCTTCCATAAGACCGAAAGGATTACGAAGTGGGGCGACGAGGCGCCGCCACGCCAGGGCCGCGCGGCCAGGGCTGGGCCCGCGCCGCCCTGTTGTGTGGGGCCCTCGTGTCGCCCCTAAACCTACCCTTCCGCCTACTTAAAGCCTTCGTCGCGAAACCCCCGCATGCGAGAGCCACGATACGGAAAACCTTCCGGAGACGCCTCCGCCGCCAATCCCATCTCGGGGGATTCGGGAGATCGCCTCCGGCACCCTGCCGGAGAGGGGAATCATCTCCCGGAGGGCTCTTCATCGCCATGATCGCCTCCGGATCGATGTGTGAGTAGTTCACCCCTCGGACTATGGGTCCATAGCGGTAGCTAGATGGTTGTCTTCTCCTCATTGTGCTATCATGTTAGATCTTGTGAGCTGCCTATCATGATCAAGATCATCTATTTGTAATGCTACATGTTGTGTTTGTTGGGATCCGATGAATATTGAATACTATGTCAAGTTGATTATCAATCTATCATATATGTTGTTTATGTTCTTGCATGCTCTCCGTTGCTAGTAGAGGCTCTGGCCAAGTTGATACTTGTAACTCTAAGAGGGAGTATTTATGCTCGATAGTGGGTTCATGCCTCCATTGAATCTGGGACAGTGACAGAAAGTTCTAAGGTTGTGGATGTGTTGTTGCCACTAGGGATAAAACATCAATGCTTTGTCTAAGGATATTTGTGTTGACTACATTATGCACCATACTTAATGCAATTGTCTGTTGTTTGCAACTTA
Organism: Lolium rigidum; assembly: GCF_022539505.1. Taxonomy (NCBI): domain Eukaryota; kingdom Viridiplantae; phylum Streptophyta; class Magnoliopsida; order Poales; family Poaceae; genus Lolium; species Lolium rigidum. Next base: position 173,156,251 of record NC_061512.1, on the reverse strand, counting down.
ATACTGGAAGGGGTTCGGATGATAACTCTGAAGGTGGACTTTTTAGGCATAGATGCATGTCTGGATAGCGGTCTATGTACTTTGTCGTAATGCCCTAATTAAATCTCATAGTACTCATCATGATATATGTATGTGCATTGTTATGCCTTGTTTATTTGTCAATTGCCCAACTGTAATTTGTTCACCCAACATGCTATTTATCTTATGGGAGAGACACCACTAGTGAACTGTGGACCCCGGTCCATTCTTTACATCTGAAATACAATCTACTGCAAACTCTGTTCTTACTCGTTCTTCGCAAACAAACATCATCATCCACACTATACATCTAATCATTTGTTTACAGCAAGCCGGTGAGATTGACAACCTCACTGTTACGTTGGGGCAAAGTACTTTGATTGTGTTGTGCATGTTCCACGTTGGCGCCGAAATCCCTGGTGTTGCGCCGCACTACACTCCGTCACCAACAACCTTCACGTGTTCCTTGACTCCTACTGGTTCGATAACCTTGGTTTCTTACTGAGGGAAAACTTGCTACTGTATGCATCACACCTTCCTCTTGGGGTTCCCAACGGACGTGTGTTAACTGCACGCATCAATACCCTCACAACATTCCAATACCAACAACCCCGTCAGGTGGTTTTCTCTGGTTATCTTTATAAGAAGCTTATTTTATTGTCATTCTAATGACCAAGATAAGGATATATTCCATTTATTTGCAGAAAGTTATCTGAATACTTAGTATTTAGTTTTTTTTTCGCAGGATGGTAAAAGATTTGATCATCCAGTTTGCAGCGTGAGTACTCTATGTTCACAATCTTATGTTTTTGTAGGAAGAAAACTTCATGCTAACATGATTGACTAATTGTGCAAGATGGTTACGAGCTAAGCAAAAAAGTTTTTGATACACATACTCAAGTATCTTGCTAATGAAGTTGAAGACAACATTCCTGAGATCGTGCGAGAGTAACTTAGACACATCAACTGACCGTAGCTTTAATAAATAGTGTATTCGGTCCTTACTTTTCTACATATTGCATTTAATTGTTCGAAGTGGATCTTTAATATTTTTATGTATTACGTACTTATTTTTATATAATTCATTATTTACATGCAGTGTTTACACGCATATGCGATACTACGTTAAAGGGCCGTGACGAAGCACAGGCATTCCACTAGTGAACTTATAAGGAACAATTCTTCGGTGCCACCAATCTCTGCCTATAAGGCCCAGTTCTTCTGTGCCACCAACACCCTCATGAACAAAATGGTTTGGAAGATTTGGGCGTCGCCAAAGATTAATTTCTTCTCGTGCTGGCTATCCAAAATAGGCTTTGGACAGCGGATAGGCTTGAGAGAAGGGGGCGCACAAATTGTGGCCTTTGCCCTCTTTGTAAGAAATCTCAAGAAACGACATCACACCTTTTCTCACATTGTCGCTACACAAAAAGTCTTTGGGTATGATCAAAGGTTGGATTGGGATTGAGTCTATCAACACCAACTCGTGGATGCCAGATCTTTCCATTCACACTTGGTTGGAAAGCATGTGGGCCCATAACTCTCCAAACCGCAAGGCCATAGCCTCATCACTATGATCACTTCTTGGACTATTTGGAATGAAAGGGACGTGAGGGTCTTCCAAAATATATCCGCCCCAACAACACTTCTTAAGGCAATCAAGGATGAGGCAAGTCTTTGGGTGGCCACGGGGGCCAAGCACGTGAGTATTATAATTTTTGGAGAGTAGTTCGCATTGTAAACCTTTTATCTTTGCTTTTGTCTTGTCAAGGTACTTCTCCTTGTTTAATGAATGGTGGAAAATCTTTTGCCCCGCTTTCTCTCTTCAAAAAAGGAACAGTCATTGTCGAGGGTGCTCCTCGGCAATGCCCTCCGATAGGGGCTTAGGGTTGATGGAATCCTGCAAGCTGACACGAGACATCGGTTCGCAGACAAGCGGGGAGAGCGATTTACCCAGGTTCGGGGCCCTCGGTGAGGTAAAACCCTTACGTCCCTGCTCGTCCGTTCTTGATTATGATGAAAACAGGTTACAATGGGGTGCCGAATAGTTCGACTGTGATCTCGTCGAGATGCTAGTTGCTAGGGTAACCTAGTTCTAAGCTTCTGTTGGCTAATATTGCTAAGGTTGATTGTGTCCCTCGATAGCCCCTCTCCTGGTCTTTATATAGGTGGCCAGGTCTCGAGAGGTCTAGTCGAGTACGAGTAGGTTTGCAGTTGATCTATCTCCTAACTTTCCTTGTTCGGCTTCTTCCGTGTCTTGTACTTCAAGTAATCTTCCGCCGCACCGTCCTAGTGGCCCATCTTGCCATCGAGTACCTTCATGGGCCTCCAGCTGGACCGCATAGGGTAGAGCAACATTGGTTACCCGAAGGGTAATGCCCACGTCAACAGCCCCCGAGTGTCTAGCCGAACATAGTTCGGGTAGAGACTGAAGCATGTCTTCTTCCGACGTCCTTCTCTTTGATCATTCTCGCTTTTCTTCTGTCTGTATTATTTTCTTCTATCGGGTGCGCGTCAGCGCTCCCGATGGGAGTAGCCCCCGAGTCTAGGTACGGATGCTTGTAATCCGTGCGTAGACTCAAGTTGCACCACTCGAACATCTGCTGCCGAAGTTTTTCCTGCAAATCTTCGTAGGTCATCTGATATATTCTCTTTATGCAAGGGATAATGAATAACGTGCCCAACTTTTGTTGGTTAACTGCCGATGGCAAAACAACATTACCTTACACAGAATCAAGTCCCCGGGCATGATCCTGGAGTACGAAAAAAGTTCTGTCAGGTGCGCGTCCAGCGCTCCAGATGGGAGTAGCCCCCGAGTCTGGGCACGGGCGTTTGCGTCCGGGTGCAGACTCAAATCAAGTTTTTCCTTCGAGTCCTTATTCTGTCGGGTGCGCGTCCAGCGCTCCCGATGGGAGTAGCCCCCGAGTCTGAGTGCAGATGCTTTGCAATCTGTACATAGACTCAAATTGACCACCCGACAGCTTCTTATCTCTTCGTATGTAATCATTCCTCATGACGTCATCGATGACGTTTTTCTGACACCTCGATTCTGATTGATAAGACGCGACCCGCCGGCCCTTTTTTCAAGCAATTCCTGCTCCTCTTCCACGGTAAACGAGGCACCTCCTCGATTTCTGCAACCATTAACTGGAGAAAAGGCCCACTAGCAGTATGAGGCCTTCCTTAAGTTTACCAAAAGATAGAAATCCCTAATCTTCACCTTCATTCATCCCTTCGTTGTTCTTCCTCTTCTCCCCTTCGCAACTGCTTGCGCCGCCACCACCGCTTTCCAGTTTTTCCCAAATCTCGCGATGGTGAAGAAGAAGAATCCTAGCGCCGCCGCCAGCTCCACGAGCGGAGGCGCCGCCGCCAAATCTTCCTCGATTCTTCCGAAGGAGGGCGCCCCAAATGCTCCGCCCTCAGCTCCGGTGCCGCCGGCGCCACCAGGCTCAGTAGCCAGGCCTGGAGATTGGGTAGCATCGACCGTCACCAGGCATGACGAGAAGAGATCCCGAAGCCTGGGATTGATCTCCTCCGATGAGGGGAATGTGATCTTTCCAGGTGCGATTTCTCGACCTGATCCCCCTGCCGGCTTTACCGTGATGTTTTTATCGTTCTTATATCGGGGTCTTTCGCTTCCCGTCCACGAATTCCTCCTTCATCTCTTGCGAACTTACGAAATCCAACTATGGCAACTCACTCCCAACTCAATCCTCCACGTTGCTGTGTTTATCACCCTTTGCGAAGCATATCTGGGCATTGAGCCTCATTTTGGGTTGTGGAAAAAGATCTTCTATGTGAAGAGATACAACAGTAGTAACGGATCCTTTGTCACCGGAGGAGTGGGATTTGTAGCTCGTTCGGATGTCAACTACTTCAATTTCCCAATGAGAGAGTCCGTGCAAGGGTGGAGATTGAAGTGGTTTTACGCCAAGGACTCCTTGTCACCCGAATCTCAGCTTCCTCGCTTTGTCGATGTCCTTGAAGCCAAGCCTAAGAATTCCTGGAAGAATATTCTCTCTCCCGATGAAAAAGTAGCAGCCGATGAATTATTCGCCAAATTTCTTCGGATCAAGGAAGCTGACGGCCAAACTATGGTCGGCATAGAGGTGGCGGCGGTGTTCCTGAAACGTCGAGTCCAACCAGTCATGGGCAGAGTTCACCCAATGTGGTTGTATTCTGGTCCGAAGGATGAGACCAGAATTAACGCTGCCGAATTGTCGGAAAAGGAACTGCTCGATGAAGTCCGTCGCCTCACTTTCTTTAGCCAAGAAGACTTGATCCCATTGACGTCTTCGTATACTCCTTTTGATGCCGATCATCCACCACCAGAGGTAACCTCCCTTCTCAAATTCTTATTATGCTGCTATTTACTTAGTCGACATAATTGCGGCTGTTCTCATCTGTCTTTTCTTCGACAGACCCTTGTAGCCTCCGGAGACTTGCATAACTCGCCAGACAATATTTCTGAGGGGAGAGGCTCTTCAGAACCTGTTGATTTTCACACTGTCAAGCATACAAGCCCGAAAAACGATCACAATGATCCGATAGATTCCGAAACCGTTCACACCAATCTCCCTCCATCAGCCGATGACACTTGCGACACAGAGGGATCAGTGCGTGATGATGACGCTGATCACGATGCCTTTGTTAATGCAGCTGCGGAGGAGATCAGGGCTCCGCCTACGAAGAGATCAATCGGCGGCTTTGCCGACGAAGATGAACTCCTCGATATGTAAGCATCTTCCTCCTTTTCGCCATACTTTGCCCCTTTGTTTCTCGCATTCTTCTCATAACTTTTTTCGATCATGTCCTTCCTGTAGTGAAGATGTTTTCGCTGAGCCTCCGTCTAAGAGGGTCAGGTCTGACGCTATCTCGCCGGCCGCCGCGGCTTCCGAAGCTTCAGCTCCTAAAGCAGCTCCTGTGGCGCAAGCATCGACTGCTTCCTCCCTTTCCAAGGGGAAAGATGCTCCTGCCGCCACCACAGCTCCTCCTTCTGTAAGTCCTTTTCTACTGTGATGTGAATTCCTTTGGAGTATGCCTTGCCTAATAACTCTTTGTAAAACACATTTATTTTTTCTTAAGGACCTGCGAGGTGTGATATCCTCTCTAGAGGCCTTCGCTTCTCAATTTACCTCTCTAGAGGCGGACAAAGCTCGACTGCAGGAGGAAGTTAAGTCTTCCTCTTCAAAGTTGGACGGCGCCATTAAAAAGGCTGCCATAGCTCGCCAGGAGGTCGACTCCCTAAAAGAGGAGTTAAGCAAGCTGACAGAGAGGCTGAAGGAAGAAGAAGCTCGAGCAGCTAAAAAGGATGAACTCCTTCGACAATCTGCTTTGGCTCTACTTGGAAAACTCTTTCACTCATCTCTGTAGATTATGAATCCATTTCTTTATCAATGATTTTCTCCAATCTTGATTTCTTGCAGAAGCCGCCAGTATCCCTGCTACTGCCTTGGACAAAGCTTCGAACAACTCTCCGGCAAATGGTTTGTCGATGGCTCTTGCCTCCCACCAGCTTACCCGGGAGCTTCTTAACAAGGGGAAGGGTGCCCTGGCGCGGATGCATTCGATGATTTTCCCCAAGGTCAAGCAGGAGAAGACTTTGGGGCAGCTGATTGATGCCTTCGCGGTTGACACCAAGGAAGTTATTGAGGTATTCAAGCGTACCTCGCGTACCTATGGTGCCCTCCTTGCCTTCCAACTTATGATGAGTTATGGCTTTAAGGCTGACATCAAAGAAATGACTAAGGAGCTACCGAAAGAAAAGATGGGCGATTTGTTGACTTAAGTGCCTTTACAGTGTCTGCCCGTACTTGTGCTCGCCAGCTCCTCGAACTAGTTTCATCAGGAAAGGCATTGGCTGGCCCCAGCCTATCGACTCAGATCCAGGCTCCTTGATTGTTGTAATCAATTTTATCCTCGGGATAGAGTGAAACATTATTCTATTGCGAAAACTTAAGTTTGTAATGAACACTGTGCTAGCGATGTTGCCAGCACACCTTTGTCATAATATCTTCACTTGTACTTCTCCTGATAGGAATTACTTGTACTTCTCCCGATGGGAGTTACGTTGGATCTTCGATTTGATCATATTCGTTTATCCTTTTTAACGCTGCTTCCTGCAGGTTTTCCCGGTGCCCTCGTTTGTCGATGACTCGTCGGGTGTTCTTCCCGAAGGTGATCGGATCCAGCGGATGAAGGATCGGATCGCCCAGATGGAAAAGGACCTACGCAGCACGTACGCCCTAGCTGCTATTGTCAATAAGAAGAGCGAGATTGCAGCCGACGTGGAGCGATATGCCCTTACTGAGCTGCATAAAGCTACCGAAAGCTTGAACTGTGAGTTTCTTGATCCCTGTCCCCTCTTGTTGACAACGCCTTATCTGATCCTTTATTTATTTCTTTGCCAGTCATAGCTCTGAACCGTGCGGAAGAAAACAAACGGATTCACGAGCGAGTGCGTGCATTAACGCAGCTATCCTCAGCCGAAGAGATTTTCTGGCGGGAGCACTTGAAGGCTTCGGCTGTCGCGCAATTTCAGGATCGGGTTCAGCAGGTCCACCACTTTTTTGACAAGTGCTACAAGGCTATGAGGGTGGTCTGGAAAACGATGTTCCCTTTGAACGCAGTTCCTCCCACGCTCCTTGCATTGATGTCTGAGTTTGGTAATGCCAAGAAGATCCGAGACTTGGTACGTGCGCAAGTTTTTGCAGGGGCCAGGTTTACACTTGCTCTTGTACTCGCCCGTTATCCCTCAGCGGGTTTGCTGTCGATTGCCAACGCAACTGGAGACTTGGAGGCACTGTATCCGAAGGTATTGTTGCCTGCCAACATAATTGTCGACAGACTCGAGGAGGACTCAAAGGTACCTGAAGAAAGAAGAACTCCGCAAGGGTGATTTCAGGGATTTAATGTTTGTTTTGTAAATAGATAATTTGGCTACTTCATCCAAGTATTTTTGGATTATGTAATGATGCGTTTTCATTCGGTAGATACATGCATATGTACTTTTACCATGTTATTGCCGTTGGCAAGTTTTGACTTGAGCGAATCTGAGTTGCTCGTTTAAATGTATGTATATTGGTTGGTTAGCAAATCTTTTGAGTGATCAGCTCGTGTTGCAGGTTTTGCTAAACCTGTTGTATGCGCAACTTTGCTTTCAACCGTTTTATGTTTCGACGAGCACTCCCGAATATTTTGGGTGTAGTGGTTCTCGCCGATGAGCCCGTTGTTCCTTGATATTTCCATAAGTGAAATATCGAACGTGGGTTGTGTTTATATGTATTTCCGAACTCTTGCTATTTACGGCACTCGTAGAGGCATCTCATAGCGGAAGGAAAGGTGAACGTCTTTTAGCACTCGTAGAGGCTTTTTGAAGCACGATCTTCTGCCTCGTACTATGTTTGCATAGTGATGGGGCTTAGAAGTTTGTAGTTACTGCAATGCTTAACAAAGAATCGAAGCTTAAGTTCTCATTAAGAAGGTAAGCACGAGGGTAAAGGGCGAAAAGAGGAAGGCCCTGTTTAAAATAAAGGAAAAAGGAAAATGAAGGCTGATAAATTGCTTAAGCAAGGAAGGGGTTCTTCTCTTCTTCTGGCTTCTTCACCACGTTAGTGGTTGCTGCAGCGTTGCTGGTTTCATCAGGGGTTTGGGCAGTGGTTGTCAGTGTCTTGCTGTCTCCTATGCCTTCTGTGCCATCAACTGCCAAACCTTTTGCTGCCGAGGCTTCTGCTGCCGAAGCTTCCGCTGCCGAAGCTTTAAGGACAAGAGCGGCTGGCTTCTTCTTGGTTTCCCTGATATCTTTTTCCTCCTTGATTTCATGTAATGACAGCTTGGGTAAGGGGTCGACGATTTCTTGCTGTGACCCGAACTTTGCAGCAATCCTCTGAAAGTCGCGATCACAATTGTCCGAGCGTGAAAAACTTCCATAGACTGTGATGTTTGTCCCGTTGTTCCCAGGCATTTTCAGCTTGAGGTATGCATAATGCGACACAGCCATGAACTTGGCATACGCTGGTCTCTCGAGTATAGCGTGATACTGTGACTCCCAGTTCACCACTTCAAACTCGAATTTTTCCTTCCTGAAATTGTCGGCTCTGCCGAAGATAACATTCAGGTAGACTTTGCCAAGAGAGTAGCCCGGTGCGGTTGGAAGGATCCCATGGAAGCAGGTGTCTGTTTCTTCCAGCATCCTCATAGTGATCCCCATACTTCTGATTGTGTCAACGAATATCAGATTTAGCCCGCTTCCACCGTCCATGAAGACTGTACTCATCTTGAACCCCCCAATTTGTGCTTCGACTACCAAGGCAGCGTGTCCTGGTTTTGGTATGGTCGTCGGGTGATCTGCTCGACTGAACGTAATGTTGTGAGAAGACCACTCGACATACTCGGGGATGTTTGCCATGATGCTTTCTGCCAAGTTGATCTCTCGGGTGAGCCTTTTCATCTCCCTTTTTGAAACACATGTCCTGTGGATCATGCTCATCTGCCCACGTGGTGGTGGGAATGCCTCGTTGGGTTGATGAGGTTGAGCCTGCTGGACTTGATGCTGCGGTGGAGGTGGGGGTGGCGGTGGTAGCTTTGGCTGGCCTGACTGCTGGATGAGTTTGTGCATGTCTAGGAACTACCGACAGTCCCTGAGCAGGTGACTTGACTTCGTTTTGCCGTCCTTGGAATCGACATACGAATGCAGGTAACAGGGGGCGTTGATCTGCTCAGCGTAGGGTAATTCAGGAGTCCTCTGCTGTCGTGGTTTATAGTTGCCACGGTTCCCAGAGTTGTTCCGATTACCGTCGTGTCGATCGTCTCGATCATCCTGTCGATCGGAATATCCTGCGGCTACCAGATTGTTATCATCATAGTTGCGGTTCTTCCTTCTTTTGTGACGATCCCTTCGGCCACCCGAGTCGTGCTTCGGTTGGTCATCGTCTTCGTCGTCACTGCGCTTGCATGGCCTTCGTACATTGTCCTCGCCATCAGCCCAACTGTTGGTGATTTCCATTAACTTGGTTATAGTTTTTGGCTTTTTGCGCCCGAGTTCTTCTATGTAGCTCTCCCGCTGAACGCCATCGCTGAAAGCGTCGATTGCTCTGTCAACAGATACGTCTTCGGCAGCGTTCAGGAGTTTTGTGAATCTCCCGATGTATGAACGCATCGACTCCTTCTGCTTCTGTCGGCAATTCCGCAACTCTTCGATCCCAACGGGCCTCTTGTATGTTGCCTGGAAATTGGCAACGAAGGCATCTACTAGGTCGTCCCATGATTTAACGGAACCTTTCGGCAGCCCCCTTAGCCAGGCTCGCGCTGAATCCTTCAAGTAGAGCTGTAAGCATTGCATTCCTGCTATCTGGTTTCCTTTGTGCAGGATCACAGTCTGCAGGTAGTCGTCTATCCAAGATCTTGGTTCTTGCTGCCCGTCGTACTTGGCAGCGTCGGTAGGGATAGGCTTGAACTTTTTGGGCGGCATCGTTTCACGGATTTTGTAACTTAGACAGTCGACTCCCCTGAGCTCGTCGTCGTACTCCTGATCTTCATCCGAAGAATCGCTATCATTGTCCTTCCTAGAGGCGCGTCTTCGCCTTGCTTTGTCGATCTTGCTCTGGGTAATTTCGTCCCGAGCATCTCTCGCATGATGTTTCGAACCACTGCCTTGTATCGTGGTCTTTTCCTTTTGCGGGACTAGGTTGTTCCCCAATATCGCGAGACTCTCCAGGGCACCTCGATGAGCTTGAGCCATGGATCCTTCGGGGCGCTGGTTGATGAGGTATGCGGCGAGGTTGGCCGTTGCTCCTGCAACGGTTTTCGGCCGTGGCATGCCGGCGGTATCCATAGTCATAAAGGATTTAGTCAGATTCGACGTTATTTCTCTGGCGTCATCTTCCGAAAGCCTGGATAGTCTCGACCGGTGCTTGCCTGTTCCCTGAGTGTTTCGGGAGGCACTCCCTTGCGAGCTCCTTCGTCGTTCACTGGATCGATCTGCCGCAGATAGGCGTCTCTCGAGGGTGGCTTGCTCTTTCGACAGGTGCTCCCGGTTTTTCTCTAGTATAGAGCGATAAGCATTGAGGGTTCCAACCGAAGTTCCTGCGGGGAGCGGTGTGTTGTTGAGTACTGCTGCCCTTGCTGCTGCCCACTCATCCGCGATGGTGTAATCGCTATCGCGGTTGCTGGCACTGTTTTCAAAACTTGCCCTTCTACTGGAACGGGGAGTATGGTCCTCGTCTCCTCTGCGCCTTGTGTTTCCCGTGTTATTGGCGACATAAACCTGATGGTGTGCCGTTCTTCGGGTGGTTCCCTGGATGATGCTGTCGATACTGTCCTCTTCCGATGAATACTGGGCGTTGCAGATGAACGGCGTGTCGCTCGATCCCAGCCCGTGCCTGGTGTCGCAGTTCAGGCAGTAGTACGAAGTTAATTCCGAAGATGTGGGATCGTCAGACCCTACTGGCATGGAGGACGCCGAGCGGGGAGTCGAGGGCACGGGTGAGCACGTCGATCCTGTCAGACCAGCCGATAGGTCGTGTGACGATGACGCGCTTGAACTCGTCGATCCGGAAGTGGGGGATTCCAGCAATCGAAGGATTCCTTCTGCGTTGACGTTGTAGTGGACGCTGCCGAAGGTCATCTCCATGTTTCCTTGTAGATCTGAAAAGTTCGAGCGGGAGGAATCGTTGTGTGGAGTAAACTCGTAGGAGCCGAATCAAATTGGGCTTCCCAGGATTGGTGATAATGGTGTCGATGAAGTCGCTGGCGAAGCCGCTGGTGTCATGATTGGATCTGCCGATGACCGATCTTGTGCCGACAGGGTTCCCACAGACGGCGCCAATTGTCGAGGGTGCTCCTCGGCAATGCCCTCCGATAGGGGCTTAGGGTTGATGGAATCCTGCAAGCTGACACGAGACATCGGTTCGCAGACAAGCGGGGAGAGCGATTTACCCAGGTTCGGGGCCCTCGGTGAGGTAAAACCCTTACGTCCTGCCTGTGTGTTCTTGATTATGATGAAAACAGGTTACAATGGGGTGCCGAATAGTTCGACTGTGATCTCGTCGAGATGCTAGTTGCTAGGGTAACCTAGTTCTAAGCTTCTGTTGGCTAATATTGCTAAGGTTGATTGTGTCCCTCGATAGCCCCTCTCCTGGTCTTTATATAGGTGGCCAGGTCTCGAGAGGTCTAGTCGAGTACGAGTAGGTTTACAGTAGATCTATCTCCTAACTTTCCTTGTTCGGCTTCTTCCGTGTCTTGTACTTCAAGTAATCTTCCGCCGCACCGTCCTAGTGGCCCATCTTGCCATCGAGTACCTTCATGGGCCTCCAGCTGGACCGCATAGGGTAGAGCAACATTGGTTACCCGAAGGGTAATGCCCACGTCAGTCATGCTACATTGCATTGCTAAATCAAAAGATTTAACAGAGACATTTACAAAGCTAGTTAATTCATAAACTAGTCTATCAGGCTTTTCAATTCCAGCCATCGCACTCTTAAAGTTCCAACCATGTCTCTCCTAAACCTGTGTAGATTCACCCCCATTTTCAACCACATCCCTGAACAAGTGATTACCTCATAAATCCTATTTTCTTACCTTGATCCATGTTGGCATTTAATATGATGTCTTTATTCCTTTCTCTACTTCCAAGGGCATCTCCAGCGGCTCGATCCAAACAAATATAAAGTGACCGTTGGCGTTCGCGCGGTTAAAAAAATAGGTCTACTCGCCGATCTAGTGGTCCGATGGAAACTGACCGGCCTATCCGTAGGGATGCAACGCGTCCCAAATTTGCGCCGTGAATGTATCAGCGCAGACCTTGTTCTCCTAGCCGCCCCGCACGTCAGGGATAGCAAAATCAAACAACCTTCATTTGTGTCCCCTTGATGAACCACAAGTATAGGGGATCGCAACAGTCTTCGAGGAGAGTAAAACCCAAATTTATTGATTCGAAACAAGGGGAGCCAAAGAATATTAATAAGCTTTAACAGATGAGTGGTCAATTTAACTGCACCTGAAAATAGACTTGCTCGCAACAGTTTATCAGTAGTAACAGTTTTATAGCAGTGGTATTAGTGAAGTAACAACGGTAATGAAATAAAAACAGCAGTAGCGATGATTGCAGTAGACAACATGATTAAAATACTGTAGGCACGTGGATGGATGAATGGGTGCTGCATGGATAAGATAGTTCATATAATAAGCAGGACATGGGCATTGCAAGTAATAATGATAAAAGCATCCTAGTATAAAGTAACCATAGTCATGTGTTCCTATTTAGTCGTGCGTTCTCGCAAGGAGAAACTTGCACGACATCTTTTCTCCTACCAGCCCGTTTGCAGTGGGGCCTCAAGGGAATCTTCTGGTAATTAAGGTAATCCTTTTAATAGAGTATCGGAGCAAAGCATTAGCAGTCCGTGAACACACATGATCCTCACATCATAGCCCTACCCTCCGGTTATCCTAATTATTGTCACTTTGGGGCCTCGGGTTCCGGACAACGATATGTGTATACAACTTGCAGGTATGATCAAAAATAATAATTATCCTCATGAATAAATAACATGTTCAGATCTGAGATCATGGCACTCGGTCCCAAAGTGACAAGCATTAAACACAACAAGTTGCAACAATGTAAAAAATACTAACAACAGATACTAGGCACTATGCCCCTAACAATCTTATTGCTATTACATGAACAATCTCATCCAATCCCTACCATCCCCTACAGCCTAAAGCAGGGAATTACTCACACATGGATGGGGGAATCATGGATGGTTGATGGAGAGGCGTCGGTGGTGGCGATAGCGATGATCTCCTCCAATTCCCCGTCCCGGCAGGGTGCCAGAACGGAGTTTCTGGTTCCCAGATTGGGGTTTTTGGTGGCGGCGGAGTAGCGGAACTCTTTCTGGAAAAACGTCGAACCCCCCTCTGTTTTTAGGGTCAGAGACTTAATATAGTTTGGAGGAGAGGTCGAGGGGGTGGCCGAGGCGGCCACACCACCCCTAGGCGCGGCCAGGGCTGGCCTGCGCCTAGGCTAGGTGTGGGCCCCTCGTGGCCCTTCTCTGAACACTTTAGGGTGAAATAGGGACTTTGCGATATTTTCTGGGAAATTTCCTGATAGTTGGATTTTTGCAAAAAAACGAGACACCAGAGAAATTCTGCTTATAACAACATTGTTCTGTGTTAGTTGTATTCAAAACACACAAATTATAGGGCAAACAACAACAAAAGTGTTCAGGAAAGTAGATACGTTTTGGACGTATCAACTTCCCCCAAGCTTAGCTTATTGCTTGTCCTCAAGCAATTTAGTGCCAACTGAGTGCAATAAAATAAACTTTCACAAACCTATTTGCTTCATATGATGTATATATTCTCACTATATGATCAAGTAGTTAGGTAATTCATCATAAGAAGTATGCGACTAAGGCTACTCAATAGTTATGCAAGCTATGAAAAGATACCAACACAATTATAAGCAACATGAAATATATGTATCTGCAGGATTGAAATGCTCATAATATGATATGATAAAGTGGTATCTCGCTTGCCCTTATTTGTGGAGCAAAACATAAATGCCAAGGCACCTCTGAAGTTCAAGAGAAGACTAGAAGTAAAAATATCGAAAGATTCAAGCATCACAGTTATACCACAATTAATCTTATTCCGGGACAAGCATATTACACTAAGAATGACAGCTATGCTTTCGAGAAGGTGCTCAAAGAAAGGATGGTGACTCAACATAAAAGTAAAAGATTGGCCCTGTGCAGATGGAATCAAGATTACTCATGTGCTAGAGCTTTTTTTATTTTGAATGCAATAGGAGTGTTCAAAATATATTTTGAGAGGTATGCATGTCTATGTCAACGACTGGCATCAAATGATTTATCATCCTTTCATATAGTAACCTCAAGAGAGGCTCCCATGTAGTTCTCCAATGCACACCATTATTTAGGATCTCTCCAGTACATAATGTGTGAAGCATTATTTGTTTATTTGTCTATTTTATATTTTATTTGGGATGGGCATCCAGTTGTCTTGCTCTTTTTACAATATTATGGACCAGCACATTATGCATGCTAGCCACGGTATGAAGTCATAAAAAGACAATAAAGCACTCAGTACTTCCTCATGAGCTAAAAAAAACACAAAAGAGGTAATAATTTTGAAGGTTTAAAGGTAGAACACAAGCAATTCACTTTGGAGTGGCGGTGAAATACCACATATAGGTATGTATGGTGGACACAATTGGCAACTTTAGTTTTTGGTAATTGGATGCACGAGTAGAGCTCATACTCAGTACAAGTGAAGGCTAGCAATAGACTGGGAAGCGACAATCAAGAAAGCAGTAACTATCATAATCATGCTTGCGACAAAACAAAATTAATAGAAGCATAAAAGTAATACAAGAATCTGAGGCAACATAAATCATCAAGGCTTAAATGACTGTTGTTTAGTCTTTATGCATGCATGAGCATGTGCCAAGTCGATTCAAATGAAACATTCAAAGGAGGATACCACAATGTCATACCGTTTTATGAATAGAGCAATGCAAGCAAACATCTATATGACATGCTACCTACTATTAGTAAATTGGAGCTAGTCCTGAGAGAGCAAAAAATACTAAGCATCATAAAGTAGCATACACCTTACACAAACAAACTAAGCATGTTCACATAAATGAGTATATGTACAAAAATGAAAACAAATAGAGTTCATACCAGCCTCTCACCACATCTCGAATTGTCATGACCGTCATTATTGCTCTTCACTTGTGTGGCTTGAATATATGAAATGATAACCAAGCTCCAATGATGTCACGGGAGACCATTGAACCATGCAGCAAACTTTACAAAACCAAACAAGAACAACAAATATTTTTAGGTTTTCAATTTTGAATCAACACACAATGCAAAATCTTTTTGGATTTTCGAATAGCAAACCATAACGAGAAAATGAAACAAACTAAAACTTAAAAACTAAATAAGAAAATGAAGAGAAACAACAGAAATATTTTTGATCTTTTTGTGTTTTGGAAAGTATAAACAAAATAAGAACAACAAAAGAAAGAAAACTAACATAGACACGCAAATGCAACTAGTGGCAGAAATTTGCCAACATAGAACAGCAGGCAAAGATCGATATTTTCGAATATGTTTTATTGATCAAATATAAAAGTGCAAAACTAATGAAAGTTAGATAACAATCTTGAGCATATGCTAAAAAATTGGAAGCTCAAAATTACGTTCGGTCTGGGAATACGAATTTTTATGGTGACAACACATAATCTGTTTTGGGACAGTAACTTCCGCAATTCTTACCTCCTTCCTATTAGAGGATATCCTTGGTATAAAAACGAAATAAATAGGATAAGAAGAGGTTATTACAGTGGTAACAAATTCCGAGATTCAATAAAAGAGAAATTACATAAATAAACTAAACAAGAACAAAAGAAAGTGAAACATGGATATACAAAGTTCCGACGGATATGATGTGTAGATGAGTGAGATGTCGGTATACCTCCCCCAAGCTTAGGCTTTTGGACTAAGTGGAGATGAATCCCAACGTGGGTAGTAGCTCCAGGCTGGTGGGTCATCCCTAGCATGATCGTACCCTGACCCTCGTGAGGAAGAAGAAGCAGAAGGCCCATAGTCATAGTCAGGTTGCTGATATGGGAACCCTGTAGTGTTGCAGGGCTGGACGAAATTATATTTGGCCTCCCCTCCATCGATCATCCTCTAGGTGCTGGCCATGCTCCTCTATGTATGACTCAAGATCATGCTCCATGAGCGACCACCCTTCCCTGACATCAAGGTTAAACAAAAGAGGCGCATGCGAATTGACTAAACGATCAAATTTAGCTACTCTCCGTGTTGATATGTTGAAAAAGGTTATTTCATAAGGTAGGTTGTTCCTGTTGGCTTGAAGAGAAAAAAAATTGTGTTGTATCACGGAATTAAGATCAAGCCTCTCTAATGGAAATTGAATGTCTAAATCATGCGGAACTAGACCGTGAAAGGCTAATAAACGAGAGGCAATGGGGCCTTCACAAATCCCTCCTTTCTCACAGTTAGTAGTAAGACGGGAAACTATCAAAGCACCCAAATTATAAGTCCTATCTCTTCTCAAGGCAGCATCTATAATATCTAAATCATATGAAGATAATTTATTTGCATTCTTTCTAGCTAGAACACACTTAGCAATGAAATACCGAATAGATGGAAGTTGAATACTTCGGATTTTACCACTCTCATCTGAGACACTCCTCCCCTGGAAGATTTATTTATAGAGGTCCATCAATAGTTTGGATCACTCCTTCATCCTTTCGCGCGATCCCCATTGTGGCACTCTATTGGCTGCACAAAAATCAGCAAAGGGCAAGTTGACAGCCTTATTGTAAATTTTATAGTGAACCATGGGGTTAGGAAAATTTCAACTACATCTAAAATCCTGCACCACAAACATAGTTATTTTTGCATATTAGTAAGGTTCAGCATCAACAAAACATTCTAACCCTGCATTGGAGATCAAAGTCTAGAAATCCTGCAAAATCCCTGCAGCCCTCATGAACTCCGAACATGGATAAAGAGAAGGGAAAACTCCTTCTTCACGGTGGACCATCATGACTTCATTCACCTCCAATTCATGTTGAATGAGTTGGTGTACATTGGCTTCCATCTCTGAACTTTTTAACAAACCTCATAAAAATGATTTTAAGACAAACAAGAGGACTAAACATGCATCAAAAAACTTATCTAAGCATAGTACAAGCATGAAAGCTCACTTAACATGTCACCTACAGCAGCAAAATACTCAAGAAATACTCCACTAAACAAAATTCTACTTGGATAATTGGAGGAGTCACATACCGGAGATCAAATGCTCCAAATTTTAGCAGGAAATATGGGCTGAGCAATGAGATCGAAAATTGCGAGCAAGAACAGCAAGAACACAGGTTTGAGCAATGGTGATGTGTTTTTTCAGGTGAGAGAGTAGAATGGCAGAGGGAGGAGCAAGTGGAGGGCCAAGGGGCCCCACACCAGGCCTTGGCGGGCCTGGGTGTCCCCCGCGCCACCACATGGTGTGGTGAGCTGGTGGGTCCCCCTGGGTTGCCCCACGTGCCTCTCTGCCCCTTTTCATGCGTAATTTTTTTGTAAAGGTTTTTTTGGAGTTTTTCGAGAAACTTTATTTTTGGGCAATTTCTAGAATTTGAATAATGATTCTAACACATGAAAACAATTATGGAATGATGTAAAACAATCTTAAAACCAAATCTACAGAAGTTCTAAAACATTCTAATATGAAACTAATTAGTGGTGCATAGGTGAAAACATAGTTTCATTCATTCAAAATTACTTTGTTAACAAGGTTGATCAAGTCTTGTTACCAAAACAATTTTATATGAAACAAAACTTTGCAGTTCACTGTATGATTATGTTACCTCAATCTTGACAGGCATAGTCCCAATCATGACAATATCATTCTCTTTCTTTGGCATTGGAATAGGCAAATGAAATTTCCTAATCTGGATGGTCTCAATGTTAATAATTGAATTTAGACCATATTTCCTATCCATCTTCTTGGGAAAATAAACCATGTGCTCGTTGTCATCAACATTAAAAATTACTTTGCCTTGGTTGCAACCAGCAACAACCCCTGCAATGTTAAGAAAAGGTCTCCCAAGAATAATGGACATATTATCATCTTCGGGCATTTACAGCACAACATAGTCAGTTAATATCATATGATTATGAGCCACTTGAACATGAACATCCTCACATATACCAACAGGAATAGTAGTAGACTTATCAGCCATTTGCAAGGATATACATTTGGTATTAACTTTTCTAGATCAAGTCTCTTATAGAGAGAAAAAGGCATAACACTAACTCCTGCTCCCAAGTCACACAAAGCAGTTCTAACACAATTATCTTTTATGGAGCATGGAATAGTGGGTATACCTGGATCTCCAAGCTTCTTTGGAACCTTGCCATTAAAAGAATAATTAGCGAGCATGGTGGAGATTTCCTCATTAGGAATCTATCTTTTATTAGAGACAATATCTTTCATATACTTTGAATAAGGAGGCAATTTAATAGCATCAGTCAAAGGAATTTGCAAAAACAAAGGTTTCATCCATTCACAGAACTTGTTATAGTGTTCTTCTTCCTTTGATTTGTGTTTCTTATCAGGAAAAGGCATTGGTTTTTGCACCCAAGGTTCTCTCTCACTACCATGTTTATTAGCAATGAGATCTTCCTTAGTGTACTTTGTATTCTTAGTATGTTTTTCAGGCTCCTCTTTAATTTCTTCTTTATCGGAAGCATAATTTTTATCATTACCACTTTCAGTTGCTGCATCATTGATAGATATATACTATTAGGATCTTTAGCAGGTTCAGAGGATTCTACAATAGTTTTATGTTTCTTCTTCTTTTTCTTAGACTTAGTCCTAGTATCATTAGCTCGTTGAGAATCTTGTTCAATTCTCTTTGGATGCCCCTCAGGATATAAAGGATCCCGAGTAGTAGCACCACTTCTAGTACTTATTTCATAAGCATGTTTTTCCCTAGAAGCACTAATTACCAAATCTCTTTGCACTTTACTGAGATGATCAATTTGAGTTTGAACCATATGAAAATGTTTAACAAGCATTTTAACATCATTAGAGGTTCCTTCCACAATATCATACAAATTATTGATAGCTCTAGAATTTTCCATTAGATGATTTTCCGCTCTCTTATTAAATTTATCTTCCTTAACAATATAGTTATCAAATTCATCTAAGCATTGATTAGGAGGTTTGGAGTAGGGAATATCTCTACTATCAAAATATTGGAGAGAGTGTACCTCAATAGTGGAAGAACGAGGGATTGGCTTACATAATTCTTCTATAGGTGGTAGATTCTTCACATCTTCAGATTTAATACCCTTCTCCTTAAAGAGATTTCTTGGCTTCCCACATCACTTCATCATTTAATTCAATCATTCCCCTTTTCTTCGGTGTTGGTGTTGGCTTCCGTGTAGTCCAATCATCATAATTTTAGCTTATTTTGGCCAATAATTCTTCAGCTTCAGCAGGAGTTCTTTTCCCAAAAACACAACCAGCACAACTATCCAGGTATGTTCTAGATTCAACAGTTAGTCCATTATAGAATATAACAAGGAGTTCATTCTTAGCTAATGGATGTCTAGGTAGTGCTCTAATTAAATAACAAAATCTTGCCCAAGATTCAGGCAATTTCTCTCCTTCTACCTGCACAAAGTCAAAGATTTTCTGCAAAGCAGCATGTTGAGCACTAGCAGGGAAATATTTCTGAAAGAAAGCATTAACCAAACCAATAGGACTATCAATAGATCCAGGAGATAAATTATCATACCAAATTTTAGCTGCCCCTTTCAAAGAGAAAGGGAAAAATTTAGTGACAACGTAAGTGTGTTTCTTAATATCATCAGAGAATAAATTGCTCAAGGTAGAGAGTTCATTCATATGTTTCATAGCACTTCCATTTTCAGTACCACAAAAGGTTCTTTCTCAACAATAGATATGTAAGATAAATCCAGAGAGAAATCGTAATCCTTATCTCTAATGTTTATGAGAGATGTGGCAAACTTAGCATCAGGAGACGGTTTATATCTAACAGGTCGTCTTGCAAGAAGACTTTTAATAGCACTTTCATCTCTAGTAGCATGACATTCTTCAATGAAGTCATCATCAAGTTCAATATAAGTTTCATCAAGATCATCACTAGGATTTCCTCTAAGCTCAGGTGAACTAACAGGTGTAATAGTATTTTCAGTGTTTTCAATTTGTTTAGCTCTAGCAATTGTAGTGTCTAGGAAAGGACCTAATGAACCACTCTTATCAAGCACACTAGAAGCATCATCAAAATCATCAGGAGCATTTTCAGATTCGACATAAGTAGCACTATGTGTAGCATGTGGATGTGGTGGAGCAAGAAGCTTACTCATAACAGATGGCGAATCAAGAGCACCAGAGGTGTTTAGAGTTGTACCTCTTCTTGTAGTGGATGGCAATATTGGGAATTTCCCTTCACGAGCTTTCCCCATAATAAATAAATTGCAGCAAACAATATCACCTTCAAGTGGGCTTATAAATAAAGCTATGCTCCCCGGAAACAGCGCAAGAAAATAGTCTTGATGACCCACAAGTATAGGGGATCGCAATAGTCTTCGAGGGAAGTAAACCCAAATTTATTGATTCGACACAAGGGGAGCCAAAGAATATTTATAAGCTTTAACAGGTGAGTTATCAATTTAGCTGCACATGTAAATAGACTTGCTCGCAACAGTTTATCAGTGGTAACAGTTTTATAGCAATGGTATTAGTGAAGTAACAACAGTAATGAAATAAAAACAGCACTAGCGATGATTGCAGTAGACATCAGGATTAAAATACTGTAGACACATGGATGGATGAACGAGCGCTGCATGGATAAGATAGTTCATATAATAAGTAGGACATGGGTATTGCAAGTAATTATGATAAAAGCATTCTAGTATAAAGTAACCATAGTCCTGTGTTCCTATTTAGTCGTGTGTGTGCTCGCAAGGAGAAACTTGCATGACATCTTTTGTCCTACCAGCCTGTTTGCAGTGAGGCCTCAAGGGAATCTACTGGTAATTAAGGTACTCATTTTAATAGAGTACTGGAGCAAAGCATTAACACTCTGTGAACACAAATGATTATCACATCATAGCCATCCTCTCCGGTTATCCCAATTATTGTCACTTTGAGGCCTGGGGTTCCGGACAACGATATGTGTATACAACTTGCAGCTATGATTAAAAATAATAATTATCCTCATGAATCAATAACATGTTCAAATCTGAGATCATGGCACTTGGGCCCAAAGTGACAAGCATTAAGCACAACAAGTTGCAACAATGTCAAAAATACTAACAATGGATACTAGGAACTATGCCCCTAACAATCTTATTTCTATTACATGAACAATCTCATCCAATCACTACCATCCCCTGCAGCCTACAGCGGAGAATTACTCACACATGGATGGGGGAATCATGGATGGTTGATGAAGAGGCGTCAGTGGTGGCGATGGCGATGATCTCCTCCAATTCCCCGTCCCGGCAGGGTGCCAGAACGGAGTTTCTGGTTCCCGGATTGGGGTTTCTGGTGGCGGCGGAGCATCGGAACTCTTTCTGGAAAAATGTCGAACGCCCCCTTTGTTTTTAGGGTCAGAGGCTTAATATAGTCCGGAGGAGAGGTCGAGGGGGTGGCCGAGGCGGCAAAACCACCCCTAGGCATGGCCAGGACTGGCCCGCGCCATGGCCAGGTGTGGGCCCCTCGTGGCCCTTCTCCGTCTCGTCTTCTGGCTCCATGAGTCTTCGGGTGAAATAGGGATTTTCGATATTTTTCAGGAATTTTCCTGAAAGTTGGATTTCTGCACAAAAAAAGAGACACCAGAGCAATTCTGCTGAAAACTGCGTTAGTTCGTGTTAGTTGTATTCAAAAAACATAAATTAGAGGGCAAACAACAACAAAAGTGTTCGGGAAAGTAGATACGTTAAGGACGTATCACCCCTCCCCTTCTTTGCAGACCTAGGGCAACGTCGGCATAACACTACCGCTAAGCCATACCGCTGTAGTAGCACAAGTCTATTCGTGCCACGCCTCGCTGGAGTACAGGCTCGGAGCTGAGGTAGTGGAGAGGACTTGCCCACATCACTAGCGTCCTTGTTGGCCGCGCATCTGTTGGGAGCGCCTACCGGCCTCGACCCAGGACCTGTTCGGTCAATTGCCCGGTATGGTCTTGACGAACTTTTCGGATGCCGTTTCCGGCCATTTTGCGCAAATTTTATTTGCCATTGATCCACTGTTGGTTCCCTGCAGATGGACATCGGGTCGTCGCTCAAGAGGCTCCAGCAAATGCATTGACACCTCTTCCGACATGGAGTCCGATGTGACGTCGCAGCTCATGGTTGTTGCGGCCTCCATCCTCCACGAGCACCATGCTAAGACGATGCCGGTGTATCGGGGCTCGACTAAGGGCCGCAAGCCGCTCGGCCAACGTACCGTGCAACCGAGTCGGTGGGCATGCCCGACTCTACGAAGACTACTTCCACCTCACCGATCCGGTGTACAAGGAGCACATGTTCTGGTGGCTCTACTGGATGTCAAGAGGCATGTTCATGGTCATTCTACGGGGAATAAGAGACTATGACCCCTACTTCCAATGCAGGCTTTGCATGATAGTATTTAGTGTTTCCATCTCCATCAATGAGTTCCAATTCTCTTTCTCTTTTCAACCACTTAGTTTCTTCCTCTTTGATAATTTTACCTAGTTGGTTTTAAAATAGATCATGAGCAGTTCTATGACTTCTATCCTCTACATCAAGTGCAAATTATTCCCCTTTCTTTTCTAGATTACCAAGTTGTTGTGCAATCTCTTTCCTTTTATCTTGTATTCTCCTTCTACATTTATGTTCTAACCTTTAAGTGTGCTCCTCGGGCACTTGGACCTTCTTTTACATTGATCTATTTTTTTGTGTGACCCTCTGAAGGTTTCACTCCACTATTTTTAAAATTAAATCGGGTAAACCATCTCTTTGAAACTAGCAGCTTTCAAATCTAAAGACTGTTGGCAAAAGAGGTTTTTTCTCCCGATTTAATTAAAAGTGAGCATGATTTCAGGCCTCACTTCGCTGTGTTGTCACACAAACATGAGGGGAATGTTCCTCGGAGGAGGGTGATACCAGCACCCTATCTAGTAACTAAAAAGTAGGTTCTGCATGGTTGTTATCACTATTTCTTGGATCCCACAAAATCAAGTTTATATTCAGATATGCTATCTTTGATGAATCTACAATTCCAAAACAAATAGGCATGCGCCAGAAAAAGCGGGTGTGCATGCTTACGCCGCAGGCTACCACAACGGCTTCCTTGGCCGCCGAGTTGCCGCATATCCGGTGTTGCTTGTTCGCTCGACAGATGGTGCTTAGATACATCTCTCATGCAGAGACTGTGGATGAAATCATTACTTTCTCATTTCTCCAATTCAACTTTTAAACAGGGGCATAAGAGTTTTGTTATTGTGAAAACCTAAAGATACCCACATACTATTTTGTAAAATACTCCATTCGATCATTATTATAAGACTTATTTTTGGAAGTACATATATCTAGACGCGTTTGAGTGTGTAGGTTTATTCATTTTGATCTATATCCAGTTTACACTGAAATATCTAAAATATCTTATTATAGTGAACGGAAGAAGTAACATTCTGTGTCTAAATTTTCTTACTTGTATTTTTAACGTTCCTTTAACTTTTCATATTTGTAACGTTTGTTAGATCTCAAATTGAATTGGATCGGGGCAGCCGCAGCTAGTTCTCCATGATACCACGCCCCACAGCTCCCCGGCGTAGTAATTTTTTTGAATCATCCAACCAGGGACGGAGCTGCTTGAGAGGCGTTTTGGTCAGCTGACCCCAATGGAAACAACCTAAACCTTCATTACTTAACACTAGCAAACCATTATTTACAGAAGATGACACCAGTCAAATAGAGTGAGTGTGTGCATGACAGCGGACATATTTTTTCATAGCTTCGTCCCTGCATCCGACCCTTTTTATTATTTCAAATTAGTGGAATGCAGATGCCCTCAGGCGGATCGATGGACCAAACATGTCATCTTACATGCAGTGATAATACTAAACGTGGCAGCTCATGTGCTTCCATGTTGGACAGTCTGTCTTTCATTCACAAATGTGGCCTTCAAAATCCCTGCCACACTCGCCTTTATTTCCCAGATGATATGGCTATATTTCCCCAGGTTTTCCTCATGCATTGTCCCGATAGCGAAAATCAAGCTTTCCCGGACTATTAGTGCTCTAATGTCCCCAGATCAGCTATAACAGCATATTGCAAATTAACAACCAATGCACACCCATGAAGTCACCAGTATCAGAATCCCGCCAGCATCAACGTTGAGCTTCGCCACTCTCGGCAGGTTCGACATGCATTACCTGTCCACAAGAAAGATTGAGCGGTGTTGATGGTGGCGGGTGTAATCAGCCAACATATCACGGAGATCTGGCCATGGCTAGTAGAGGAAAACCGAACTTTCAAGCTGGCTTTTGTATAGGTTAGGTTAGGTCCTCCATGCCGCTGCGCCGCCGCGCCGCCGCCGACCCTAGGTAGGTCCCCTCGTGCCGCCGGCGTCCGCCGCCGACGGTCGTTTCCCTTCTTCGTCCCCCTTCCCCCTCTCTCGGCGCTTCATGGCGGTTTCGGCTTCGTCGGAGGCGGGTGCGGCCGGTGGGGCGCAGATGGAGCCGAGGTCCCCGAGGAGCCCGGGATCTGCCTCGTCCATACGGCCCATCGTCTCGGGCCTGGGGCTCTCCGGTTCATCCACAGCCTCGCCGGAGGAGGTCTCCTCTGGGCGCGCGGAGGGGCCGGCGCCGGCGGAGGGTGTCCGTGTTCCGGTCCAGGACAGGCTGGTGTGGGAACAGCCCAAGCTTTCCAGGAAAGCGAGGTGGCGGAGGCGCAAGCAGCTGCAGAAGAGGCGCTCCGTCGACCGCCCTCCTCCTCGCCCAATCTCACCGGGCACGGAGGATGCGTGCTTCAAGTGCCTGCAGCCGGGCCACTTCAAGCGTGGCTGCACTAATGAGCAAGTTTGCATCAGATGTGTTGAGGAAGGACATGGTTCGGGTGGGTGCAAGCGTCCGCGCAGCCCGGACTCGGAAGAGGAACTGCGGCGGAAGGCCATGGCGGCGGAGGCGCTTCGGCGGGCGACGGGGAACCGGCCTGGTGGACGTGGTTTGGATGCGCCTGCTGCTCGACAGCCTGGTGCGGCTAATCTGCGTTCGCCTGCTGGGGATCTACGGGCCTTCCCGTTTCTGAGGTTGCCGCCGTCAGGGCCGGGAGCACCGATGGGCGAGGTGTGGCCAGCTTTGAGTCAGACAGTGGCGGCAGCAACTGTTAGACCAAAGTTGCCACCTTGCATCGTGCGCCGCTCGGAGAGCATGATCGCTCTGGAAGATAAGTTCAAGTTTTCTCTGGTGGCTTATGTTGGAGGGGCGAGGCTGAGGGTTTCTCGCGAGCAGGTGGCGGAGGCGCTGGTGCAGAAGGTGCTCATTCCCTGTGGAGCCTTCTCCGTCCACTACTACAAGCCAGAAGATTTCATCATCGTCTTCGCCGTGCAGGAGTTCAGAGATCGAGTGGCGGCTTTGCCTAAGCTCCCGCACGGTTGCTTCACTCTCTTCTTCCGCCAGTGGAACAGGCAGGCGCATGGTCTCTCCTTGCGTTCTAATGTTTGTCTTGCTCTGGAAGGGATTCCGTCGCATGCTTGGGATTTAGACACGGTGCAAGGGGTGCTAGACTCCTCGTGCTCTGTTGTTGCTATGGCGCCTGAGACGGCAAGCAGGGAGGACCTGGGCACGTTCAAGGTGGAGGCTTGGGCAGCCAATCTGGAGGACATTCCGACGGAGCGGGAGCTCTGGGTGCCGGAGCCATCGCAGCCGGCGGGTGGCATGCCAAGCGGCCCCTCCGGGCCTGCGTCAGTTCGTCGTGACAATGAGAAGATGCTGCTGGTGTACCGTATCCTGATCCATGTCTCTCGGATCGATGAGTTCTGCGAGCTGGAGGATCCGAGGCCGACTGCTAGAGCTGGCCTACATCGTTCGTCTGAGCTTGGCCATCTGGGGCCTGAAGGTGCGGATGGCACTGGCGAGGGGTTCTGGACCTCTCGCGATGTGGCTTGGGTGCCGGGGAGACCGGATTGTCATGGAGCCGGGGTTTTCGGCCGCCGCCATCTCGCCGGCGGCGGGGTTGCTTGGAGGCTGCCACAGGTGGAGGGCCAGTGTTTCTCGGAGCAGAGGATCCATGCCGGTCCGATCGTGCCGGAGGATCAGCTGTCGGGGGGGCAGGTGGTGTTAGTCGGGTACGAGCGCGGAAGCCCCGGCGCGTGTAGACGTGGAGCGTCGACAACCAAGCGTTGAGCAGATCCAGGACAAGTCTGAGCAGGTTTCGTCCTGTGGTGCGGAAGCGTCTGATCCCAATGCTGATTTGGAGCAGGCAGACAAGGAAGATGGCAGGGATGCCAGTTTCTCACCTTTGGAGGGTGGCCGTTTGACCGGGACAGGTGGCAAGGAAGCTCTGGAGAATATACCGGTTCAAGATCCGGTTCTGGACACGTCCCAGGAAGGGACGGGTAGCAAGTTGGCTCATGTCTCTGAGTAGCAATCCTCTGCTATTTCGCTGACCGAGTCAACTTCCTCGATGCTGCGGGACCCTCCTTTAATTCTTGATATGATACGGGAAGAGCCACGAGTTATTCTTTTTGGGTCGCAGGAGTACGTCCAAATTCCTGTGTCTCCGGAGGATCTGGTAAGGCAGCAGGCGAGGCCGACGGGCCAGGATGGGCCGGTGGAGGCGTTTGAACCAGAGGAGGTTGTTGGGCCTAGTTTGCCTCAGCAGGAAGATTCGTATGATGGGCCTAATGAGCTGATGCAGATCATCGACAACGTGCCAGATGAGGAACAGTGCCAGGCATTGGCGGCGCAGGAAAGGCTGGTGTTAGCAAAGATTAAGGGCTTCTGTGCCAATCTTCTCAAGAAACTGACGCCTCCCCTGCTCAGGGAAATCGACTCGTCCAGGAAGCTTCGAGTGGAGGCGGAGCCCTTTACCTCGAGACGTGTGACACGGCGAACGGCCACCACGGCAACGCCATCCAAGCCTCCCAGGAAAGTATCTGCGGTGGATAATGTCTTGCTCAAAGCCTTGGGCATTGCATCGTGTGACCTGGAGGTGGAGGAGAGACATATGCAGGATCTGCGCATGGTCTTCGACTCGCATATTAGGGAGCTGCACTTAAGGGCGCTGGCCGCAATTTATGGGGCCTCTGTTCCTACGAACCTTCACAGTTTAGAGGCTTCCTCGCCGGTGTGGATTAGCGCTTAGTTGCGTGTGATCCTGGTGTTTCAAACCTTTCTATGGATTGTAACCCAGAGGTCCTTGACCGGAACATTCGGGGGTTGAACGATCCAGATAAACCGGATGCGGTGCGGGAGTTTGTTTCCTCGGTTAAGGTGAACATGGTGTGCCTACAGGAAACTAAAATGGCGGTGATCGATAACTATACGGTTCTCCAGTGTCTCGGTCCCTCTTTTGACGGTTTTGCTTTTTTACCAGCGGTGGATACTAGAGGAGGAATTCTTATCGCTTGGGACTTGTCGGTTCTTTCGGTGTCTGACATTACGATGGACTCTCATGCGATTACTGGCTTGGTTCATACGCTTAACCAAGCAAGCTGGTGGATCACGGTGGTCTATGGGCCGCAGAGTGTTGAGGAGAAGGAACTTTTCCTCGCGGAGTTAGCGGTGAGGAGGT
This sequence comes from Lolium rigidum, assembly GCF_022539505.1. Classification (NCBI taxonomy): domain Eukaryota; kingdom Viridiplantae; phylum Streptophyta; class Magnoliopsida; order Poales; family Poaceae; genus Lolium; species Lolium rigidum. The sequence goes on along the minus strand of NC_061512.1, from coordinate 173,128,883 downwards.
AGTTGTGCCCGGGACCTTGGCTTATATATGTTAGGTGACTTCAACATGATTTTGAGAGCTTTGGAGAAAAACAACAGCAACATTGACAGAAGGGCTATGAATCTGTTCCATACGTTTGTCAGTGATCATGAACTTAAGGATATCTACATGCACTGCAGGCTTTTTACTTGGAGCAATGAACGTAAAGTGCCCACCATGTCTAGGATTGACAGATGCTTGGTTTCGGTGGATTGGGACATTTTGAACCCTGATAGCGTCCTACAGGCCCTGTCGTCGGCAGTTTCTGATCATGCTCAGCTACATTTGTCCTTAAACGCTGCTCATAGGCCTAAGCGAAGATTCCGTTTTGAGTTGGTGTGGACCAAGCTGGAGACGTTTTTGGAAGCAGTTCAGGAGGCTTGGCAGTGTGACAGCTCCATATCTGACCCTTTCAAGAGAATGGATGCGCTCCCGGAATACGGCCCTCTATCTTCAGGCCTGGGGACAGCGGAGAATCAGTGACATCAAGTTAAAGTTGGCCGTGGAAAACTCGATTATCTTGAAGTTGGAAGGGGCTCAAGACAGGAGAACCCTTTCGTTGGAAGAGGCTTGGCTGCGACGTTTCCCCAAACAAATAGTCCTGCAGCTGTCCTCCCTGGAACGTACAATGGCTAGACAGAGATCCTGTGTACGTTGCCTACAAGAGGGAGATGCCAATTCCCGGCTGTTCCATGCTTTTGCTAATGGAAGAAGAACTAAAAACCATATTGGCGCTATTCAGGTGGGCAGAGATCTGATTACTGACAAAGGGCAAAAGGAAGCTTGCTTCTTTGAGGCCTACAACAAGCTGCTGGGTGAGATTCAGGTGCGCGATAACACCCTGGATCTGGACAAGCTAGAGTTGCCGATCCTGGACCTACAGGATGTCGATGCTATTTTTACGGAAGAGGAGGTGTGGGGTGTCATTAGGGAGTTTATCAGGCTCCAGGCCCTGATGGGTGTATCGGGGCTTTCTTTCAGAAAGCTTGGCCGTTGATTAAGAACGACGTGATGGCAGTGGTCCTCAAGTTGTTCGTAGGCGACGGAGGAGTTTTGGCAATCAACAAGGCCCTGATCACGCTCATTCCTAAGAAGGCGGAGGCCAAGGAGATTGGGGACTACATACTGATTAGTTTGGTGCATAGCATGGCGAAGGTTTCTCGAAGATCTTGGCTAACAGGGTGAGACCGAGGCTGGGCGACCTAGTGAGTCCTAACCAATCCGCCTTCATTCGTGGAAGAAGCCTTCATGACAATTTCATCCTCGTGAGGCAGGTTGCTAGGAAGATCAATGCTAAGAAGATTCCTGGTGTCTTAATCAAGTTGGACATCACTAGAGCTTTTGACTCGCTGTCGTGGGCATTTTTAATGGAAGTGTTCAGCAAGTTTGGTTTCTCGGATATCTTTCGAAGATGGGTAGCGATTTTATTGTACACGGCCTCCACAAAGGTCTCGGTGAATGGTGTTCCGGGAAGCAAGATCTGTCATGCGAGAGGGTTGCGACAGGGAGACCCTATCTCCCTGACGTTCTTCGTTATGGTGATGGAAGTGCTTACGGCGTTAATCAGACTAGCTTGCTCCGAACAGATGCTATCCCCGATTCCTGGGGTGTTTCCCCTTCAGCGGTTGTCGGTTTTCGCGGATGATGCGGTGCTATTTGTGAAGCCTCTGCCTTCGGATCTTCTCTCGGTGAGATATATCCTAGACGTGTTTGGTCATGCCTCAGGCCTGCGCATTAACTACAGGAAAACCTCGGCTACTATGATTAGAGGCACTGCGCGGGATAGAAATCTGGTGAGGAACATGCTCCGATGCGCCATTGTTCATTTCCCTATCAGATACCTTGGGCTGCAGCTTGCTTTGAGACCTCTGACTAAAGTGGAATGGCAGCCGGTTCTTGATCGTGTGATTGAGTTTATTCCTGTGTGGCAAAGAGGGTTGATACAGAAGCAAGGCCGGTCGGTGTTGATCAAGTCGGTCATTGCAGCCAAACCGGTTCACCATTTGTTAGTGGCGGATGCACCGGACTAGTTGCTTGAAGAGGTGCAGAGATGGATGAGGGCGTTCCTTTGGGTTGGGAAGAAACAGATCTCCGGTGGTCAGTGTCCGGTTGCTTGGGACAGAGTTTGCAGACCGCTTTGCTACGGTGGGTTGGGAGTCATTTGTTGGAGATATGCCCAAGAGGCAATAATAAAATGGTTATCATTATATCTTTGTGTTTATGATAAATGTTTGCATACCATGCTATGATTGTATTAACCGAAACATTGATATATGTGTGTTATGTAAACAACAAGGAGTCCCTAGTAAACCTCTTGTATAACTAGCTTGTTGATTAATAGATGATCATGGTTTCGTGATCATGAACATTGTATGTTGTTAATAACAAGGTTATGTCATTGGATGAATGATATAATGGACACACACCCAAATAAGCGTAGCATGAGATCGAGTCATTAAGTTCAACTTGCTATAAGCTTTCAATACATAGTTACCTAGTCCTTCGACCATGAGATCATGTTAATCACTTACACCGGAAGGATGCTTTGATTATATCAAACGCCATTGCGTAAATGGGTGGTTATAAAGATGGGATTAAGTATTCGGAAAGTGCGAGTTAAGGCATATGGATCAAGAGTGGGATTTGTCCATCCCGATGACGGATAGATATACTCTGGGCCCTCTCGGTGGAATGTCGTCTGATTAGCTTGCAAGCATGTGACTAGGTCACAAGAGATGACATACCATGGTACGAGTAAAGAGTACTTGTCAGAAACGAGGTTGAACTAGGTATGGAGATACCGATGATCGAACCTCGGACAAGTAAAGTATCGCGTGACAAAGGGAATTGGTATCGTATGTAAATGGTTCAATCGCACTAAGTTATCGCTGAATGTGTGGGAGCCATTATGGATCTCCAGATCCCACTATTGGTTATTGGTCGGAGAGGAGTCTCGACCATGTCTGCATAGTTCACGAACCGTACGGTGACGCGCTTAAGGTTCGATGTCGCATAAGTAGATTCGGAATATGAGATGGAGACCGAAGTTTGTTCGGAGTCTCGGATGGGATCCGGGACATCACGAGGAGGTCCGGAATGGTTCGAAGAATAAGATTCATATAAGGGAAGTTATTTTCCGGGGTTCGGAAAAAAGTTTTGGTGTTTGACCGGAGCTTCTAGAAGGTTCTAGAGGGCCACCGGTGGGCCCACCACCCTGGGAGGGACCACATGGGCCAAGGGAGTGCAGCCTGGCCTAATGGGCCAGGGGCACCAAGCCCTCAAGGCCCAGCCGGCCAGCCCCCCTAGGGATAAGATCAAATCTCGGAGGATAAAATCAAATCCCTAAAATCGAGGGAGCAACTTTGGAAGGGGAAGCAAACTTGGAAGGGGATGATTTCTGACCCCCCCTTTCCTTCTGTGCGCTGGTGGGGCCCAAGGGGCTTCCTTGGCTGTCCCTCCCTCTATAAATAGAGGAGAGGGGCAGCCGACCATTGGCCCCTGACACACCAAAGTCTGTCGCCCCCTCTCTCCTCCACCGCAAGTCTGCTCCGGCTTGGCGAAGCCCTGTAGCTTTTCTCCTCCACCACCACCATGCCGTCGTGCTGATGGGATTCCGAGGGGATCTACAACACCTCCTCTACCCGCTGGAACGGAGAGAGGACGGGCGTCATCGATACCGTATGCACGACCGAGTACGGAAGTGTTGCCGGATTGCAGCACGGGACGATCGACTACATCAACAACAAGATCTAATCTCGTAGGCTTTGGAATCTTCGAGGGTTAGTCTCACATACATCTCGTTGCTTCGATCTTGGTAGATTAGATCTTGCTTCTTCCTAGATTGGATCTTGGTTTTTGTTCATGTTCACGGTAGAATGTTTTTCCATGTAACGAACCCTTCAGTGGTATCAGAGCCGTTCAATGCATAGATCTATTGCACGAGTAGAACACAATGGATTTGTGGGCGTAGATGCTTTTGTTGTTTTTAGTTAGTGTACTTTGCATCTTGCGGGATGGTGGGATGAAGCGGCCCGGGGTAACTTTACATGACCGCGTCTCATGAGACTTGCTCCACGCTTGACATGTAACTTGTATTGCATAAGTGACTTTGCGGGTGTCTGTCTCTCTCACCATAGTTAAGATTCAATCTACTCTTTCTATTGACAACATTAGTGTCACCGTTGTGGTTCATGTTCGTAGGTAGATTGGATCTTACTCAAAAACCCTAAACCACGTAAAATATGCAAACCAAATTAGAGGCGTCTAACTTGTTTTTGTAGGGTTTGGTGATGTGATATGGCCATGATGTGATGATGATTATATTTGATGTATAAGATGTTCATTATTGTATTATGGCAACCGGAAGGAGCCTAATGGTTGTCTTTAAATTTGTTAAGACCTGTGTGTCTATTCATTATGTAATAGATTTATTTCAAGTAGTTGTTATAGTAGCTATAAGTGATGGACAACCATGAAGCGGCGCAATGGACCTTGGTGCAATGCTGGTGATGATGAAGATCATGCTCATGTGCTTTGGAGATGGAGATCAAAAGCATAAGAAGAAAGGCCATATCATATCACATATTATGAATTGCATGTGATGTTAATCATTTATGCATCTTATCTTGCTTAGATCGCGACGGTAGCATTATAAGATGATCCCTCACATTAATATCAAGATAATAAAGTGTTCTCCCCTCGTATGCACCGTTGCTAAAGTTCGTCGTTTTGAAGCATCTCGTGATGATCGGATGTGATAGATTCTACGTTCACATACAACGGGTGTAAGCCATGTTGCACACGCGGAAATACTTGGGTTTGCTTGATGAGCCTAGCATGTACAGACATGGCCTCGGAATACAGGAAACCGAAAGGTTGAACACGAGTCATATGGATGATATGATCAACATGTTGATGTTCACCATTGAAGCTACATCATCTCACGTGATGATCAGATTTGGTGTAGTGGATATGGATCGTGTGTCACTAAACAACTATGAGGGATGTTGTATTAAGTGGGAGTTTATTAGTAATTAGATTAAAACATGAACTAATTATCATGAACATAGTCTAAATAGTATTTTGAATTAAATTGTAGAATTGGCATCCGTTATCTACCATACGCTAGTCTTGTAATTGATATAGAAATATTGTTAAGTCTGACAAGTAACTTTACGGACTGGTACCGTATTGTTAAAGAATCAAGAAATGATTAAGTCCTATTGCAAACTTTTAGTAAACCTCACATTGCTGATTCAAAGAGCAATGGTTTCAATTAGTACCTAAAATCATCTTGTCTCCGTGAAACTTGAAGTTCAAATCCGTTTGAAAAGTAAGGAGCTAGAAATTTTGTTTTCAGAAATAAGCGAGGTATGAGATATATGTGATATCTAAGACCTTAGTGCAAGATGATAGAATATAACTTAGTGGGACTACATAAACTCATAAATTTTATGGGAATGTACGAAGGTTGAAGACGCTAGGCGTCCCAATCCTCCAACTAGTTGGGCAATAACGATATTCGCACATCCATGAAGTGATCGTCCTTAGTATGCACCATTGCTAAGACTCATCGTTTCGAAGCATCACGTGATGATCGGGTGTTATAGATTCTACGTGTGCATACAATGGGTGCAAGCCAGATTTGCAGTACTAAGGTTAAACTTTACGAGCCTAGCATGTACAGACATGGTCTCGGAAAGTCTTCATGATTTGACGGATAAAATTATGAGTGAAATTGTTCATCACATTAAAAAGTTACTAATAGTGAAATATGGAAAACTTGTCATGTGATGATCAACTTCAAAGTAAGAACCTCAAGGTTATTGTTATTTGACTAGTGGACCTAGAAGTTATTGAAGGTGAAGTGTTTTCTGAGAATGCGGAAAGCTAAAAGAGAAACTACAAAAGATTTTTGGCAGAAAGAAAGAAAAGACTAGAAAGTCGAGCTCATGTGTATATAGATGATATACATGTTATGAATGTATTCCTTGTTTGGTCACACAATGAAATTCTTGGGTATTTGTACCATATTGGTTGGTATGATGTGTCATACAAAACAACACAATACAAGAATACAATGGCCTAAGTGACTGATACGTCTCCGACGTATCGATAATTTCTTATGTTCCATGCCACAATATTGATGATATCTACATATTTTATGCATACTTTACGTCATTATTATGCGTTTTCCGGAACTAACCTATTGACGAGATGCCGAAGGGCCGGTTCTTTGTTTTCTGCTGTTTTTGGTTTCAGAAATCCTAGTAAGGAAATATTCTCGGAATCGGACGAAATCAACGCCCGGGGTCCTATTTTTCCACGAAGCTTCCAGAAGTCCGAAGGGGAAACGAAGTGGGGCCACGAGGTGGGGACACAGTAGGGCGGCGCGGCCCAAGCCCTGGCCGCGCCGGCCTAGTGTGTGGCCCCATCAGGACTCCACCGACCTTGCCCTTCCGCCTACTTAAAGTCTCCGTCGCGAAAACCTTACCACGTTCGATGAAACCAGAGAAAACCTTCCAGAGCCGCCGCCATCGCGAAGCCAAGATCTGGGGTCAGGAGTCTCTGTTCCGGCACGCCGCCGGGACGGGGAAGTGCCCCCGGAAGGCTTCTCCATCAACACCACCACCATCTTCATCAACGCTGCTGTCTCCCATGAGGAGGGAGTAGTTCTCCATCGAGGCTCGGGGTCATACCGGTAGCTATGTGGTTCATCTCTCTCCTATGTGCTTCAATACAATAATCTCATGAGCTGCCTTACATGATTGAGATTCATATGATGATGCTTGTAATCTAGATGTCATTATGCTAGTCAAGTGGATTTTACTTATGTGATTGATACGTCTCCAACGTATCTATAATTTCCGATGTTCCATGCTTGTTTTATGACAATACCAACATGTTTTGTTCGC
>NC_061512.1:173098084-173121851 GCF_022539505.1 Lolium rigidum | reverse complement strand
CAAGCAGGATCACCAAGTATTCGTGCATCCCCGTACGAATCATGGGTGAATCGGCTCTTTGAGCCGATTCACGAGGATAACCCGAGAGCCGATCGAGGCTCGTATTTAATGTTTACGTGTATGCCATGCGGGAACTAAGCGAGGCATCCCCATCACCTTCCCGACCAGGTATAGGTCGGGTGGCACGCCCTGCACTTCGCATCGCCGCGTGTGACCAGAAGAGCATTGCGGGCCGTCGCTCGGAGGGGTCTCAGCCAGCCGCAGCTCTAGGCTCTTCCCGGCTCTACTGTGTTGACAGGCCGCTGCCCGCCGGTGGGTTTTGGCAGGCAACACATTCTTCGCAAACAAACATCATCATCCACACTATACATCTAATACTTTGTTTACAGCAAGCCGGTGAGATTGACAACCTCACTGTTACGTTGGGGCAAAGTACTTTGATTGTGTTGTGCAGGTTCCACGTTGGCACCGGAATCCCTGGTGTTGCGCCGCACTACACTCCGTCACCAACAACCTTCACGTGTTCCTTGACTCCTACTGGTTCGATAACCTTGGTTTCTTACTGAGGGAAAACTTGCTACTGTACGCATCACACCTTCCTCTTGGGGTTCCCAACAGACGTGTGTCTTGCACGCATCACATACCACGGTACGAGTAAAGAGTACTTGTCGGAAACGAGGTTGAACTAGGTATGGAGATACCGATGATCGAACCTCGGACAAGTAAAGTATCGTGTGACAAAGGGAATCTGTATCGTATGTAAATGGTTCAATCGATCACTAAGTTATCGCTGAATGTGTGGGAGCCATTATGGATCTCCAGATCCCACTATTGGTTATTGGTCGGAGAGGAGTCTTGACCATGTCTGCATAGTTCATGAACCGTACGGTGACGCGCTTAAGGTTCGATATCGCATAAGTAGATTCGGAATATGAGATGGAGACCAAAGTTTGTTCGGAGTCTCGGATGGGATCCGGGACATCACGAGGAGGTCCGGAATAGTTCGGAGAATAAGATTCATATAAGGGAAGTTATTTTCCGGGGTTCGGAAAAAGTTTTGGTGTTTGACCGGAGCTTCTAGAAGGTTCTAGAGGGCCACCGGTGGGCCCACCACCCCGGGAGGGACCACATGGGCCAAGGGAGTGCAGCCTGGCCTAATGGGCCAGGGGCACCAAGTCCTCAAGGCCCAGCCGGCCAGCCCCCCTAGGGATAAGATCAAATCCCGGAGGATAAGATCAAATCCCTAAAATCGAGGGAGCAACTTTGGATGGGGAAGCAAAATTGGAAGGGGATGATTTCTGATCCCCCCTTTCCTTCTGTGCGCTGGTGGGGCCCAAGGGGCTGCCTTGGCTGCCCCTCCCTTTATAAATAGAGGAGAGGGGCAACCGACCATTGGCCCCTGACACACCAAAGTCTGCCGCCCCCTCTCTCCTCCACCGCAAGTCTGCTCCGGCTTGGCGAAGCCCTGCAGCTTTTCTCCTCCACCACCACCACCACGCCGTCGAGATGCTGGGATTCTGAGGAGATCTACCACAGCTCCGCCGCCCGCTGGAACGGGGAGAGGATGGGCTTCATCGACACCGTACGCACGACCGAGTACGGAAGTGCTGCCGGATTGCAGCACGGGACGATCGACTACATCAAAAACGAGATCTAATCTCGTAGGCTTTGGAATCTTCGAGGGTTAGTCTCGCATACATCTCGTTGCCTCGATCTTGGTAGATTAGATCTTGCTTCTTCCTAGATTGGATCTTGATTTTTGTTCATGTTCACGGTAGAATTTTTTTGTTTTCCAAGCAACGAACCCTTCATCATTAACTTCAAGTTGCAAGGGTTGGCTCTGCGAGCTAGATGGGAGTTGCTGAGACGTACCGACCCCTCCAGACCTTGGCAGGGGTTGGCCATGCTCCATGATGCAGACGCTCTGATGGTGTTTCATAGTCTGGCGGCCATCAAGTTGGGAAACGGCAACGGTGTCCTATTCTGGTTAGACAGATGGGTAAACGGCGTCTCCATCCTCGATCTTGCCCCTTCGGTGTTCTGGGCGGTGCCTAAGCGCGTCAGGAATAGAAGGACGGTGGCGGAAGGTTTGCTGGATAGCAGTTGGGTTGCCGATGTGTCCTCACCTCTGGATGTGCAGGGCATAGCGGAGAGTGTCAGACTTTGGCTGGCTATCAACAACGTGGTTAGGGATGAGACGATCCCGGATTCCTTCAGATGGCCCTGTGCAGCCAATGGAGTCTATTCTGCAAAGGACACCTACATTGTGCTTTGTTAGGGCAACATTAGATCGGCGACCGCGAGTTGCAGTTGGAAAGTCTAGGCCCCTCTCAAGTGCCGGCTCTTCATCTGGCTAGCGCTGCAATATCATGTCTGGACTTCTGATCGCTGAGTTCGACATGGTCTCCAGGAGGCGATGGTTGAAAGGACACGGATGTCGCCTAGAGGGGGGGTGAATAGGCGATTTAAAACTTTTACGAGATGGGCTTAACAAATGCGGAATAAAACTAGCGTTCACTTTGTCAAGCCCAAAACCTATATACTATTGTTCAACTATGTGCACCAACAACTTATGCTAAGCAATACAAGCAAGTATGTGATAGCAAGATATATATAACTTCAAGCATGATGGCTATTACAAGGTAAAGTGCATAAGTAAAGAGCTCGGGTATAGAGATAACCGAGGCACGCGGGAGACGATGATTTATCCCGGAGTTCACACTCTTGCGAGTGCTAATCTCCGGTGGAGAGGTGCGGTTGCTTAGTGCTCCCGAACGCCACAAGAGGCTCACCTTGAGGTGTGGTTGCTCGATGCACACCAACGCCACAAAGGCCTCACCCCAAGATGCGGTACTCACACCACACACCGAACGCCACGAAGGCGCCTCACCTAAATCTCCGGTGACCCTCGCCACAAAGGCCTAGGTCACGGTTCCACTAAGGGATTTCCTTCGAGGCGGAAACCGGGCCTTACACAAAGGTTGGGGCACACATCCACAACTTAATCGGAGGCTCCCAACAAATCACCACAAAGGTCTAGAATCCGTCTAGGGTTCCAAGAACCCAAGAGTAACAACCTTCTTGCTTTCACCACCACGAATCACCGTGGAGAACTCAAACCGATGCACCAAATGCAATGGCAAGAACACCACAAAGATGCTCAAGTCCTTCTCTCTCAAATTCCAACAAAGCTACAAAAGCTATTGGGGGAATAAGAGAGGAAGAACAAAGAGGAGAACACAAAATTCTCCAAGATCTAGATCCCAAAGATTCACTCACAAAGAGGTGATTTGGTTTGGTCAAAGTGTGGATCTAGATCCCCTCAAACTTTCTCTCAAATAGATGCAAGAAACATTGGTTGGGGAGAAAGATCTCAAGCTCAAGTATGAACAAACAATGGTGGAGCAAAGCTTGAGAGGAGAGGAGGAAGAAGAAGAAGCAAGCAGTGCCAAAAGATAGAGAGAGAAAAGCTTAAATAGGGGGCTCATTTTTTCCTGCCCGTTGGGCTGTAGAAACAAAACTTGGGCCGGTGCTTGTGTGGACCATGGTAAGGAAGAGCGTGGGAATCGCTCGTGCTCAGCGAGGCAGCCACGCAGCGAGCGCTCGATGCACGGGAATTGATGCGGGCGTGCGAGCGCGGGGGCATCGTGGTCCAGCGAAGTGCGGACGTGTCGATCGAGCGCTGGCTGGAGGCGGCCGAAACGGCGTCACGCGCGGGGGCCAGCGTGGGGCCAGCAGGCGAGCGCCACGCGCGGGTGAAGAGACGGCGTGCGGGCGCGCAGGCGTTCGAGGCGAGCGGGCGCAGGCTTGCGGGGCGCGTGGGGCGGCCTGGTGAGGGGCGGTACCACCGGCCTGGGCCGGCCGGTACCTCCGGTCTGGGCCGGCCGGTACCTCCGGGCCAGGTACCGGAAAAACACATGTAGAAGGCCAGGGGGTTACTGGGAGCTGGGCTAGGTGAGCGGTAGTGAGCCCGGTAGCGCGGGCGGTAGTACCGGCCGTTCCCCTTTTTTTTTCTTTTAAACTTAAACTTAAAATGCAAACAACTTGAGATTGGAAAACCCAAATGAGACGAAACCAATTTTGTTGGAAAGAGGACGACAAGAGCAACCCCCACAAATATGGAAACTAGTACGGGGTGATTTTATATGATTTTTGGAGTGAAAACCCCTCAATACAAGAAACCGATAAAACCACCCAACTCGAAAACGCAACAAGTGATATACGCGAAAACCGTTTTCAATGAACTAGAGCTTGTCATGAGAATAAGCACAAGCTCTAAAACGTCACATGGATAATACCCAAATAACAACCAAGAAAGGTGATGCAAGGATGCAAAGGTTTGAGCTCTCTCCGAACGATACGATCGAGTTACTCACTCGAGAGCCCTCTTGATAGTACGACAACTAAACTATAAACCGGTCTCCAACTGCACTATGCGACCGGTGAGAAAGAAACCCTATCAAGAGCAAACCTTATACTTGCGCATTCCACTTGAGCTCGATGATGACGATCTTGACCTCAACAAGATGGAACGCCTTTCTTGATTGTGCTTATTCTTGAACTTGCACTTCATTTCTTCATTCTTCATCATGTTGATGTCTTGAGATAACTTGAGGGCTCACTTCATCTTCATCTTCAAGACATACTTGACACTTGATATCCTTCATCAATTTCTTCTTATTGCAACCTTGAAGCCAACATATGGTTCAAGAATTGCCTATGAACAACTCCTACAAATATAACTCAATGCAAACATTATTCCATAGGGATTGTCATTAATTACCAAAACCACACATGGGGGCTCCATGCACTTTCAATGGTGCCCTGCTACGTTTGCTTGCAAGATGAGGATACTCTGGATCATATCATCATGGGCTACGTGGTGGCCAGGGAGGTTTGATTCCGTTGCTTTAGAAGGGCCGGTGTTCAGGTGGATATACCTGATGGTACAGAGAACCTGGAGTGTTGGTGGCTCAAAGCTAGGAAAAAGTTCAGGGGGAAGGATAAGAGACTCTTTGATAATTTGGTCGTCCTTATTGGATGGTCCATGTGGAAGCATCGCAATGCTTACGTTTTCAACAATGTGAGATTTCAGTGCACGATGGTGGACCTTGTAGCCAGATTGTAGGGGAGTTCAATGCCTGGATGCGAGCTAGAGGAGGTTCTGGTGTAGGAGTCTTGTTAGGGAGAGAGTAGCCTGGGTGAGTTGTATCTGGGTGTAGCAGGCTCCTTTGTTCACATTGGTGCTTTCCTCTGTGTACATTTTTGCTTCCTTCTATAAAAATTTGGTACGCTTAAGCGTACCCTCGAAAAAAAAAGCTGGTTTTTGTTTTCCTTATTTTGGTTAAATGATTCAGGGGAAAAACCTTTGCCCCAGCTCGACATGTCAAGATATGAGTGACATAGTTAGAAAAATGGGAATGTGAGACGACCTTAATAACAAAAGAAAAAGAAAAACGTGCGTTAGTACTGTACGAAAAAAACAAAACAAAAAAGCTGATGTCTGATCCCAGGTTCGAACTGGGGACCTTTAGTGTGTGAGACTAACGTGATAACCAACTACACCAACCAGACGTTTTGTTACGTTATGTTAAATAGGAGGTAATTATAGAATACAACATAGCACAAACTAATCCCAATTTGACATGGGCTTTCCACGATGAGAAGCTACGGGGGCTTTTCGTGCGGGCCGATTAAGCGGCGAAGGCGGTCAAAAGAAGGCCCGTGAGCCCGTGACCAGGGTTGCCGGTGGCAAATGGGGGTTCGCACTCGCCGCCGCAAGATTGCCCGGAGGGACACCGCGCCGGCGGCCACGCACCGCCTGCCCGACGAGCTTCTCGAGTTAGTATTCCTGCGTCTCCCCTCGTCTCTCCAACTCATCCGTGCCGCCTGCACCTGCAAGCGCTGGCGCCGCGTCGTCGCCGACGGCGGCTTCCTCCGCCGCTTCCGCTCTCTGCACCCGCACGCCTCCGTGGTCGGCCACTACCGCGTCCAAGAATTCTCCCGCTTGTTTCCGCGTCCACCTGGCCGCAAACCCGTCTTCTTCCCCTCCTCGGCCTCGCCCTCATCGGACACCGTGGACGCGCGGCACTTCTCGCTCGACTTCCTCCCGGCCCGCGGCGGTGCCTACTGGGAGCTCGCCGACAGTCTTGGCGGCGTCCTCCTCTTCCTCAAAGAGCGCACAGACGCGCCGTCGTCCTTCTTCGCCTATCCCCCCGACCTCGTTGTCTGCGATCCCCTGACGCGGCGCCACAGTGCGCTAGCTATACCGGCGAAATTTCACGGCTGCTACTGCCTCGGCGCCTTTTTGCTCGACGGCGACGCCGATGAGACGGGCTGCCGCATCGGCATGTCCAACTTCAGGGTTCTATATGCCATCTTCTGCGAAGGCCTTGCCGGTACTTTGGTGTTCTCCTCCCGCAGTAGCCTCAATGGCGACGGCTGGACCCTCGTGCAGAGCACGGGGCACAGCGGCATGCCGGAACTCCCATTGTTGACCAGCATCCACTATGCGGGGCATGCCAGAGAGTCGGTCTACTGGATGACGGCAGAAGACACTGTCATTGTTCTCGACAAGGCCACCGCACAGTTCTCGTTTTCCTCTCTCCTGAATGACATGCACCATGTGTCAGACAAGGCCACCAGGATCCGGGTCGTCGGCGGCGAGGATAGTCCAGTGCACATTGCCGTCCTGACCAGACACTTCCTCGAGATATTCGTGCAAGCAGAAGGCAACAGCCAATGGGTGATGAAGACAAGGATTGTATTGTGGCGGGCGATCCGTGAACTGTTTGGGGACAAGAAACCGCAACTGCACATCACCATCGAGAAGCTGAAGGATATTGTCTGGGTGGCAGAGAGGTCCATCGTACTGGGTACAGAGGAAGGTGAAGGGATCATTTCCATGGACCTTGCCACCATGGAGTTGAAGCGCGTGTCCGAGGGGATCAAGTACCATGGTCCAGCATACGAGTACCACTTACCTTGGCCTCTGACAATCAGAGCTTGCTTACCTTTGTAGATGGCCTTTATGTTTCAGGTTCTTATTCTCCCGAGTACTTTCATTTTGTTGTTACTTCAGATTTCGGAACACCTTGTGTGAAAGGTATAAAGTGTAACATCATTAGTTTACTTAATGATTTACTACCGATAGTTATAGGAATTTGGTAAGCATGTTTTACTGTTTCAGTTCACTTGGATTGGTAACACATTATCTGAATTGTGAGGAGGTCAGCATTTTTCATCCGGTTGCCAGCTAACTGCCCAGCCCCTTGTCAGTCACACACTCCTTTTTCGTATTTCAAAAGCACTAAACTTGCCGAGCTTCACATGAAACAAGAATTTTCTTGTCATGGGTTCTTCAGTTGTGTCGTTGTCTCAGGGTTCTTTTGTATTCCTGTTTTTCTCTTTGCAAGACTCTTCTGCTTTCAGCACAAATTATGTCTTTGATGCATTTTTTTCTTCAAACCTTTAAGTGTTCTGCTGTTTGTGCCCTTGTCTACGAACGGGGGTTTAATAGCACACAGACCTCCCACAGATTCTGGAGCCAAACTTTTGGCCTGACTGTTGGCATGCACCATTTTGAATTGCATCATTTTCTTCTCAGATACACAACCCTACATCTTAAACTATAATTGCTGCTATTTTCCTTTTGCTACTGTATTTTGTTTTCTGTTACTTTTTGACCAGCAACAATGGTTCAGCAATGATAGTATTGCACCAGCACTCACATCTCATTGGCTGACGAGGAGACCAAATGCGCCTTTTGTCTTGTGTGATTCGTGGATGGCATGAAGTTCTATAGCTTTCATCATGGGTGTCATCTCAATGGGTTCATGCATTAAGATTCCTAATGTTCAGGGTACATGTTTCTCCTTCATAAAGTTTATAGTTCATATTACTTGCTGAGGAAAAAGATGAAAACTCGATAGCATTATTGTGTCTTTTCACTGTTAATTTCATATTACTTTGCACATGCCCCATTTGTGTGAAGAAAAAGAAACCACGTCCATCCGCATGCTCCATTTGCAAGAATTATTTGTATGATCTGGAAGTATCTACTTGGTTGACGACACAACATTTGCATGCTGTTTTATTTCCTTCTTTTGGTATACACTCGTACAAGATAGCTTTGGATCACAAAGGGTAAAAGGCACATCCATGATCGTAAAGCCTGAGCAGCACAAAACCCAGAGAAAGCAACACAAAACAGGAAAGCCTAAACAATCTTTCAGGGTTCTGTTGTTTGTAGTCTTGTTTAACAACTGGGGCTTTAGTATTAGTAGTGCACAGACCTGCCACAGATCTTTGAGAAAAACATTTGTCCTGACTGTAGGTAGGGATGCAAGAGGTGTGCCCGCAACAGTCCGGTTAGATAGAAAATACTCTTTATTTGGCCAGCGAAAAAATAAAGCGGACTGATGAGGGAGTAAAAGCCATCGTATCCTTTTCTTCTCAGTTACACAATCCTACACCTCAAACCATATTGCTGCTCTTTGCCTTTTGTTATTTCAATTTGTGTTGTTGTGCTTTTGACCATCATGATTCAGCTATGACAGTGTTGTGCCGGCACTCACATCTCATTGGCTGCTGAGTAGATTAAAATGTGCAGCAGCTTCGGCTCAGAAGAACCCAAATGGTGTGCCTTTTGTCGAGAGGAGATTCGTGGAGCCCAGAGACACTACAGGTTTCATCATGGGTGTCATCTGTAGCATTAAGATTCCTAATGTTCAGGGTACATATTTACTCTTCATGACATTTAGACTTCCCTAGGCTTGTGCACCTCAAAGAGATGAGAATTGAAGAGCTGAGTTATGTATTTTCACTGTTATTTTCTACTTTTGTACAAAGAATGAAAAGAAATTCACTACCATCCGCCTGCTCCATTTGTTTGAAGAAATAGAAATTCACTATCATTTCATTTCATCCTGCTCCACTTGTGTGAAGAAATAGAAATTGACTCTCATTTCATTTCATCATGGTGTCATCTTAATGGGTCTATGCCTTAAAATTCCTATAGTTACACGGTACTGGTATCTCCTTCAGAGATGAAAAATAAAGAACAGAGCAAAAAAAATCACTTGGATCCGCCTGCGCCATTTGTGTGAAAAAATAAAAGAAAACATGTGCGTACTCCATTCTTAAAAATACCGTCTGATCTGAAAGTATATTACACTTGGTTGACAACACATCATTTGCATGATGTTCTTTTCCTCCTTTGGATACATGCTCGTGCAAGATAACTTTGGATCAGAAATGATCAAATGCAAATCCATGATGGAAAACCTGAGCAGTACAAAACCAAGAAATAATACTGAAGACACACGCTCGACTTCACATCAGCTCATACAGTGAGAAGTTGCAAGTTAGATTCACAGATCTAGGTACAACGGTGATACCAAAGATAGATGAACGCTTCAGGACTGCATTCCAGCAAAGTTGTTGTCCTTGATAAATTTATGTACAGGTTACTTGTCCTGGCCTGACAAAAACAGCATGTTGCAAAGCTGGAAGAAGATAAAAGACTAGAGTCAGGTGAGATTTCTGATCGACGTAGGGACATACCAGGACTAGAAAAGGGTGCAGCCAATGCGTGTGCAGCCTCTATTTACCAGGAGAAAAGTGCACAAGCAAAAGGCAGCTAACAAAAAGAACAAATGGGGAAAACATAGCCACTGAAATTCAATCGCTTCCACTACTACTGGCTGTTACTTAACATGGTTGCATCGAGAAAACATTTCATATATGCACTAAGCACTGATGTTGATGCTGATGAGAACTCAATCATCATTGATACTGAGCTATCATAGCATACTTTAGATAGGACTTCCAGACCTCTACTCCCACTCATATTCACGAGTGCGTCAGCTCACTAAGCGTGGGAGCATCTCCAGTTCTCCACAAGATGTTCCAAAGTATATTGAGATCTTGACGCTGAAAGGTGAATAGCAACATAACAAATGCACCTTTTCAGGATCGGTAATGGAAAGCAAAGAGAAGTTGCAACCAGCCACGACAAAAGCATCAAGCATGCAAGGAACAGAGCTTTGTCACAGACAATACGTTCACAGCAACTGCACATTTCATTCATTTCAGAGCGAAAGGTTAGACTCCAAGTTTCTAAGTTTACCAGGTACTAAAGGTTCAGACCTAGCTAGCTGCTATAACTGCTAATGGTATGAAGTACATGATCCAAGTAAAGCACAGATTAGCATTTATTCCTATCAATGGTTCTTCAGAGGATTCTGTTTTTGGCCCCAGATCAGAAGGCAGGGGCCTCCTCCTTCTTTGCCTTGGGCTTGTTCTGTCCCTGCACCTCCAGCAGCAACTTCACCACAGACCTCATCGGTGGCCGGTTGTTCGGGGACTTGTTGACACACAGTAGGCCGATGTTCAGAACCCTGCGCATCTCATTCTTGAACTGGTCGACGAGCTTCTGATCAAGAACAGACTCCGCACCGTTTTGATCAATGCTGTCGCACACCCACGCCACCAGGTCCTTCTCGCCGATCTCTGGCGCCATCGGGCTCTTGCCAGTGACAAGCTCCAGAATGACCACGCCGAAGCTGAACACATCGCTCTTCTCGGTTACATGAAGGGTGTAGGCATACTCTGCAATGCACAAATGAACAATCACACACACGATTGATCAATATATGTATTTTAAAGACAAGCTTTTGGCTTTAGCATCAGTGGACAGCTAAGTTAAATGATTATGCAAAACATGTCATGTAAGTGTATCTTTCAGGCACGTACTTAAAGAGAACAAGCTGAAGCTAGGAGCTGTTGTAAATATTGTCTAAAGTGCATATCAATAACAACATTTTGCAGAGCATAGCAGTTAAATGTACTGAAACATTTTGAGCAGACTTGAAACATGCTAGGAACAAATCAGGCATGAAGAACTCACCAGGAGCGATGTAACCGCAGGAGCCAGCGATGACGGACATGGTGGCCGGCTCATCTCCAAGAGTCTTGGCCACACCGAAATCCGCAACCTTGGCGCCAAACTCGGCATCGAGGAGGATGTTGTTGGACTTGACGTCACGGTGCACAATGGAGGGCACGCAGTCATGGTGCAGGTAGCAGAGGCCCTCGGCGGCATGGACGGCGATCTTGAGCCTGGTCGGCCAGTCCAGGACGCCGGCCTTGGCGCCGTGGAGCAGGTCCCCGAGGCTGCCATTGGGCATGTACTCGTAGACGAGCAGGCGGCAGGCCTTGCTGGTGACGGAGCAGAAGAGCTTGACGATGTTCTTGTGCCTGATCCTGCTCAGCGTGGCCACCTCGGCCTCGAAGGTGTCGTCGTCCTTGCTGTTGTCCACGGTGGCACCGTCGGCGGTTGTGATCGCCCAGAGCTTCTTGACGGCGACGGTCTCGCTCCTCGGCCCGATGACAGACCGGTACACCTTCCCTGCGGCGCCTTCGCCGATCACGTTGCTCTCGTCGAGGCTCTTGACGATGTCCCTCTCGTCGAAGTCCACCTTGTGGAAGGCCGTGAGCACCCAGGTCGCCTTCTCGCAAGCGATCTCGGTGGCGCGTTTCTTGTAGATTCTGTACTTGTAGGTGAACCATGCCAGAGCGATGAGCAGGATGATGGCGGCCACGGAGAGGATGGTGGCGGCCATGTTGATCCGGGCACGCTGGATGTCGTCTGGATCGGCATTGCGTGTGCATAGCCCGTAGCACAGGCCGGGGTTGCCCAGGAAGCTCTCTCGGTACCTGGAGGCGGTGAAGAAACGAGGCAGAGGTCCACCGAGCTTGTTGTAGGAGAGGTTGAAAGCACTCGGGTGAAGGTTCTGCAATTGCGCGGGCACCCCACCGGAAAGCTCATTGTTGGACAAATCCAGCATATCCATCCCGCTGGTTTCACCGATCTCTGGAGGGATGATTCCAGTGAGGTGGTTATGCGAAAGGTTCAATCTTGTCAGCCTCCTGAACCGTCCAAAGTCCCCTGGGATCTCCCCAGAGAGTGAATTGTTACTCAAATCCAGCAGGAAAAGCTGGGAAAGCTGAACAAGCGATGGAGGCACCCGACCGGAGAAGCTGTTATCTGAAGCCACGAGCTCTTGCAGGTTGCTCAGGCTGCCCAGCTCCGCAGGCAGAGCACCAGTGAATCGGTTGCCCTGTATCTGCAGGTTGGACAGGCTCTTGGCACCAGCAATGGCAGGATCAACCGTGCCTGACAGAGCATTGGAACGGAGCTCCAGCATGCCGACATTCGGCAATCCCCAGAACTCCCGCGGCACGGGTCCAGAGAGGCTGTTGTTGAAGAGCCTGATCCTCAGCAGCGTCCGGCATTGCCCCAGCTCAGCCGGAATGGCGCCCTCGAACCGGTTGCCGAGCAGCAGGAGGTGCGTCAGGTTCCCGGAAGCGCAGAGCGTCGGCGGAATCGGCCCCGACATCCGGTTGGCCGACATGTCCAGGAATTCCAGCGGGCAGTTCCTCCCGAACTCCGGCGGGAACGGCCCTTCGATCTGGTTGCCGAACATCCTTAGGTCGGTCAGGCGCCGCGCCGTCCCAAGCGACGCCGGGAGGCGCCCGGTGAGCTGGTTCTGGTAGATGTGCACGCTCTCCAGGCTTGGCCCCACGAACATGTCCGCCGGTAGCTCGCCGGTGAACAGGTTCATGGAGATGTCAATGTTACGGAGCATCTTGAGGCTCCCCAGCCCCTCCGGTATCCTCCCGGAGAGCTGGTTGCTGTAGGCCTCCATCTGGAACAGAGAGCTCAAATTCCCAACGCTTGCGGGTATCTCGCCGGAGAGGCGGTTAAAAGAGAGGTCCAGATTACCCAGATTCCCAAGGTTTCCGATGGAAGAAGGGATTTTACCGGTGAGGTTGCAACTGGCGAGATATAGCTGACGGAGGTTGGCGAGGTCGCCGAGATTGTCCGGCAATGTCGACGGCGTGAAGGGGTTGTAGGCGAGCTGGAGCACCTTGAGGGTGGTGAGGTTGGTCAAGAACGCCGGGAAGTCGCCGGAGAGGGAGTTCTGGACCATCTTGAACTCGACGAGCGACCGAAAGCCGGCGCCGTAGGCCGCCGGGACCTCGCCGGAGAAGTCGTTGCCGGAGAGGTCGAGGTCCGAGAGCGCCGGGAGATCGGCGAGGCAGGCGGGCAGGGGGCCGGCGATGTCGTTCCCGGCGAGGTTGAGGCGCCGCAGGGACCTCAGCGAGCAGAGCGATGACGGGAAAACGCCGGCGATGGAGAGGTTGTAGATGTACAGCTCGGCGACGGCGGTGGTGGATTTCTTGGCGCAGGTCACGTGCGGCCATTCGCAGAGGTGGTGCCGGGCATCCCAGCCGGAGAGGGCGCCGGCGGGGTCGGAGAGCTCGTGCTTGGCGGCGAGGAGGTGGCCAGCGTCGGAGGAGGTGACGGTGCGGAGAGGGAGTAGGACTAGGAGAGCGACGATGGGGAGGAGAAGGCGGCGGAGGGCGGCCATGGTTGTGGGCTTGGTTGGTGGAGAGAGTGGGGAGTGTGGGCAAAGGCCAAAGGGGGTTTTAAGGAGGGAGTTGCCTTGTGGTGGCAGGATTGGAAGGCTCCATGGTTTTGTCCCTTGGCTAGAGAGGGGACTGCACCGGAGTGAGATCAGTGGAGAAGGAGAGTGAACATATTATTGGCTAGGGGACCCAAAGTAAGGTACCCGGAATGAGGTGGCCGTCCAGGATAGGTCAGGTATCGGGCGTCGACGTTGAAGAGGAGGGCGGGGCATCTCGGCTGAATTTGAATTTCAAATCTAGTAACGTAAAACATGCACGGCTACGCTATGGTTAGCCTCCACGTATCGCGTACTTTTGTCGTTCCTGAGTGGCGTGTAACGGGCGCCGGTAGCGCTATGGTTGGCTTCCACGCGTCGCCGGTCAACTTACATTGTCGTTTTAGCTAGCGACGTTTGCTGCAGTGCGTCATCGGGTAGCAGTTATTGCGAATTTATTTTTGTTGACGAGGTGCTAGTGTCGTCTTGGTTTTTTTTTTTAAGAAGGAAAGCGTAGTTATCGACAAAACTACGATCGTCGAAACAAAGAATATCGCGACATCATTCAAAATGTCAACAATTTTACTTGCTTCATCAAATGATTTTATTGCATTAGCATTGTTGTTTATATTGAAACGCTATGTTGTAAATTTATCTTCCATTTGGATGGTCGTATGATGGCTAAATTCACGGAGAAACATGTGTTCGTTAGCCCATAATGTATCGTACCATTTCTCTAAATTATTTTTTGAGCACAACTAAAAAAAAATCCCTAGTGTATGACATTGTCCTTGGACACCTAATGCCTAAATAGCTAACCTTGCCTTCCAATTTTTTTTTCTTGTTTTCGTGTAACATGTGTCGTCGTGTTATGATTTGCTTGCAAGCCTAGGAGGTCAATATTCCCAAACCAAATGAGCGATGCTCACTTCTTTGTTGCATTCGTCTAAATAACCAAAAGAGAGTGACTTCTTGAAGAGGTAAATTCGGCGAAAAATCGCCCAAAGCTCATCAGTAGGTTTCTTAGAGGCGGACTCTGTTTCCCCATGTTATCAAAAGGTTGTAAAAGGGTATAATAGCATAAAAATGGCGTGTTTTCATGACATTGATTTGCTGCTGCCTCTACCATTTCATTTCCACTAATTAAGGTGGCCATGAATTTGGTTCGGGGTTCAGTAGCTTGTGTGCGTGTAGCAGTTAGCGTTGTGGAAGCCCGTTTTTAGAGGTGCTGGGAAATGCGGGAAGCACCTGGTTTTGCCCTTTGCCACCCTGCGGTTGCTAGTCGCTCCCTGGCTCTCGGCCGCTCCATCTCCGTTGCAGCCTGCCGCGCACGCGGAATCACGAGGGCGGGACGACACAGCACAGGGCCTCTCCTCCCGGCGCCCAGGTGAGGTGCCAGGTGCGAACACCGAACAGGTCCCGACTAGGAGTACACGTGGATTTTTCTCAGAAAAAAATGACGGAGCGACCGACGGGGCCGCTCTATCTCTCCCTCGTCCATTTGCGCGCGTGGCTCCAAAACAGAGAAAGCGTTCGCGTTCGGAGGAGCGGCGTAGCACTGTCCAGTGTCACTGTGCGTCGCAACAGTACAACCGGCTTCTTGTTCTTTTCCCGCTGGGTTTTCTTCGGACGGATCGATATTGTGCAGCGGTGCAGACGGGCGGCGGAGACGGCGTACGTTTTGCTCCAGCGCGCGCGCGCGCGCGCGTGGACGGCCGTCCGTTCCTGCGATTTTCGCTACGAACCGCTGGCCTTTTCCGGGTAATAATGCTAGGAACAGTGGCCAAGGGCTCGCGAAAATAATACGAGGTAGGACGGCAAACTATTAGAACATGTTGTAAAAATCAAAAAGTATCATGACATATTAATGCTATAATATATGATTATAACACAATCACTTAAAACAATGAATTTAATTATAAGTAGAACCTACCAATATACCAAATTGTCTTCTCGATGGCTTTTTAAAAAATCCTCTATAATCCTATCGATCAAGATTTAGTGTCTCATTACTACACTTACCGCTCTCTCGAGGGAACTACCTCTTCTTTTGAGAGGAGGAACTACTTCTTCTACAATGTTTGCTAATATCATTCCATCGTGGGCGACATTTAACGTGATTCATCTCTGAGGACTTGATGCCCTCTTCTAAAAGAATTCTCGAAAAAGAATTCTACTTTGTGAACGCATCCTGTTGGATATATTTATATAAAATTTCACGATGTAGGGGATTCCCCTACGGTAAAGTTGTAAAAAAAGAATTCTACTAATGACAATTTGAAAACGGGGAGATATTCAAATTTCACTACAAGAATTGAAAACGTTTCGCGCCATAAACACAGTTTTGCGACTTCCAACCAAAGTATAAAACAGTTTTCAAACAAACTCAATAAAATTCCAATCAAAACCCATATGATTACTTTTCCAATCCCAACTTTCAACTCATCTAATAATCGATCTAGAAATGCCCATTAACCTTATAAATTTTCCACATAATTTTACCAAAGGACTACGAATTCGGCATATAACACCGTATATCTTATATGCATCGCATAAAATGCGCAAGGTTCAGATCCCTATATGTACAAGATGCATTTTAGACGGGTATCCTTATCGTCCTCACTAGGGCACCACCTCTTATTTAGGGTTCTATAATATATGGGGTCCATGATGGGAGATACATAAAAGGATATCAAAATATCGTGCACTTTTCCTAATGTCCCTGTCTACAAAATCATAATTTTAATTTGAAACCGAGGAGATTCAAAAGTTTCAGCGTCCATAGCTGTAGCTATAAAACTCAGCAATGAAAACCTTCAAAATAATATAGAACAACTTAATAACATATTCAAAAAAAGCCTACAAAAAATGATACGATTTTTGTCACACCCAAATTTCAAATCATATGAATTTTAGCCCCAAAAATACACACTTATCTTACCAAATATGACAACCTCTTGCCTCTAGCTCATCATTTAGCTCAAATTTCCAGAAATGAGTCTTTGGAGTTCAGATCTTGCACGTTGATAGTACACTTCATTAAATTTTGCCAAATGGGGGTTTGAAGGAGGGAGTTGCCTTGTGCTGGTAGAATTGGAAGGCTCCATGGTTTCGTCCCTTTGGCTAGAGACACGAGTGCACCGAAGTGAGACCACTGGAGAAGGAAAGTGAGCATATTGGCTAGGGGACCCAAAGTGAGGTACCCAGCAGACGGTGGCCATCGAGGATACGTCGGTTGTCCTGTGTCAACCGTTGGCTAGGCGGGCCGAGTATATAAGAAGATTTGAATATCGAATCTACTCACGTGTAACGCGTGTTTTCAAGCTATGGTTGGCCTCCACGCCTCGCCTAATTTTGTCGTTTTTCGAGTGACGTGTAACGGGTGCAGTCGGGATATGGTTGGCTTGCACTCCTCGCATGTCAGCTTACATTGTCATTTTAAATGTGTCGTGTAATGGGCGCGGCTGGGCTATGGTTGGCTTCCACGTCTCCCAATCTCAGGTCAACGCACATTGTCGTTTTAGAATGATGTGTAACAGAAGTTGCCGTGCTATGGTTGGCTTCCACGCCTTGTAGCTTACAGTGCATTGTCGTTTTTAAATAGCGATGGATACCACGTTGCGTCATCTACTCGCGGTTAATGAGACGTCATGTGTTGGCCAAGTGATGGTGTGGCCTCGGTTTCCTCAAAAGAAGGAAACCAAAGTTTCGACAAAAAACTACAACACTGAACAAGCAATATTGTGGACATATGTCAAAATGGGAACAATTAACATACTTTGTCAAATGTTTGTTAGATGGAGACGACTTGCCGTAATTATTTTGTCCCCGATTATTTCCTTGTACCCTCCAACCAAACCATTTGCCCCTTGTTTGAAATATCGACGTGATGATTTCCCTTTTTTTTAGTGGAGAACTGTTTATGTAATGGTTTGTGTTATCAATGTGACATCGGCTTTGAATTCCTTAACCCGAAACAAAGCAACGCCTAAATAGCTAGCCCCGGAGAAAAATCGGTGGACTACTTTTTTGTAAAAAGAGGTGTACTCTATATTAGCAAAGGGTTGTAAAACGGCAGCATAAAATGGCTTGTTTTTATAAACCATTGATTTTGCTACCCTTTCAGTCCACTAACTATGGTTAACGTTCTGTTTCCGGGTTCACGTGGCTGTGTGGCCGAAGCAGTTCGCGGTGCTGGAACGTGAAGCCTGGTGGCCCTCCCGACGCTCCCGTCCAGGCTCAGCAGCCAGTTACTAGCGCCTCGTTTTCTCCCTGCGGTCCGTTCCAGTCAGCCGCGCACGAGGCACGAGACGCCATCACGGGGGCGGGACGACACACAGCACAGAGCTCAGGTGCCAGGTGTGAACAGTTAAGCTCTGCCATTTTAGATCACAAAAAAGAAACTCTGCCATTTTATCATCATCATCATAGTCCCGACGGCCGTGCATTTTTCTCGTGAAAAATCGACTGCGGAATTAGTGTCTGTCGATGGAAAAAAAAATGAAGTATTTTTTAACTGGTTTGAGATAGCTTATCACGTGTACCATTTGATAACTAACGAGGTAATTGCACTCACGGTGCAATAATTTGTCCATCATGTACAATTATATTTTCATATAACATCTTGTAAAGCGTGGACGAATAGTACAAAATATTTTATTTTGTGTGAATTTTCATACAATTTGAATATGGAGGCTGCACATGTACGTGTCCACGAGAAAAGCGATTTCCAACAAACCCTTAGCGAAAAGAATAGTAGCAAATAAGTTCTATGGTTGCTTAGCTACACGAACTTCACAAATCAGTTCCCCATTATGTATGTTTCCCTATTAGGTACATAGGACGTACGAATCACGCAGAGAGGATGGAGCCAGTGCCTTTTTGCCCAGGTGAGGAGGAGGCGGCGACGGAGCTTGGGCTCGACGGAGGCGACGATGGCCGATGTTCCCCGTTGGCGAAACTGGGATGAATATCCCTACAATTCATCCCAACAGGACGATAAGTTCTTCCTAGCTCTTCTACTTCTGTCTTTCTCTTCGTCGAGCTCGCGCCACTGCCATTGACGACGGCGATGAAGGTCGGGCTCATGTGCACACGGTCTGCTACCCGCAAATTGACAAAGTCGCCAGTGTAGTGCTTAGTGGAGCCTTTGCCCATGGATTCCAGTGATTTCTTGGGTGTCCATTTTTGGCGTCTGTTTGTTACGATCCGTAAAGCATGATTTTTTTCGATAATCAAGTCGTTCTAAGTAGTGTTCAATGATGTTGTTACATTGTTGGTAATTTCTTTGCAACATAGGTTCACTAATTGAGCATTGCCCTGACACTTTAACACATAATTGAAGACATGCAATAAGTTAAGTGTGTTTTACTTATCAAGTGTAAACTGAAGATTGACACTTGCAGTGTTGACTGAATTTGGCACATGCAGTTTGAATTGATTTTAGTACATGCTCGGGATAATTGCATCATGTATTTGAGTTAGCAATGCAATGTGTTGTATAAATTTACATAGTTTAATGCATACACCTAGATCGAGCATAGATTGAATAATTTTGGATTTGCACTCTAATGATCCCCACAAGTTCGCATTGAAGTTGGACCACAATGGATTTTTTTGGGCTGAAGGATAATCTACAGTATGTGAGTGAGACAATAAGTTTTGATCATTTTTAGTCTTCTCAATGTTGTATTCACTCATAGTGAATTTTATCCTACGTCTTAATCTTGTACTGACTATGTCGCATACATGTTGCAGGTCAGTACACATTTCCCTCCGTAAACAGTTCAAGAATCTTTGCGATAGGAGATTACATTTGTGATGGCTGCAAGGGAAGCACTACCAGTTACAAGTTTGACAAGTGCACAAATCAGGGGTGGCTTAACTTCAAGAGGCAGGGCAAGCAGAGGGAGAGAAAGTGGGAGAGGGAGAGGAACTGGAAGAGCCAGGTTCAAATGCTAATAGATGCAAAAGGAGGTAACTACATCACAATCTGCAAAAGGCAATGTGAAGGATCTAAAAGAACCTCCCAACAATAAACATAGGTAGAGGGAACTACATTATAACCTGTAAAAGGCAGAGGGTAAAAATCTAAAAGAACCGCTCAACAACAGACAAACAAATGTAGAAGAGGCTACAGGTTCAAAAGGTAGAGAGAATTTTTAAAACATTATTATCTATCTTGTTCTCTACACTGTAGTGAAATAACATGTTGCTATCTATTCAATCTTCTATATCTATCGGTGAAATTTTATCTTGCACACTTTCCTATGTCTATGGTTTTGCACATTTTCTTAATGCTTATTTGGCAATACACAATGTTGCTACATATTTCAATAGACCATGTTGATATCTATTCAACTATGCTTGAATTTCTGAAAACAATTGTGCCACAAAATTTCTCAAATTAATTCCATGGTCATACTTGATCTCTTACGGAACCTTATTCAAACATTACTTTTGATATTCGGGGTCCATTATGGGATTTATTTAACAAGATCCATCTCTCGTGATTTTCTACTGATATCCACCTCTTTAAAAAATCAGCTTGGAGCACATGGATATTTGAACTTCCACCATAATATCGAATCTTTTAGTGTCACAAAACTACAACTTTTAAACTCACAAACTTGAACTTTCAACCAAAATATAGAACAACTTCCAAACAAATTCAAAATAGTTATAACCAAAACTCACGCTAATTTTTTCAAACTCAGTTTCCAGCTCACATAATTTTCAATTCAAAAACACCTACTTACCTTCCTAAATTTCCCCAATAAATGAAGTGGACAAGAAATCTTGCTCCTAGCCCACCCTCTTTGGTGCTTGTCGGCAAAGATGTATGCTAGGATTCCGTTTGGACATAGAATCAGATGAACTTGGCAAATAATGATAAGGAGCACACACATACACATACACGCGAGCGCGCACACAGGCACACAGAGTCTCATCGGCCTCAAGTTGAGAGGCATATTTGTGAGGAATTTTGATATTTTATTTGTCTCTAAAAGGTTGAGGCGATTATCATGTATGCAAGTTGATACCTTTTTTTACAGGGAAACGAGCAGATGCTCGTATTATACTGAAATACACGTACCTAGATTTGCTATGCACCACTTTATGTATAAACTAAAACTATACAAAACTGCTATGGTAAATCTCACTATGAGGATTGGAGGAGGTGCACCATGTGTTCTCTTTGCATCTCGATGAAACTATCAGTTGTAAGTTTTGAAAGAGAAAGTACCATTTTCCATGCATGTCTATTGTTGGCAAGTTTAGTTTTGATTTGTAAAGTCAAAAGCATGACTATTTTTGGCAAGCTTAAATAGTATCATTCATTATCAGATGTTTGTGGAAGGACATCTTTGCTCCTAAGTAGGTTTCGGAAGAGAACCACCCTTTAGTGATTGAGATTGGACTTTGTGGCTGAATATCAAGGAAAAAAAGGCAAGAGCATTTGTGGCGGTAGGGGTCCAAACCTCTCAACAAGAGACGGTGGATTCAATCCCCCAACTTTTGATCTCTCGTCATAGACTCATCGTCTTGGAAGTTTGGAACCAGACGTTTATGTCTTATAAGCTCATTTTCTTGTCTCTTTCTTAGTTTTTTTTTAACGAGGTCTCTTTCTTATTGATATCTCTTATTATCTTTGCTTACAAGATTTTCTAGTGTACCTTGCTCGTATAGGTGTATCACATATTGCTGCATTTCTGTGAACTTCTTATATCCGTGCTCCACGGAATTAACGAACTGATAAAAACATGTTAGCCTCCTATTCATGTTGACACCCTTAATGATTTGAGACATATTGTTGCATTTCTGTGAACATCTTATATCCGTGCTCCATAGAATTAACAAACTGATAAAAACATGTTAATTAGCCTCCTATTCATGTTGACACCCTTAATGATTTGATTTGTTGTTCGGTCCTAGTGAAAACTGTAAGGCTGATCATATTGTCATTGAATGTGATTTTTTTTTTTTGTTGCATGTGGGAGTCGTTGCCTGAAAATTAGCAAATAAATTCAAGGATATATGTTTTCTCTTTTAACATTTTATAAGAAAAATCTAGTAAGTATGGACAACATTAATATAATGCAAAACTTAAAAGTTCTAGGGAATTTTACATCATTACATCATACATAAAAAGGAATAAGCTACTACGGAGTTGTGAATTAAAAAAACACTACTCCCTCTTACCCAAATTAATTGACGTTAAAAGATATGGTGTATTCTACGGAAAAAAAAGTCACCAGTAAACTTCACTAGAAACATGAACATTAAGGGAAAAGTCACCACAATCCTAGTATTTTGCTAATGTTCATAGATTATCTTATAGAACCTCGATTTCTACATTTGCAGGAATATAATTTCATTTTCTTTCCTTTTTCTCTTTATTTTGAGAGAATCACCAAAAAAAATCTTTTTAATATTATCACTTTCATCCGCTGAAAGATATATTTGCACTCACATTTTCCTTGATTTCTTAGCATAAAACTATCACTTTTATGCTCAAATTTCGAAAACTACTAATTTTTTAAAAAGTGCATAAATTTGCAACTATTCGGCTTTTTTTGCAATGTGCACTAGTAGAACGGTGATCAAGAATTGACAGCAAATCTGATAGGTGGGACCCACGTACAGAAATGACGTGGCAAAATCTGAACAATTTCCTACAGTAAAAATATCTAAAAATCTAGAAAAGGAAAAAATATGCCGACCCCTGCCGGTGGTCTCCGGTGCTGGTCCTTAGCGGAGGTCACCTCGCCAGCCCTGGCGGAGGTCGCCCGCACCAGCCTTCTTGCAGCCCCCGTGCGGACGAGTAGCAACGGTGTCTTGGCCGGAGTTTGCCCATGCCGACATCATGCTCGCCTCTGGCCTGCCCCAGCTGCCTTTCTAGCAACTGCCGCCACCTCCTTGATGCCCATCTGGCCATCCCAACCACCCTCTTAGCTTCTGCCTATCTGGCAACTGCCGCCACCTCCTTGCGGGCAACCTCCGGCACGGGCCGACGCAGGCGGTGTTAGGCTCGACTATGTTCGACATTGGAGTCGTGGCGGGAGGGAGGGGAGGTGCGGCGGTGCTCGGCACCCATTGCATCCATGGGGCAACGGTGCTCCAGCCATGGGAAGGAAGGGCGCCGAAGGAGTGCCCGAGATGGGGCGGCAGTTTATTTCTTCTTTTCTTTTAGATATTTGGATTTTTTTAATTGGGTTGACAAATGGTACCTATGGAACGTCAGCAAAATTAGCCTTGGGTCTCACTAGTCAGAAATATTGTCAATTCCCGTTTAATTCGAGATTAGTGCACATTGCAAAATATGTCGTATAGTGGTAGATTTATGCGATTTTTTTGAAAAGTGGTAGTTTTTAAAAATTCAGGCATAATAGTGGTAGTTTTATGCTAAGAATTCCATTTTCCTCCAGCTTTGGCCACCTTCCCCTCCGGCGATCTGCCTGACCGTTGGCTCCTCCAACTTTTCTCTCCATACATTCTCTCTGGTGTTTCCTCCTCTACACGGTGAACCGCTTCTCATCTCGTGATCTCTCACGATGACTTCCCCGCAATGGAAATGGAAGGTTTCCTACTCAACGGAGAAGGACATCGATCGTGGAAGGATGAAGACCTACGATGGGGAGTTGCATCTCTGGACGGCAAAGGATAGGATCGCCCTTATGAACGCTAAGGGATCCCCCATTGTTGGAAAATACCTTAAGGATGGTGATGTTATAGATATGGGATCTGATGTACTACTCCCTGATCATCGGGTGATGGTTCAATCTTGTATTCTCAAACCCTTGGAAGTATGTGATTCTCGAAACACATAAGAGGCCTAACCTTAATTTGCCGGCTATGGCGGTGCATTCTGCTATCTCTATGAAATTGGATTTCTCTGTAGGGTACCAATTCAAGAGTGCGGTAAAGAGCAAATTCAGATCTACTGTTCACCCCTTGGGTAAGTCAAACTATTTTTTACTAGTGGTATCATTTGGAAGAGCTAGTTTCAAATTGGATACAGGTTAGTCTGTCTAGCATTAGAAGCATGTTTAGGGGGTCTGTGTGATGATCTCTCAGTTATGCAGCTTGATGATTGGGTTTTCAGATTCTCTGTTGCCTCTAATCATGTTGGTTTCTATATATATAATATGAGGTCTATATCTTGTGAGCCTTTCAAATGCAATTTCCATTTACGGGGTAATGGAGGTCCTCCTTGGCAGAGGGAATTTTATTCATGGCAGAAAGAATGTGATGATCAATGGGTTCTGATTAGCCCTAATAAAAAGAGAACATATTCT
>NC_061512.1:173037024-173097984 GCF_022539505.1 Lolium rigidum | reverse complement strand
GTTGATGATGGAGATCATGTCCGTGCTTTGGTGATGAAGATCGAAGGCGCAAAGACTAAAGGGCCATATCATATCACATATGAATTGCATGTGATGTTAATCCTTTATGCATCTTATTTTGCTTAGATCGCGACGGTAGCATTATAAGATGATCCCTCACATTAATATCAAGATAATAAAGTGTTCTCCCCTCGTATGCACCGTTGCCAAAGTTCGTCGTTTCAAAGCATCTCGTGATGATCGGATGTGATAGATTCAACGTTCATATACAACGGGTGTAAGCCATGTTGCACACGCGGAATACTTGGGTTTGCTTGACGAGCCTAGCATGTACAGACATGGCCTCGGGACAACGGAAACCGAAAGGTTGAACACGAGTCATATGGATGATATGATCAACATGTTGATGTTCACCATTGAAGCTACAACATCTCACGTGATGATCGGTTTTGGTGTAGTGGATGTGGATCGTGTACCACTTAACAACTATGAGGGATGTTGTATTAAGTGGGAGTTCATTAGTAATTAGATTAAAACATGAACTAATTATCTTAAACATAGTCTGAGTAGTATTTTGAATTAATTTTGTAGTATTGGCATCCGTTTTTCTACCATGCATTAGTCTTGTAATTGAGATAGAAATACTGTTAAAATCTGATAAGAAACTTTATGGATTGGTACCGTATTGTTAATGAATCAAGAATTGATTAAGTCCTATTGCAAACTTTTAGTAAACCTCACATTGTTGATTCAAAGAGCTATGGTTTCAATTAGTACCTAAAGTTATCTTGTCTCCTTGAAACTTGAAGTTCAAATCTGTTTGAAAAGTAAGGAGCTGAAAATTTAGTTTTCAGAAATAATCAAGGTATGAGATATATGTGATATCTAAGACCTTATTGCAAGATGATAGAATATAATTTGGTGAGACTACATAAACTCATAAGTTTTATGGGAATGTATGAAGGTTGAAGACGCCGAGGCGTCACAATCCTCCAACTATTGGGGCACTAATAATATTCGCATATCCATGAAGTTATCATCCTTAGTATGCACCGTTGCTAAGACTCGTCGTTTCGAAGCATCACGTGATGATCGGGTGTGATAGATTCTACGTGTGCATACAACGGGTGCAAGCCAGATTTGCACATGTGAATACCAAGGTTCAAACTTTACGAGCCTAGCATGTACAGACATGGTCTCGGAAAGTCGTCATGATATAATGGATAAAATTATGAGTGAAATTGTTCATCATATTACAAAGTTACTAATAGTGAAATCTGAAACACTTGTCATATGATGATCAAACTTAAAGTAAGAACCTCAAGGTTATTGGTATTTGACCAACAAATCTAGAAGTTAATAATGTTAAAGTGTTTCTTCGAATAATGTAGAAAGCTAAAAGAGAAACTTCAAAAGATATTTTGGCAAAAGAAAAGAAAAGACTAGAAGGTCTAGCTCGGGTGTATATAAATGATATACATGTTATGGTTGTATTCCTAGTTAAGTCACACTATGAAATTCTTGGGTATTAGTACTACATTGGTTGGTATGAAGTGTCATACAAAACAACGCAATACAAGAATACAATGGCCTAAGTGATCGACAAGGAATATGATAGGAATACACGTCACGGAACAAAATAAAGTGTTATTATGTTCGTCGTTGGCATTCTATCTAGCCCTTAGAATTTATAATAAAGAACTTAATAATTGTTATTTTGCTCTTGTCAAATAAAAACAATGAGTTGTTCAAATTATGACATTACTCCATGAACGATGGATAAGTTATTATAAATTTTAATGGTGAAACACACATACATAACACTGATGCTAAAAATGCCATAAGGCAAATGATTTGAATTCCACTTATTTGTGGAACCGCCATTTAGGTCATGTTAGAAAGGAACGCATGAAGGAACTCTATGCAAATGGATTTTTGGAGTCATTTGATTTTTGAATCATTTGGCGCTTGCAAATCTTTTCTAAAGAGAATGATTAAAATACCGTTCATAGGCCAAAAGTTGAACGGGCAACTAACTTAGTGGAAAAATACATGATGATGTATGTGGTTCACT
This sequence comes from Lolium rigidum, assembly GCF_022539505.1. NCBI lineage: Eukaryota > Viridiplantae > Streptophyta > Magnoliopsida > Poales > Poaceae > Lolium > Lolium rigidum. The sequence goes on along the minus strand of NC_061512.1, from coordinate 173,095,910 downwards.
GGGCATAGTTGTGTGCGGGAGATTCTTCTACTTCATGAAAACTTTCAACAATGAATTGAGTATATATATATGGATATATTCAATAAGGAAGAAGTTTGAAACATTTGAATGGATTCAAATAAATTTCAGCATGAAGTGGAAATCATCGTAATAGAAAAGTCAAATATCTATGATTGGATCATGGTGGAAATATTTGAATTATGAGTTTTAGCGAACATCTAAGAGAGTTATGAAATTGTTCTACAACTCACATTTCTTGGAGTATCATAATGATGATATAGTATTCAAGATATGTATCCAAACCTTGTTGGATTAATGATGAGATAAAAATATTATGACACCATTATATTTTTGTGGATTATGCTTTAGTGACTACCGCTTTTACACTAAATAGAGCATCATCATGATCCGTTGAAATGACACCATACGAGTTATGGCATAGGTAAGAAACCTGATAGTCTTTTCTTAAATTTTGGTATGCATAGCATAAGTAAATAAGTTTACAACCAAAATCGGATGAATGTCTTTGTTGGTTATCCCAGAGATTTGATTGGGAATTCTTCCCACGAGACAAAGACAAAAGTGTTTGTCAATGTTTATTATTTCCGATAAATTGTTTCTAGTGAAGTATTTGAGTGGGAGGACAATATAATTTGATAAGGTTTATGAACACGAGCATAATGATCGAGTAGCGCAGACATCGGAATTGGTTTCGGAAGCGGCCACAACGATCATGGCTCCCATGACTACAAAGTGTTTTAGTCATGGAGATCGAAGTACATATTGAACCTTGTAGGTATGGTTTACTTTGTGATCAAATAAATGATTTGTGGACAAAGGATTGATTTTGAACAATGATAAACCAACTACAAACAAAGAAGTTATGATGGGCCACGACTCCGTTAAAATGGCCATGCGCCATGAAATCCATAATAGATGAATACTTTTTGAAAGTAAATGGATCTATAGACTTGGATGAAATATCCTTGAAGAAGCTCGACTTGTCGAAAAATTGTTTACGACAAAGTTCAAAGAGTTGACTACGATAAGATTAGATCTTCCGTAGAAATGCTTATAGTCTATATGGATTATTCTAGTAGGATGGCAAAATACATTACTTATCGAAGTATGTATTAAAGGTGTATACAAAATACAACCAAGAGTTTTGTCTGGTCCGTGGAATACTAGATAGGTATACAAACTTCAATTTGATGAAGTGAGTATCGCGGAGTTTGAATCTTCACCGGATGAAATAGTCAAAGAGTTTTTGATTTCATCAGAGACGATGAAGAGGCTTGCATTTGCAAGAAATTAAGTGGGAGCGCTAAGACATATTTATAATACTTTATGTAGGTGACATATAGTTGGTTATAAATAATGTAATTATATACTTGATTAAAAAGGTTTCATTGAGAAATTAACTTCAATGAAAAGATATGGATTGAAACAAATTTAGTGTCAAGATCTATGAAGATAGATTGAAACACAAAATAAGTTTAAGTCAAAGTACATAGAATGGATATTGAAATAGTTCAATATAGAAATATTAAGAAGATGTTCTTGTCATGTGAAGTTTTAACAAGACTTGAGTGTATCTGACACTCAATGAGTAAAAACACATGAGTGATTATAGATCACGAATAATATGTACACAATCAGATATCCTATGCTCTAAGAGTGTTATGAGCATGATTCATGTGATGATCACTGAAAAACAGTAAGAATATTCTTGAGTACTTAAGAAGAACCAAGTATATATATATAGTTTTATATGGAGAAATGACAAAACAAATCGTTGTAAGGTGTTGCACTGATACTAATTTTGTCACATATGAAAATAAAATTTCAAATCTCAAATTAGACTAAGTGTTGTTTAAAAGGTAGCACAATGAGCTAGAAGTTGTCTATGCTAGATTTAGAAGAGTTCTAAATATTGTGACGGATTCTACAAAAGAAGGCAGAGTATGTCATTGTTTTGACAATGACAAAGGATGTTAAGTCAAGAAGTTCTTTGAGAACTTGGTGTAGTTCCAATAGTGTCAGAACTTTGAAGCTATATTGTGTGTGACAATATTAGTGACATATTTCAGACCGCGGAATTAAGGTTCCACCAGAAGACCAAACATATTTAATGCCGACTCATTTGGAAATGAGTGATGCGTTGAGACGCAAATGAATTACAAAATACATACGTTTCTGAACGTGTCAGATCCGTTGACTAAAACCTCTCCCGTAAGCAAAACATGATAAAGCACCGGAAGGCCAAGGTGTTATATCTTTACAAATGTAAACTAGATTATTGACTCTAGTGCAAGTGGGAGACTGAAGGAGATATGCCCTAGAGGCAATAATAAAGTGGTTATTATTTATATCTTTATGTTTATGATAAATGTTTATATATCATGCTATAATTGTATTAACCGAAACATTAGTACATGTGTGATATGTAGACAACAAAGAAGTCCCTAGTATGCCTCTTAACTAGCTTGTTGATTAATGGATGATTAGTTTCATAATCATGAACATTGGATGTTATTAATAACGAGGTTATATCATTGTATGAATGATGTAATGGACACACCCATTTAAGCGTAGCATAAGATCTCGTCATTAAGTTATTTGCTATAAGCTTTCGATACATAGTTACCTAGTCCTTATGACCATGAGATCATATAAATCACTTATACCGGAAAGGTACTTTGATTACACCAAACGCCACTGCGTAAATGGGTGGTTATAAAGGTGGGATTAAGTATCCGGAAAGTATGAGTTGAGGCATATGGATCAACAGTGGGATTTGTCCATCCCGATGACGGATAGATATACTCTGGGCCCTCTCGGTGGAATGTCGTCTAATGTCTTGCAAGCATATGAATAAGTTCATAAGAGACCACATACCATGGTACGAGTAAAGAGTACTTGTCAGGAGACGAGGTTGAACAAGGTATAGAGTGATACCGAAGATCAAACCTCGGACAAGTAAAATATCGCGTGACAAAGGGAGTTGGTATCGTATGTGAATGGTTCATTCGATCACTGAAGTCATCGTTGAATATGTGGGAGCCATTATGGATCTCCAGATCCCGCTATTGGTTATTGGTCGGAGTGAGTACTCAACCATGTCCGCATAGTTCGCGAACCGTAGGGTGACACACTTAAGGTTTGATGTTGAAATGGTAGAACTTGAATATGGAATGGAGTTCGAATATTTGTTCGGAGTCCCGGATGAGATCCCGGACATCACGAGGAGTTCCGGAATGGTCCGGAGAATAAGATTCATATATAGGAAGTCATATTCCAAGTTTGGAAATGATCCGGTGCATTTATGGCAGGTTCTAGAAGGTTCTAGAAAAGTCCGGAAGAAATCACCATGGAAAGTAGAGTCCCGGAGGGACTCCACCTTGCATGGCCAGCCAACCCTAAAGGGGAGGAGTCCAAGGTGGACTCCCCTAGGGTGGCCGGCCAACCCACCTCAAGGAAAGGTGGGAGTCCCACCTTGGGTAGGACTCCCTCCTTGAGTAGGTTTCCCACATATGGGAGGTTTTAGTGTTGGGGTCTTATTCGAAGACTTGGACTAGAACTCTTGGGGCTTCCACCTATATAATGAGGAGGAGAGGGAGGGGGGCAGCCACTCTTTGGCTCAGCCTTGGCCGCACCACCTAGGGCTGCCCTTGGCCGGCGCCCTAGCCTCCCCCTCTCTCCCCAAACCCTAGCGGTCTCTCTCCTCCACCACATCCTGCACGCTTAAGCGAAGCTCCGCCGGATTTCTCCACCACCACCGACACCACGCCGTCGTGCTGTCGGATTCAAGAGGAGCTACTATGTGGTGACCCGGCATACCACTGCATGGTGTAGTATGCAAGTCTGATATAACACCAATGAAACACAGTTCCACGGGTATCATATCGCTCAGAGTGGTACAACAGAAACATATGCGGGTCCAAGGCATGTCTATAGAATTACAACACCGACTCTATTACATAAGATCAGCACAGCCTCTTACTTTACAATGAGGTAAATCTTCAAATAAACTCCAGAAGAACGACTCGTAGTCTAATCTTATCACGAACTCTATTTGTAGAGTATTTGACTAACTCTAGAGGTTGTGAATAGATTCTAGCTAAATAGGAGCTAGGTTTAGGAAACTAGTTCCTTTCTATTGCTAAGCTAGGTTTGATCCTTGTTGGATGTGGTATCTGATTTCTCTGATAGGGTCCTGTCTCTTGAAGTAGTTGTTGACTCCTCGGCCTTCGAGTTGCACTGTAGATCCTCCATCGTGGCCTCCATATCTAAGCAGGGGATTTAAGAGTGGGATGAGTACGAGCGTACTCAACAAGTTCATTATAGGAAAGAGGTGTTTAATGCACTAGCTACGAGCATTAGACCGTAAAGTCTAATACCAATGCAGGTTTTCATAATCACTTCTTCAAAAGGTTGCTTTTATTCAGAAGAACTATGTCCGTCAGCCTTCACCGGTTTACTAGAACTTCATGGAGCTCCTTTCCGGCCGCGTTCGCAGTTCCATATCCCGGAACAGGGAGTGACAGGTCACGGTTCTTTACACTCTGCGAGAGGTGTGTTGCTTTACCCATAAGAGATCTTAACCTTGGTGCCAACCGAGTTGCGAGCCCGTCCACACTTCCTATGGTGTGAGGCCCGGTATAAGGTCTAGCCAATCATGTTCCTCCGCTACCTCGAACACCCACCCGTTGTTGCATACCCCGACCCTGGGTCCTCGTCGGTCCTCTTACACCACTTAAGGATGGACCCCGACCACGACAACGGCTTGGGACTCGTTAACCAAACTCCTTCGCCGTAGCTGCAACCCATCATAGACCACTTACCGTGGGGAATTAGAATGGGATCCCCACCCCACCGCTTGCCCAACCTCGGGTCAAGTGTCTACGGTAAGCGCATCCGTTGATGTACGAGAGGTGGAAACACTTTTGACTACTCCGTCCCACTCCGGATCTTATGGTTAACACGGGTATTACGGCACAAGAATCATTGGCGACATTTGTTGTTTAATCCTAGATGGATATAAACCCTTGCAATGGAACCTCCACCATATCAACACAATCCATGGTTCCATTGCCCACCACATAGTCATATTCATAGTTATGAAAATAGTGGTTTTGGTTTTTATGCAATAGTGATAATCATAGTACTTTGCAAGTAATTTGATAAAGATAATCAATTGACATGAGCAAGTGATGAACTTGCCTTTCTTGACTGCAAGATTATGCAGGCAAGGTCTTCGATGCGTAATAACTCCAAATTCTGAAATAGCATCATCGTCTGGTAAGGACGATGTTTAAAAGATTGGCAAGGATGCAATAATGCATAAGAATGAGATGCAAGCGCTCTAAGCGTGACCTAACCCTGATGATTTAGGATCAGTGAGTTGTAATGATTGGTTTAGGGTGTGTTGCACTTTTAGAGTGATTCGCATACAAGGTTCTTATTCAGGTGTGATTTACTTGGTATTGTAAACAGGTAGATAATAAAGCATAATAATCAATTGAGCACACAAAGAATGACAATTGGCATAATGTTATCAAGTAAAGAACAGTGGTCAGTTTTAATACTATATGGCATGTTTAATGATTGATTATCATATACTTTAAAAGAATAACTTTTAAAGAACATGTACTTTGATAAAGATCAAGTATGGTAATTAGGTTTGTGGGTTGCTATAATTTATTCTGGTTTCAAGTAGTTTACGGAGTAAGTATAAGATGGATCACAACATAGTTGGATTCATCAACAACTAGAGCTTGTAAGGTTGAGATAAGCCTAGGCATCCTAAGCAATTCATTATACATGGTTATTGTCAAGGTTGGTTTATCTTGCTAGTCATAGTCGGCTAAGGCTTATAGGTCCTTATAAGCGAGGGTTGGTGATGATTCCTTATGTTCTTCAAAAGAATAACTTTTGAAGAACATACTTCTTAAATAATAAGAAGTATATCAATTAGGGTTGAGGTTGTCTAGGTTTTGCTACTTGGATCCACTAAGTAAGGAATTATTGGCTCCTAAATAGGATGGTTCATAATTATGAAGTATTTGTAGGGTTCAGTGGACTATGGTTATGTAATACTAAATAGTAGGTGTAGATGCTTTTGGGGTTCATCACACTGGTGTGATGCTAATTATGGATAACTAAGGATGATGGTTTTGACAGTAGAAGCTAGGATTTAAACTTGGTTGATCCTACTTGATCAACTAGGTTTAGTGATATGCATACATGGATTACTAAATTGCTAGTGATAGGGTTATACATTTTATGTGGACATAGGTATGTCTTTTAGTTGCTAATGGTGGCTCTATGATTTGAATTGAAGTACCATGATCACCTGTTCTAACCTTGGGTTTAGGTTAGAAGCAAATTAGGGTTCACATGTAATAATAGAACTAGGGTTCCTACTTAATTTAGGGTTTTAGGAGTCACATGAAATGATAGGGCTATAATATCATTCCATGTGGAATTTAGGGTTTGCTATTTACAATGTAGTTCTATGGTTAATAACTTCATGTTAAAGTTGAAGTTATTAATAGCTTTGAAACAAAAATAATATTAGATTTTTTATTTTATTATTTTCGTTAATTATTAATTAGGGTTAAATCTCTCTGATAATGATTTAACAAAATTAACAAATAAAGAAAATTAGTTTTAATGGTTTCTTTATTTATTTACTGGTTTTTTTATTTAATTTGGACACTTTTCTTAATTTATGAATTTTAATTGCATTTTGAATAAAATTAAAGGCTTAATTATTAGTTTAAAACAATTAAATTTTTATTAAAAATAAAATTTCAAATTATATTTTTATTGAATAGAGTTTTCTTTTAGAAGAATTTTGATATCTTATTTTAATTTTTCTGAGTTAATATGAATTTTCTAAATTAATTCAAAGTTTCTAGAATTATGAGATTTAAATTTAAAACAGGGTGAATGACTAAATCTACCAGGCTGTCTTACCCACGAGTCAGCGACCGGTGGGCCTACGCCACGGTGGCTGCCACACAAGCATTTGACCGGGGTCAAAATCGAAACGTGGCGGGGGCTTCTCTGCCGGCGGGAGGTCGGCGACGGCGCCGCCGTTCCGGGCTCGCGCGGATGGATTAATAGCACCACTCGATTCAGCTCGCCGCAGTGAACACAATGGTACTAGCGCCGCTCCTAAAAGGTCGCCGGAGTTTGCTCGCCGGCGAGGCCGAACGACGGCGAACACGGGCATACGCGGCTAGGAGTCTACAGGCGATGATTCGGTGCAAACAAATGCTCAGGAGATGCGCGGGCTCACCGTGAGCACGACGGGCATGACGGTGAGGTCGAGGGAGGCTTGCTTCGCCGGATTTGGGGTCGCCGGCCGTCGGAGAGATGAGCTCGTCGGAGACGCTCCGGGGCCTCCCAGCTCGATTCCTCCCGTATGCTGGGCATGTCGAGGATGCTGAAGATGATGGTGGTCACGGTGGGGCTCGGGGTTGCCCCAGTCGACGGCGATAGCCGGAGACTGTACGGCTAGGGTTTCGGGTTGAGCAGAAATTGAGCAGAGAGAGCGAGAAACGGAGCTAGGTTTTCGTCCAGGGCCCTTATACGGCGCCCGCGCGCATGCCTCGTCACGGATTCGGTCACGGAGAGAACGCCAGCGCGAGGGAGAAGCGACGCACGGCGTCGTGCTGTCCACCCAGCGAGAGGAAGGGGATGAGGATGATCTCCTCCCCGATATTTTGAAGCGAATGGGTATTGGGCTGGTAAGTGACTGCTGGTGGGCTTTGGCTTGGGTTGCCTCTGGGCTCCGTGCTGGGCTGCTCGGCCAGGTAAGGTCCAGGTAGGTTTTTTTCCTCCTCTCTTCTTTTTCTGTTTTATTTTCTGTTTTCAATTCTGGTTTTTATAATTCAAATTTGAATCTTCTTATTTTGCAGGTGTTAAATAATTGGAGTTTGCTGAGTATTTAGTGCAATGACCATTACACCACTCTCCCAATTGAGAAAAGCATTTTATAGTTGATTAAATTTCACATATGTGGCTTATTCAATATATCAATTAAACATGAGTTAGTATTCTCCTTTTAATTCCTTTGTTATATGAATCAACTCTATTTGGAATTAATAGAGTTGATAATCTCAACTCAAAGTATTTCAGAGTTAGTTATTAGGAGTTGGTTTCTATTTGAGAAATTGATTGTTCACATATGATTTTATGTGAGCATTAAATCTCTTAGGGTTTTATGGTTTCTATTACAAGCCCCTTGTAAAGTTAACACTATTATTATTATTGAAAGGATCTAGGGTAGGTAGTGTTCCATCATGGTTGTTCTTGGTTACCAAGATAAATAGTTGATCACTACACATATGGTTTTAACCATATAATGTAGCACAAGGTTTTTCTGATGTTGAAGAATTGAAGCATAAGATTTTTCTTAGTGAGCAATTCTAGGTTTAAAAGCATATTCACCTAATTGCACATGGTTTGGAATTTCATTGTGGCTTAGTTCATATTATGATCATCATAGTGATGCATAAACTAGGGTTGAGATATAATGCTAGGTTGTAGATATGGGATGACACCATATTTCATGTGCTAGGGTTAATCTCCCCTAACCATTATAAGGTGGTTGTTTATTTAACATTTAATGTTCTCCTCTAGTAACTATGATATTGAGAATTGGTTTTATCTTCTATTAATTGGCTTCTATTATTAACCTTAATTTATCATTTAAGTAACTACATTGGTTATAGTTCTTTTTATAGTTAACTTTGGTCATATAGATATATGGTTTCTCACCATATAAAGCCTAGAGTTTAACTCTAAGGTTTTCTTAGGTGGTTTAACTTCTGAAGTATGGATATTGTAGGATTCTACTTATGATCACCAAGTGGTTCACAAGTAAAGGTTGGGATATAAGCCTAGGGTTGCTTACTAATGATCTCCCCATAATTTTATGTGGTGAATGATATCTAATTATCCTTTTAAGGTTTATCTTATCCTCACATATCTCAAGAACATGATCATGGTTAGACATGATCAACTTGTTCTTGATATCAATTCCTCAAGTTCTTGGATTTTATGATCATCACTCAATTTATAATGATCAAGGTTTGGCTTCCTAAGGTATCTCTCCTGAGTTAGGTTTCTCACTTCTAAGATCAAGTATTGTCTTGATCAAGTAAATATATACTTTCTTTTATAGTTTCTTGAATGGGCATGGTTATGGTTGTCTCAATTATCTTGAGTATAACACCATGGGTTGAGCTTTCTCATTTAAGAATGGTTATTCTAGGGTTTATGGTGTACTCCTAATATTTATTTAGGTTGTTGAGCCAAAGATTCAATTGTCTATCTTAGTTGGTTTATTCCACTCCTTATTTCACTAAGTCATGGATATAGTCTTATTCCATTTGGTATTTGGTGATCTCACCACTTCAAGATGAAATGGTTAATCTCCTAATACTTCAGTTCCAAGGTTGTCCTTTATTCTTAAATAGGTAAATCTAATATTGGTATGAGTGGTCTCTCTCTCATTTGGGAAGGACTTTGATTCCATCCTAAGATTAAGTTCCATAGAGAATGATGTGATCCTCAATATCAATGTTTAAGATAAATGGATTCTCTCTCTAGGGATTGTCTTGAATAATATCCTAGGGTTCTTTCTAAAGATGATGATTTGAATACTTGGATGTATATCCAAGGTTTAGCTCAAGGTTTTCCATTGCTTCTCTAATGAATACTATAGGACTCTCACCTCTATAGGTTTGATGTGTAATAACTTGGAATATAGAAGAATATATACTTCTTGAGTGGATCTCCTTGTTATAATTCCAATGTTATAATCTTTAATAAGATCCAGTAATTGTTCCTTGATTCATATGTTCTTGTGTTGGTTTTAATTCCATTTGATCTAACCCCTTAGATCAAATCATCTCTACCCAAAACAAGGTTTTAGTAGAGTCACATTGAGGTTTATAGCGCTTGACTTGATGAGCTACTTCAATTCCACCAAGGTCAAGTGAAACTTCGATTCTGTGATTGTTTTACTTTAAAGCGCGAAATTCCCCAGATTTTCTATGCATGAATGCAATGCACACATCTGTTTCCTCTATTTTTGTAACCCCATTACCTGGGATATTATAGTCTCTACCCCTTAAACTAAACTTCGTCCTCGAAGTTTGATCTCTCTCACGTTTCGGAGTGTGGATCTGACTTGTTCAGACTACATCTTTTTTCAAACTCCTTGGTGATCTCACTGGATATAATTGAATATATCCCTTGTCCAGATTCTTCCTGGAATCCATTAGGGTTTGTCTCTGAACATTAATTTCTTACTCCAGTTCTACGATACCTGTCTCTGAGCCATGGCTTCTAACTTTAATTATTTGATTTTTTTCAACCCTATAGTCTTGTTTCCTTTCTCATTGAAGAATCAATGATGGGACTTCTTCTTGTCCTGACAGACTTAATTGAGGACTAATTGGATAACATTCTCCTATTTGATAAAATAGGTCTTTGTTTTCCCTTACTACCAAAACTACAATAATGGTACTTGGTAAGGTACTACTATGGAATTGGTCGTGATGGTTTATTTCCCTAAGATTGGATTAGACTCATTTAGTCCATCCAATCATGGTTTATAGTTGATACCTATAACTATTTTGGTTTATTTAGGTTCCATGAAAGGAATCATTCGAATGGACTTAAGTTTTGGTATAGTCAATCTCCTTTGGTATTTGGCCTTCTAGGGCTGTATTTTATCTACGGTATTTCCTTCGTCCAACTTCATTAAACTTAGCTGACCTGAGCTATCGTACTACGGAGTAAATATTACTCACTTTCTCAAGTTATAGTCCACTTTTTACTTCCTCGAGGTATGAACCTCGGTTTCTGGTCTGACATCCTTCTGAAAGTAGTGTTCAATAATCTTATGAAAATAAGATCGAACTTCCTCTCAGTTCAGACCTTCTTATTCTATCTTGCTCAAAATATTGAGTTATTGTACATCCAACTCAATCTTTACTCTACCCCTTAGAGTTTACTTATGTTCTTCAATTCCTTATCTTCTAACTATTGGACTTATGATTAGAATATTGATCTAGGTCTTGTTTATAATTTATATTCCTCTAAGGTTTTGCGAAGAAACTTTGTGGTGTATCCACTCAATTGTGGACATCCACTATGAATCCTTTGACTAAATGTTTATAGATCTAGCTATTTGGCTGACAAGATTTTTATTTGTTCACAAACTTTTGTTACAACTAATTAAATCGTGGACTATTTGTAATACCAACTAATACCAGCTGTGATTATTATACCAACTGTGGCTATTTGGTATATCTAAAAATGGATTCTATTATAGGTTCTGATCAACTGGACGAGACATCCTCTACTTTATCTCGCAGTATTGATCCCATACCAATTGTGATCTTCTGATATCAACTATGGTCTTCTTATATCTACTATGGTTTAATAAATCATATTTTTTTATTCAGGGTTTATTTTGCAAGCAAACCACTAACTGACACTATGAATATAGTATCCTGAGTGATTTCCCATGCATTCCCTCTTCTGTAATAACTATGGATCTGCTTCAGCTTCACCATAATCATTATATTTCTCACCTTCATGCTTCTTTCGTACTAAAGTACTCCTCTGTTGAGGCAAAGCATGAGTTTTGATTGGCACTACCTTCAGAGTATTGTGGTTACTTCCCACAACTTTGCCTCCTTTCTCTGATGAACCTTCATCTTGTCTTCGGAATCTTCCCGGATTCGACACTTCCTCACACGTTTACCATTACCCTCTAGATCTATAACATCAAGTAAGGACTTGATATTGCAACATGCATTTGCATACCAAAGTCAAACTTCATGTATGGATCTAGTCAAACAATAAAAATCCAATAAAATTCAAGAAGATTCAGCTTTGTGTTTATAGTACACACCATCATCAGCCTGAATATATTAGTTGAGTAGGACATCTCTAAACATCAGGCTCTGATGTGTAGTATATAACACCACATAGGGTAGGTTTATATTGTGATACTTAGCACATATATATGAGATTGTACTATTTGTCTCATCCTCTACCTTAATTGCACATTTGCAATGAGATAAACTTGAAACAAAGTGGTCTAGGATATTTAGGTTTAACCTAGTTTTGTTTGGAAGTACTAACAAAGTATTTTACTATATATAAGTGCTATTGAGGACTATTTTGTATGATACCACTAGTTCTAATATGGTTACTCTGAATACATATTTATTAGGATATATTTCCTATATTTTCAAGTGTTTCTACTATACACATGTGGTCGTGATGTGCTTGGCACACTTCCCATATTTTTGAAGCACAATTCTTACTCTTTTGTTTAGCACTTGGCTTCTTATTGTACTCCTCCAAAATACTTATAATGTTCTATTCCATCACATAATGATTCTCAAGTGAATCATATATGATTAACAACTCTACCATGTAAGTAATCATATTTTATTCATATCTCTCTTCCTTATCTCCCATGATTGACTCATCATGGTCTATACTACCTCATATAACTCAGAGTTATCACTTACTATCAATTGTTTCACACGTCTAGAAAATTTCACTTACTCATTACTTATCTGGGTCTACATTTTCTATTAGGATATCTTAATTATCTTCATCACTTGATATTACTTCTAGTACAGGTCTGAGTAATTCTTATTTAACTATAACATGTGTTGGTACACACCTTCCATTAGGATATCTTCCTTATGGTTGTATCCTCTCTTTGGACTACCATGTATTGTATACCAACTGTGATCTACTCATCTATTGTTTTAAGAACTTGATGGTATACTACATACTTAAAATTAGCTAACTAACTTCAATTTATCTTGGTAAGTTAGGTAAGGAATGTTGACTCAAGTGTGTCAGGACTATTCTCAAGTGAATATCCATCTCAAGTCATAAGAAGTATTTAATTTACCTAGGATAACTTCCTATAGACACTACCAATCCTATAGGTCTCCTTTAAAGGGTTTTAATCCTAGGGTCAAAGCATTTGCTCGATACCAACTTGTGGTGACCCGGCATACCACTGCATGGTGTAGTATGCAAGTCTGATATAACACCAATGAAACACAGTTCCACGGGTATCATATCGCTCAGAGTGGTACAACAGAAACATATGCGGGTCCAAGGCATGTCTATAGAATTACAACACCGACTCTATTACATAAGATCAGCACAGCCCTCTTACTTTACAATGAGGTAAATCTTCAAATAAACTCCAGAAGAACGACTCGTAGTCTAATCTTATCACGAACTCTATTTGTAGAGTATTTGACTAACTCTAGAGGTTGTGAATAGATTCTAGCTAAATAGGAGCTAGGTTTAGGAAACTAGTTCCTTTCTATTGCTAAGCTAGGTTTGATCCTTGTTGGATGTGGTATCTGATTTCTCTGATAGGGTCCTGTCTCTTGAAGTAGTTGTTGACTCCTCGGCCTTCGAGTTGCACTGTAGATCCTCCATCGTGGCCTCCATATCTAAGCAGGGGATTTAAGAGTGGGATGAGTACGAGCGTACTCAACAAGTTCATTATAGGAAAGAGGTGTTTAATGCACTAGCTACAGCATTAGACCAGAAAGTCTAATACCAATGCAGGTTTTCATAATCACTTCTTCAAAAGGTTGCTTTTATTCAGAAGAACTATGTCCGTCAGCCTTCACCGGTTTACTAGAACTTCATGGAGCTCCTTTCCGGCCGCGTTCGCAGTTCCATATCCCGGAACGAGTGACAGGTCACGGTTCTTTACACTCTGCAGAGGTGTGTTGCTTTACCCATAAGAGATCTTAACCTTGGTGCCAACCGAGTTGCAGGCTCGTCCACACTTCCTTTGGTGTGAGGCCCGGTATAAGGTCTAGCCAATCATGTTCCTCCGCTACCTCGAACACCCACCCTTTGTTGCATACCCCGACCCTGGGTCCTCGTCGGTCCTCTTACACCACTTAAGGATGGACCCCGACCACGACAACAGTTTGGGACTCGTTAACCAAACTCCTTCGCCGGTAGCTGCAACCCATCATAGACCACTTACCGTGGGGAATTAGAATGGGATCCCCACCCCACCGCTTGCCCAACCTGGGTCAAGTGTCTACGGTAAGCGCATCCGTTGATGTACGAGAGGTGGAAACACTTTTGACTACTCCGTCCCACTCCGGATCTTATGGTTAACACGGGTATTACGGCACAAGAATCATCGGCGACATTTGTTGTTTAATCCTAGATGGATATAAACCCTTGCAATGGAACCTCCACCATATCAACACAATCCATGGTTCCATTGCCCACCACATAGTCATATTCATAGTTATGAAAATAGTGGTTTTGGTTTTTATGCAATAGTGATAATCATAGTACTTTGCAAGTAATTTGATAAAGATAATCAATTGACATGAGCAAGTGATGAACTTGCCTTTCTTGACTGCAAGATTATGCAGGCAAGGTCTTCGATGCGTAATAACTCCAAATTCTGAAATAGCATCATCGTCCGGTAAGGACGATGTTTAAAAGATTGGCAAGGATGCAATAATGCATAAGAATGAGATGCAAGCGCTCTAAGCGTGACCTAACCCTGATGATTTAGGATCAGTGAGTTGTAATGATTGGTTTAGGGTGTGTTGCACTTTTAGAGTGATTCGCATACAAGGTTCTTATTCAGGTGTGATTTACTTGGTATTGTAAACAGGTAGATAATAAAGCATAATAATCAATTGAGCACACAAAGAATGACAATTGGCATAATGTTATCAAGTAAAGAACAATTAGTCGGTTTTAATACTATATGGCATGTTTAATGATTGATTATCATATACTTTAAAAGAATAACTTTTAAAGAACATGTACTTTGATAAAGATCAAGTATGGTAATTAGGTTTGTGGGTTGCTATAATTTATTCTGGTTTCAAGTAGTTTCTGGAGTAAGTATAAGATGGATCACAACATAGTTGGATTCATCAACAACTAGAGCTTGTAAGGTTGAGATAAGCCTAGGCATCCTAAGCAATTCATTATACATGGTTATTGTCAAGGTTGGTTTATCTTGCTAGTCATAGCTGGCTAAGGCTTATAGGTCCTTATAAGCAGGGTTGGTGATGATTCCTTATGTTCTTCAAAAGAATAACTTTTGAAGAACATACTTCTTAAATAATAAGAAGTATATCAATTAGGGTTGAGGTTGTCTAGGTTTTGCTACTGGATCCACTAAGTAAGGAATTATTGGCTCCTAAATAGGATGGTTCATAATTATGAAGTATTTGTAGGGTTCAGTGGACTATGGTTATGTAATACTAAATAGTAGGTGTAGATGCTTTTGGGGTTCATCACACTGGTGTGATGCTAATTATGGATAACTAAGGATGATGGTTTTGACAGGTAGAAGCTAGGATTTAAACTTGGTTGATCCTACTTGATCAACTAGGTTTAGTGATATGCATACATGGATTACTAAATTGCTAGTGATAGGGTTATACATTTTATGTGGACATAGGTATGTCTTTTAGTTGCTAATGGTGGCTCTATGATTTGAATTGAAGTACCATGATCACCTGTTCTAACCTTGGGTTTAGGTTAGAAGCAAATTAGGGTTCACATGTAATAATAGAACTAGGGTTCCTACTTAATTTAGGGTTTTAGGAGTCACATGAAATGATAGGGCTATAATATCATTCCATGTGGAATTTAGGGTTTGCTATTTACAATGTAGTTCTATGGTTAATAACTTCATGTTAAAGTTGAAGTTATTAATAGCTTTGAAACAAAAATAATATTAGATTTTTTATTTTATTATTTTTAAGGAATTAATAATTAAGGTAATTATTAATTAGGGTTAAATCTCTCTGATAATGATTTAACAAAATTAACAAATAAAGAAAATTAGTTTTAATGGTTTCTTTATTTATTTACTGGTTTTTTTATTTAATTTGGACACTTTTCTTAATTTCTGAATTTTAATTGCATTTTGAATAAAATTAAAGGCTTAATTATTAGTTTAAAACAATTAAATTTTTATTAAAAATAAAAATTTCAAATTATATTTTTATTGAATAGAGTTTTCTTTTAGAAGAATTTTGATATCTTATTTTAATTTTTCTGAGTTAATATGAATTTTCTAAATTAATTCAAAGTTTCTAGAATTATGAGATTTAAATTTAAAACAGGTGAATGACTAAATCTACCAGGCTGTCTTACCCACAGAGTCACTGACCAGTGGGCCTACGCCACGGTGGCTGCCACACAAGCATTTGACCAGGGTCAAAATCGAAACGTGGCAGGGGCTTCTCTGCCGGCGGGAGGTCGGCGACGGCGCCGCCGTTCCCGGGCTCGCGCGGATGGATTAATAGCACCACTCGATTCAGCTCGCCGCAGTGAACACAATGGTACTAGCGCCGCTCCTAAAAGGTCGCCGGAGTTTGCTCGCCGGCGAGGCCGAACGACGGCGAACACGGGCATACGCGGCTAGGAGTCTACAGGCGACGATTCGGTGCAAACAAATGCTCGGGAGATGCGCGGGCTCACGCGTGAGCACGACGGGCATGACGGTGAGGTCGAGGAGGCTTGCTTCGCCGGATTTGGGGTCGCCGGCCGTCGGAGAGATGAGCTCGTCGGAGACGCTCCGGGGCCTCCCAGCTCGATTCCTCCCGTATGCTGGGCATGTCGAGGATGCTGAAGACGATGGTGGTCACGGTGGGGCTCGGGGTTGCCCCAGTTGACGGCGATAGCCGGAGACTGTACGGCTAGGGTTTCGGGTTGAGCAGAAATTGAGCAGAGAGAGAGAGAAACGGAGCTAGGTTTTCGTCCAGAGCCTTTATACGGCGCCCGCGCGCATGCCTCGTCACGGATTCGGTCAAGGAGAGGGCGCCAGCGCGAGGAAGAATCGACGCACGGCTTCGTGCTGTCCACCCAGCGAGAGGAAGGGGATGAGGATGATCTCCTCCCCGATATTTTGAGGCGAATGGGTATCGGGCTGGTAAGTGGCTGCTGGTGGGCTTTGGCTTGGGTTGCCTCCGGGCTCCGTGTCTGGGCTGCTCGGCCAGGTAAGGTCCGAGTAGGTTTTTTCCTCCTCTCTTCTTTTTCTCGTTTTATTTTCTCGTTTTCAATTCTGGTTTTTATAATTCAAATTTGAATCTTCTTATTTTGCGAGGTGTTAAATAATTGGAGTTTGCTGAGTATTTAGTGCAATGACCATTACACCACTCTCCCAATTGAGAAAAGCATTTTATAGTTGATTAAATTTCACATATGTGGCTTATTCAATATATCAATTAAACATGAGTTAGTATTCTCCTTTTAATTCCTTTGTTATATGAATCAACTCTATTTGGAATTAATAGAGTTGATAATCTCAACTCAAAGTATTTCAGAGTTAGTTATTAGGAGTTGGTTTCTATTTGAGAAATTGATTGTTCACATATGATTTTATGTGAGCATTAAATCTCTTAGGGTTTTATGGTTTCTATTACAAGCCCCTTGTAAAGTTAACACTATTATTATTATTGAAAGGATCTAGGGTAGGTAGTGTTCCATCATGGTTGTTCTTGGTTACCAAGATAAATAGTTGATCACTACACATATGGTTTTAACCATATAATGTAGCACAAGGTTTTTCTGATGTTGAAGAATTGAAGCATAAGATTTTTCTTAGTGAGCAATTCTAGGTTTAAAAGCATATTCACCTAATTGCACATGGTTTGGAATTTCATTGTGGCTTAGTTCATATTATGATCATCATAGTGATGCATAAACTAGGGTTGAGATATAATGCTAGGTTGTAGATATGGGATGACACCATATTTCATGTGCTAGGGTTAATCTCCCCTAACCATTATAAGGTGGTTGTTTATTTAACATTTAATGTTCTCCTCTAGTAACTATGATATTGAGAATTGGTTTTATCTTCTATTAATTGGCTTCTATTATTAACCTTAATTTATCATTTAAGTAACTACATTGGTTATAGTTCTTTTTATAGTTAACTTTGGTCATATAGATATATGGTTTCTCACCATATAAAGCCTAGAGTTTAACTCTAAGGTTTTCTTAGGTGGTTTAACTTCTGAAGTATGGATATTGTAGGATTCTACTTATGATCACCAAGTGGTTCACAAGTAAAGGTTGGGATATAAGCCTAGGGTTGCTTACTAATGATCTCCCCATAATTTTATGTGGTGAATGATATCTAATTATCCTTTTAAGGTTTATCTTATCCTCACATATCTCAAGAACATGATCATGGTTAGACATGATCAACTTGTTCTTGATATCAATTCCTCAAGTTCTTGGATTTTATGATCATCACTCAATTTATAATGATCAAGGTTTGGCTTCCTAAGGTATCTCTCCTGAGTTAGGTTTCTCACTTCTAAGATCAAGTATTGTCTTGATCAAGTAAATATATACTTTCTTTTATAGTTTCTTGAATGGGCATGGTTATGGTTGTCTCAATTATCTTGAGTATAACACCATGGGTTGAGCTTTCTCATTTAAGAATGGTTATTCTAGGGTTTATGGTGTACTCCTAATATTTATTTAGGTTGCTGAGCCAAAGATTCAATTGTCTATCTTAGTTGGTTTATTCCACTCCTTATTTCACTAAGTCATGGATATAGTCTTATTCCATTTGGTATTTGGTGATCTCACCACTTCAAGATGAAATGGTTAATCTCCTAATACTTCAGTTCCAAGGTTGTCCTTTATTCTTAAATAGGTAAATCTAATATTGGTATGAGTGGTCTCTCTCTCATTTGGGAAGGACTTTGATTCCATCCTAAGATTAAGTTCCATAGAGAATGATGTGATCCTCAATATCAATGTTTAAGATAAATGGATTCTCTCTCTAGGGATTGTCTTGAATAATATCCTAGGGTTCTTTCTAAAGATGATGATTTGAATACTTGGATGTATATCCAAGGTTTAGCTCAAGGTTTTCCATTGCTTCTCTAATGAATACTATAGGACTCTCACCTCTATAGGTTTGATGTGT
The DNA here is from genome assembly GCF_022539505.1 of Lolium rigidum. NCBI lineage: Eukaryota > Viridiplantae > Streptophyta > Magnoliopsida > Poales > Poaceae > Lolium > Lolium rigidum. The sequence continues at coordinate 173,076,892 of NC_061512.1, read as the reverse complement.
AATAACTTGGAATATAGAAGAATATATACTTCTTGAGTGGATCTCCTTGTTATAATTCCAATGTTATAATCTTTAATAAGATCCGATAATTGTTCCTTGATTCATATGTTCTTGTGTTGGTTTTAATTCCATTTGATCTAACCCCTTAGATCAAATCATCTCTACCCAAAACAAGGTTTTAGTAGAGTCACATTGAGGTTTATAGCGCTTGACTTGATGAGCTACTTCAATTCCACCAAGGTCAAGTGAAACTTCATTCATTGTGACTGTTTTACTTTAAAGCGCGAAAATTCCCCAGATTTTCTATGCATGAATGCAATGCACACATCTGTTTCCTCTATTTTTGTAACCCCATTACCTGGGATATTACATACTACTTCCGCTGCCCGCTGGAACGGGGAGAAGGACGTCGTCTTCATCAACACCGAACGTGTGACCGAGTACGGAGGTGCTGCCCGATTGTGGCACCGTGATCAAGATCTTCTACGCGCTTTTGCAAGCGGCAAGTGATCGTCTACCGCAGCAATAAGAGCCTACTCTTATAGGCTTTGGAATCTCTTCAAGGGTTAGTCTTGATCATCCCCTCGTTGCTCCCATCTTCTAGATTGCATCTTGGCTTGGATTGCGTGTTCGCGGTAGGAAAATTTTTGTTTTCTATGCAACGTTATCCTACACTTGTTGCTGCGGTAGACGTTCACTTGCCGCTTGCAAAAGCGCGTAGAAGATCTTGATCACGGCGCCACGAACGGGCAGCACCTCCGTACTCGGTCACACGTTCGGTTGTTGATGAAGACGACGTCCACCTCCCGTTCCAGCGGGCAGCGGAAGTAGTAGCTCCTCTTGAATCCGACAGCACGACGGCGTGGTGTCGGTGATGGTGGAGAAATCCGGCGGAGCTTCGCTAAGCGTGCGGGATGTGGTGGAGGAGAGAGGCCGCTAGGGTTTGGGAGAGGGGGGCGCCAGCCATCTAGGTGGTGCGGCCACCTTGGTGGTTCTTGGGGTGTCCGGCCCCCTCCCCTTGTCCCTCATTATATAGGTGGAAGCCCCAAGGGTTGGACTACAAGTCTCCGAATAAGACCCGAACCCAAAACCTTCCATATGATAGGGAAACCTACCCAAGCTAGGACTCCCACTAGAGGTGGGAGTTCCACCTTCCATGGAGGGGGTGGCCGACCGCCCTTGGGGGAGTCCACTTGGGACTCCTCCCCCTCTAGGGTTGGCCGGCCATGGAGGTGGAGTCCCTCCGGGACTCCACCTTCCTTGGTGGTTTCTTCCGGACTTTTCTAGAACCTTCTAGAACCTTCCATAGAACCTTCCGCATCATTTTAATTCACATAAAATGACATCCTATATATGAATCTTATTCTCCGGACCATTCCGGAACTCCTCGTGATGTCCGGGATCTCATCCGGGACTCCGAACAAATATTCGAACTCCATTCCATATTCAAGTTCTACCATTTCAACATCCAACTTTAAGTGTGTCACCCTACGGTTCGCGAACTATGCGGACATGGTTGAGTACTCACTCCGACCAATAACCAATAGCGGGATCCGGGAGATCCATAATGGCTCCCACATATTCAACGATGACTTTAGTGATCGAATGAACCATTCACATACGATACCAATTCCCTTTGTCACGCGATATTTTACTTGTCCGAGGTTTGATCTTCGGTATCACTCTATACCTTGTTCAACCTCGTCTCCCGACAAGTACTCTTTACTCGTACCGTGGTATGTGGTCTCTTATGAACTTATTCATATGCTTGCAAGACATTAGACGACATTCCACCGAGAGGGCCCAGAGTATATCTATCCGTCATCGGGATGGACAAATCCCATTGTTGATCCATATGCCTCAACTCATACTTTCCGGATACTTAATCCCACCTTTATAACCACCCATTTACGCAGTGGCGTTTGGTGTAATCAAAGTACCTTTCCGGTATAAATGATTTACATGATCTCATGGTCATAAGGACTAGGTAACTATGTATCGAAAGCATATAGCAAATAACTTAATAACGAGATCTTATGCTACGCTTAATTGGGTGTGTCCATTACATCATTCATATAATGATATAACCTTGTTATTAATAACATCCAATGTTCATGATTATGAAACTAATCATCCATTAATCAACAAGCTAGTTAAGAGGCATACTAGGGACTCTTTGTTGTTCACATAACACACATGTATCAATGTTTCGGTTAATACAATTATAGCATGGTATGTAAACATTATCATAAACACAAAGATATATTATAATAACCATTTTATTATTGCCTCTTGGGCATATCTCCAACACCGTGAGGCTTGCAGCAGGACTACAAAGGAAAATAAGTTGGATCAATTTTTTCCAGATAGGTTATGATAAATCTATGACCCCTAAGGGGGCTGTTATGCACTTGGGAGCTTACAGTAGGCACAGGCCGGTGGCCGGATCTCTTACCTTTCAGAAGCAGGACATTAGCCAAGTAGAAACATAATTAGCACATGTGGTGTTCTCTGCTATGGAAGTCCCTGAAGTAAAGAAAGCTAGAGGAAGAAAGAAAAAGACTCCAACACTTGTAACTGATGAAGGGCTTAGAAGGTGCACAAGAAGCTCTTCTAAGCTTGATGGACGCAAGCTTGCCCCTGTTACTGAGTCAGTGCAAAGGTCTAGGAAAAGATCAAAGAAACCAGTTCCTGATGTGGCTAAAAATGTGCAGAAGCAGAGTGGCCAGAAGGAGCATGACTCTCAATAGCAAATTATAGCTGAAACGCATGTTAAAATGCTGCAACTGATTGGAGAGTAGCTGGGTATTGACAAGAGCAAGCTGACAAAAGGAAAGCTTAGGGCCAAACCTTTAGAACAGAAGCATGAAAAATCTTCCAATGATAAGTAAATCATGCAGCTGGTTGTGTGGAGTCGCTAATACTCCCTGCTTCTTTTGTGCTTTCCATATAGTCAGGGTCTCTAGGAGTCTTTATGCTTTTGGTGATGCTTGTTTATCTGAAACTGTTGTTTAGTTACTTTTGCTATCACAGACTACTGATTTGTAATAATTCCTTATGTTATGAATGGAATTGTAGTAATACTATTTTCTCCACTGATTTTAATGTGTCTACAAAATGCTAGAGTATGGAGAATTCTTTGTTGGAATGTCAGGGGGTTAAATGCTGAAGGAAGGCAAAGATTTGTTCGTTCAAAAATTGAAGAGAGTCAGGCTTCAATAATCTGCCTGCAAGAAACAAAATGTGAATATATTGATCAATGTTTCATTAAGAAAATTTCACCTAAACATTTTGATAATTTCGCTTACTCTCCTTTGGTGGGAGCTTCAGGTGGCATATTAGTTCTATGGAACTCTGTAGTTTTTTCTGGAAGGTTAATACAAATCAACAGATATGTTATAATTATTGAATTTACATCGACTCATAATGGACAAACTTGGACCTTGGTAACAATATATGGGCCCTATCGGGAAATATGAAGAGATAATTTTGTGACATGGCTATATAACTTGCAAATTCCAGTAAGCAGTAATTGGCTACTCCTAGGAGACTTTAATTTTATAAGAGATGAAGAGAATAGAAACAAGCCAGGAAGAGATGTTAATGACATGTTCCTATTTAATGACGTAATTAGTCATTTGGGTATTCTTGATCTCCCTCTTAAGGGTCGATCATATACATGGTCTAATATGCAAGAACAACCTTGACTGGTTTTTTTGCAAGTGTCAACTGGATTTCTGAATTCCCTAACACAGTGATATTACCTTTGGCCAAATATCATTCTGATCATGTCCCTTGTGTTGTGAATATTGATACTGTAATACCTAAGGCAAATATATTCAGATTTGAAAATTTCTAGATTGATCAGCCAGGTTTTTTGGACTGCGTAAAAGAAACTTGGGAGCAGGAGTCCAGGAAAAAATATAGTACTGCAATAATCTCAGATAAATTCAAGTCCTTGAGGTATGCTTTAAAGAAAATGGCACAAGAGTCTGTCCAAGATTAAAATGTTGTTTCAAAATTGCAACAGATGTATTTTGCTGCTAGATAATCTGGAAGAATACATGCCTCTCTATACTACAAAATTTAATTTTAGAAAAATTGTCAAGCTGCATCTTAAGGGTTTGCTTCTTGCTAAGTGTAATTATTGGAGGAAGAGATGTACAATCAGATGGATAAAAATGGCAGAGGATAATACAAAATTCTTTCATGATATGGCAACAACCAGGAGTAGAAGGAACAATATTTCTACGCTAAGAGCTTGATACGTCTCAAACGTATCTATAATTTTTGATGCTACATGCTTGTTTTACACCAACTGTTATATGTTTTGTTTACACTTCGTGGCACTTTTATGCATTTTCCGAAACTAACCTATTGACAAGATGCCACAGTGGCAGTTCCCTATTTTCTGTTGTTTTGTATTTCAGAAAAATTGTACAGGAAATATTCTCGGAATTGGACGAAACAAAAGCCAAACTTCCTATTTTTCTCGGAGCGAAGACAGAGTCCAGAGAAGAGACGGAGGAGGGCCACAGGGTGGCCACACCTACCCTAGGCGCGGCCTGGCCCTGGCCCGCGCCTAGGCATGGTGTGGGGCCCTCGGGCCTCCACCGATCTCGCCCTTACGCCTATATAAAGCTCCCGATGCAAAAAACCTAAATATACAAGCCTCCTCCCATGAAAAGTTTCGTAGCTCTGCCGCCATCGCAGATAAGATTCGGGGGACAGAAGTCTCTATTCCGGCACGCTGCCGGGACGGGGAATTGCCCCGGAGCCATCTCCATCGACTCCACCGCCATCTTCATCGCCATTGTTGACTCCTATGATGAGGAGTGAGTAGTTCTCCCCCGGGCCTGAGGGCTCTACCGGTAGCTATATGATCTATCTCTCTCCCATGGTGTGATCTTTATGTGACCATGAGCTTTGTAATCTAGATGTCGTTATGCTATTCAAGTGAACTTTACTTATGTGATCTTCGGAGACTCCTTGTCCCACGTGTGTAAAGGTGGAGTGTGTGCACCGTGTGGATCTCTTAGGCTATATTTCACAGAATACTTGTTCACTGAATTATGATTTGAGTTAGATGTCTCTATGAAATTGTGGTGTGTTAGTACCGCCTATGAACGCTCAAAGTGCACCGCGGGGTGTTCATTAGTACTTTGGAATACATATTAAGGTTTGCTTTTGCAGACCTACCCAATGAATTAGTGTTCGTTATCCAGTCGGGGCATCTTTCAGAGTAGCATAGTGAAGTTCTTATATTTATATTCCTTTATGATATCATTGTTGAGAGTGACCACAAGTGAAAGTATGATCCCTAGGCCTTGTTTCCAAACATCGAATCACCGTTTGTTTACTGTTTGCTGCATGTTTACTTGCTGCCATATTTATTTCAGATTGTTATTACTACTCATATTCATCCATATCACTTACACTTTACTATCTCTTCGCCAAACTAGTGCACCTATATATCTGACAAGTGTATTGGGTGTGTTGGGGACACAAGATACTTCTTGTATCTAAATTGCAGGGTTGCTTGAGAGGGATACCTTTGACCTCTACCTCCCTGAGTTCGATAAACCTTGGGTGATCCACTTAAGGGAAACTTGTTGCAGTTCTACAAACCTCTGCACTTGGAGGCCCAACACTGTCTACAAGAATAGAAGCGTGCGTAGACATAAAAGCTGAGGATGGTACTGTAGTGTCAGATCATCAAGGAATGGCTGGGATGTTATGGAGATGTTATAGTAAAAGAATGGGGCATTCTGAAGGCATTGATATGCAATTTGATTTAGCCAGGCTGATCAAAAAAGTGGATGGGCTAGCCAGGCTGATCAAAAAAGTGGATGGGCTGGAGGAACTCACTCTACCATTTCTCAAGGAAGAAATGGATTTAGTAATTAAAGAAATCCCCCCTGACAAAGCTCCAGGACCTTATGGTTTTAATGGTCTGTTTCTCAAAAAGTGTTGGGCAAGTGTTAAAGAAGATTTCTATAAGCTTGCAGCTGATTTTCATGAAGGGAAGGTCAATTTGCAAAATATTAATGGCTCATACATTACTTTGGTTCCTAAAGTGCACAACCCTGAAGATGTAAATGATTTCAGACCTATATCTCTCACTAATGTGTGTCTCAAATTCCTAACAAAACTAGCTACAAACATGTTACAAGGAAAGATTTTGAGGTGTATACACACAAATCAGTATGGTTTCTTGAAAGCAAGATCAATTTAGGACTATGTTGCATGGGCTTTCGAATATCTTCACTTATGCCATAGCTCTAAAAAGCCTATTATAATTCTTAAGCTAGACTTTGCTAAAGCTTTTGATATTATAGAGCACGATGCAATTTTACAAGTAATGGAGAGTATGGGTTTTAATGATCTGTGGTTAACTTGGATTCGAAATATCATGTCTTCTAGCACTTCATAAATACTTTTAAATGGAGTTCCAGAAAAGCAGTTTGCTTGTAATAGAGGGGTCAGGTAGGGGACCCTTTATCTCCTCTATTGTATGTGTTGGGATCAGAACTTCTACATGTTGTGGTAAATGATTTGATGTTGCAGGGACATATCACACTTCCTATAGTAACACATGATCAAGATTTTCCTATAATACAATATGCAGATGACACTCTGTTAATCATGCCTGCGGATATGGCTCGGTTACTAGCTCTGAAGGATTTACTGCATAAGTTCACACTGTCTATAGGCCTAAAAGTGAATTTTCACAAGTCAAATATTATTCCAATAAATGTGGATGAGAATCTGGTTCAGGAGTTAGCTGGTGCTATTGGTTGTCAAGTGGCATCTCTGCCTTTCACATATTTGGGTTTACCTCTTGGCACAACTAGACCCATAATTCAAGATCTAACTCGTGTGGTCACAATGTTGGAAAGCAGGTTATGCTCTATCTCTAGTTTCTTGTCTCAAGGGGCCAGACTTCAGCATTGTCATCTATGCCTATTATCTTCCTTTGTTCCTTACAAATTTCACATGGTATTACAAATCAGTTTGATAGGATTTTGAGGCAATGTTTGTGGATAGACAATATTGATACACCTAAACAATCTTTGGCTGCTTGGGATATGCTATGTAAACCTAAGGACAAAGGTGGAGTAGGCATTCTTAATTTCAAAAAGCAGAATAGAGCATTACTTATGAAACATTTGGATAAGTTCTACAACAGGGATCAAATTCCTTGGGTCAATCTAGTCTGGTCTGAATATTATGAGGGTAAGGTTCCACATGCAGAGAAGTTGTGTGGCTCATTTTGGTGGAGAGATATTATGAAGCTAGTAGAATATTTCAGACATATTTCTCGGATAAAACCAGGAAATGGGAAAACAATCCTTTTTTGGTATGATAATTGGTTTTTTTGCGGATTCTTCACAACCTTTGGCAGAAAGATTTCCTCGGATCTTTTCTTATGCTCTTAATCCAAAAATATCTGCTGTTGAGATATATGAGGAAAGTGATATGGTTACACTCTTTCATTTGCCTATGTCGACTCAAGCCTTCGAGGAGTTACAACAGCTACGTATACATATGAGGTTATCGCCTCTTTCTTTGGACCAGGACTGTTGGGAGTATAGCTGGGGAGGTACTTTCCAAGCTGCGCGCTAGTATCGGCATCTACATGAGGGTATTCTAACCATGCCAGTATCTAAGTGGATTTTGAAGTCTTGTTGTACGATGAAAACAAAGTTTTTGGCATGGTTGTTGCTTAATGATAGGCTAAATACACGTAATATCTTACATCGGAGACACTGGAAGGTTACCGAGGAGAAGCATTGTGTGCTATGTCCAGAAAGATTACATGAGGATAGGTTGCATTTGTTTTTCAGTGCAATTTTAGTCAGAGGATTTGGTCTTATCTGCAAATAGATTGATCTCTCAGATATGCAAGCAGCTGCTAATTTGGCCAGAGCAGAATTCAATGAACTTTTTTTCACGGAGGTTGTAATGCTGGCCTGTTGGAGCATTTGGAAACAGAGGAATGGGAGAATCTTTGAAGGTGAAACTCCAACCTTCAGAGGGTAGAAAAGAGTTTTTATTCATGACATATCCATGCTTGGGTATAGGATTAAGAGGAAACACCATGATCAGCTTATGGCCTGGATGGGCAGCCTCTTGTAGTTAATAGTTTCTCTTGTTTTAGGACTGTATATATTTAGTTTTTTCTTTGGCTTCCTCTGTATATATGTTGCTTTCAAGTTTTAATAAAATTATACTGTAGGGCTTTTGCCTTACAGTCTTATGGTAAAAAAAACCCTCTAACTATTGCCTTTGTAAGAAAAACTGAACTGTTACTTACTTAATCAGTGATCATTTGTCAAATTGGGAAAACGTGGCTTTATTAGTTGTTTTCTGAATATATGACTGAAAGGGGACAAGGATCCAATGTGTGTGAAAATTACTTGTGAAGATGATCCATGTAGCATCTCTCGAAAGAGAGAATATAAAACGAAAAAAAATAGTGTACAACACGCTCGTATGTAAATGTGCAGGAGCGATCCGGGGTCCGGTCTGCTGCCGCTTTTGGCTTGGGATCCAGCCAGCGATGGACCGCTCTATCTCTCCATCGTCCCTTTCCGCGCGCGGCTCCAAAACAGAGAAGCGTACGTACTAACAATAGTGCAAGCTTTTCTTGTTCTGTTCTCGCTGGATTTTTGGACGGATCATGCGGTGCGGCGGATAGAGACGAGACGGGGGAGCGGCGCGTGACGGCGTGAGAGCAGAGTACGTGCTTCTCCTCGACGACGCGTCGACGCGTTTGCAAAGCGCTGGTCATGGTTGGTTTGTTTGGCTTCTTCTCTTTGGTCGGCCATCGGTTCATCCTTCTTTTCGGCGATTTTTACTACAAACTGCTGCTGGCGTTTCCGGGTAATAGGAACCGTTCGTGTTGGGTGGTCAATTTAGGGCTTCAAAAGCGGGATCCCACTTCTCCCACAAAAGCTACGTATCATAGCCCTTGATGACATGATCTTGAAACAAGTTTGTCCCGTTATTCCCGTCTCTTGCATCCCTAGGTGAATTGCACAATCACACGGCGACGTGTTCCTGGGTTTCTCATGGCTTTCCACGCTGGCGTCCAGTGCCCGAAATGCAGGATTTGTATGCAGTTGCTTCTTTCCTCCTCTTCTGAGGGTCCACGAGCTTAGAAATGTTGATAGCCGAATCTAGAAATAGATATAGGAAATTTGGGATAGAACTACATCTCGCTACAAAAGATGCGCAAGTGTAGGCCCACATTTGGGATAGGTTCTAGATTGGTAGACTTGTCGCCCTTCCTCGAGCTTCATCTCTTATCGCCAACTTGTGGGTTTGTTAGGGCGATCTCAAATTAGGTCTGTTTTTTAGGGCCCTTGTTGTTGAAAAGGTTCCAAACCATCTCTATATGGTTTGGATTCTAGATAGGTATGCTTATAGCCGTGTTTTAGTCACTAAATATTTTGTAAGGATTGACCATTTGTGGGGCCCATTGCGCTTGATTTGCAACGAGATCCATTCTTGACTTCTTGGGATGGCCCTTTCTAGAAAATAATCATCACTTCCATTGGAAAACGAGGATATTACAACTTCCACTACAAGGTTTTAAGCTTTTGCATAACAAGTGCGGCTTTCAACAAAAAATAGAACAACTTCAATACAATTTTAACAAACTCCTAACCAAAACCCATACTATTTGTTTTTGTCAAGCCCTATTGTCAACTCATATAATCTTCAACCATGAAATGCCCACTTACCTTGCTGAATTTAGCCAATAAATAAAGTAAAAGAAAATTAGCCCCTAGCTCACCATCTTTGGTGCTCGTCAGCAAAGATGTGTTCTAGAATTTCCGCTTGGACGTTGAGATTCTTGGTGCAGGAGAAGATGATATAGTTTTACTAATTCATACTACTCATATTTTATTGATCAAATTAATGATCCATGTATTTGGTCAAATTACTCTAGAATTTCCAATTAACACAATGTCTCATGTACCATATTGGACCTAGTTTAAACAATGATATTGGGTCTTTCACACACAACCCGCTTTTTGAACCATTCAAAAATGGCATTTTGAAGTTTCAAAGATTCGATCAAAGGTTCTAAATGTAGAAAATAATATACTCTATACTTTTCAAAAACTTCCAACTTTACCGTATTTTGAGATGCACGAAAATGCTAAAATCCGACATTTTGTCATTTTTATTGAGCCCAAAATACAAGTTCAAAATCCAGAAAATTTTGAACTTGTACTTGTGTTTTCAAATTTTGCAAGAAACCGAGCTCCATGTAGCTCAAGCTCTAACTTGAATTTTCGGTCTTTCCCTCGAATCATGTGTGTACTGTGTACATAGCAAACACGTCCGCAGGCGCAACTCACCGGCAGTGCAGCTTCACGGACGTGTGCATACATGGCAGTGTACAGCACCTCCCACAGTGAATGCCTACACTACCGTACCTGCCATGCGGTACCCTGTTCTCGCCGCTCCACACGCTAGCCCCTGAGAGAGACTCCCCCGGGTACTTCGCCCTGCCACGAATTTAGTTTCTCACACGTCAGCTCATCACGTGAATTCGTATGCGCTTGTACTGTTTTAGTTTACCGAGTCTCTGCTACATTGCTTGCTTGTGTTCATGGTGTTTGCAGGCTTTGCAGCTAGCCGCACGACGTCTCGCAGGCAGAGGCAGCTAGTTGCACTCCACTCCACCGTACGCGCCTCTCACATTCCGTAGCTGCTGCACATCGGTTCTACTCTGTTTTGAGCAAACGAAACGGGCTGGATTTGACTCGTTTTCATGCTCAACTTAGTTTACAAAATGCATCAATTCAGCATTTTGACCTCTTATAATTTTGAAGTCTCGTTACAAAATGCATCACGGTCAGCATTTTGACAAGGAGAGAGAAGCTAAACAAAGGCCTCTCTGACTCTGTTTTCTCTGAGCTTTCATACTCGCGTCGCCTCAAGCTTTCTGCCACTTTTCGTTGATGTGAGAGATGGATGGATGGATGGACCTGGCGCGTGCCTGTGCTTCTGCCCACCTGTCTTTCACGTGAGCTAGCTAGCCGGGTCTCTGATTCCATGGAGTATAAATTTGAGTGACATGGTGAAGCCAACAGTATCAAGCATGGCAAGAAGAGGCCCGGATCACACTGTGTCTACTGGAATCTGTAACCAATGTATCTACAGAACTTACCCAAAGGTTCCAACAATTCGGAGTTCCAGTATCAGATTTGTAGAAAATTCACGCGAACAGATAAGTTTTCGTGTTACAAAAGGGGTTTTTCTTCCTCTAATTTACACTACTTCATCAATGAACGAATTCGAGTGTGAGGACAAAGACAAGAGGACAGGAACGGCAAAAGCGCTAGCGACTCCTGCTCCTCCCTTGAGGTCTACAGTACATGTTGCTACTGCATGTAGGCAATAGGATGTGACTGTGCAATCTTACGTGGATAACGAGATGGATTGGGAGTTCCTTTCAGGCATCTCCAACCGGGCGACCCATCCCGCGCGTCCGGATGGGTCCAGCCGGACAAAAACCCGGCCCAACGCGGGGACGCACCGCAAAAGCGGATGGCCGCGGCGTCCGGAACGACGCAAACCCGGCCCAAATCTGGGCCGGGTTTGCGTGGCCGCGGATGGCACGCGGCGTCCTCGCGTGTCCGCCCCTGTCCGCGTGGCCGGCTCACTCCGTCGGTGCCTCAGTCCTATTAAATGTGGACTGGGGAAGGGGACTGTCCCTATCCAGTCCCCACTTTCCACTCCGGCCGCACGCGCGAGCTCGAAGCTTCCGCGCCGCCATGGCCCCGGAGCCGTCCGCCAACGACCACGAGGCCGGCAGCAGCCGGCAAGTCGCGCCGCCGGCGTTCGCAATGGGGCCGCCGGCGCCTCCCAGACGCGACCAGATCTACGTCACCGTAGCGGTGGCGCGGATGTTCCGGGACGCCGGCGTCCCAATCGCCGTGGGGGACGTGCACCTCCCCACGGCCGGCACCCGAGCCCGGATCGGGTTCCGGTGCCGCCCATCCCGGGCTCCGGCCGCGCCCGCTACGCCGAGATCCGGAGGCGCCGCGCTCAGCTGGCCGGCGGACCTCCGACGAGGACCCCGCGTACGGCGACGCAAGTCCCAACCGGGACTTGTGGTTCGAGGTGGAGCACGATGCGCGCGGCGCACATGCTTCACATCCGCGACGGCGCGGCCTCGCGCGCGGCCGAGCACACCCGCTAGGCGGGCTGGCCGCCGCCCCGGCGGCCTCTACATCAACGAGCCCGCGCCCCGGCCCCGGCCCGCGGCCGCAGCCCCGGGAGGAGGAGAACGACCCGGAGGCTGCAGGCGGCGCTCGCGGCGTCCCGCGAGCAGCGAGGACCTCGACGAGCCGGCCAAATGGCCGCACCTCGCCGAGGCGCCGCGCACCTCCGCGCTGGAGGAGGCGGCCGGGGAAGGCCCGGGAGGATGCCCGAGGCGGAGGCGTGGGCCTTCCTCGAGCCGGCGCGCCGTCGGGAGGAGGCTACGCGTCGGGCGGCGCTCCGGGAGGAGGAGGAGCGCCGGGCCGCACGCCTGGCGGAGGAGGAGCGCCTGGCCACGCAGGCCGCAGCGGAGGAGGAGCGCCTGGCCACGCAGGCCGCAGCGGAGGAGGAGCGCCTGGCCATGCAGGCCGCAGCGGAGGAGCAGCTCCGGCAGGAGTCCGCGCGGAGGGCACGGCTGCGCAGGCCGGCGAGCCCACCGAACCCGCACTCCGCCTGGGAAAGGGCGCAGTGGGAGCCCTGGCCGGAGTCCCCGGTGCCCTCCGGCGTGTCGAGCCGGAACAGCCGCGTCGCCGCCGGGGGCGTCGTCGTCATCGACGCCGACGATGACGAGTACTACTCGGGGGTAGTACTGCCGCGGCCACCGTGCTCGCAAACCCTGTCTAGGGTTTCTTTTTTTATAGTTTAAAGCCCATATAGGGCTTTCTTTTGTGTAAAAATTGCCCAAAATAGGGCTAAGTTTAATTAACCACTAGTTTAATGTTATTTTTGGCTGTTTTCCTTTTTTATTTTTATTTTTGTTATTTTAATTACATATGCGGTGCGTCCGCGCGTTGGGCGCAGCGTGCGACCCAAACGGACACGCGGACGCGAGGCGCTGTCCGGGTGTCCGTTCGGCCACTCAAACGGCTCAAAACGGACGGCCCAGCGCGTCCGTTTGGGTCACCCGGTTGGAGATGCCCTCAATCCCTTGGATTTCTATGCGTAGGCAAGAGCAACACCCGGTTTCTTGCCATGGATGTGACAGTGACGTGCCCACTGGCCGGCTGGTCGTGTGCCCGCTGGACCCAAAGAGGAAGAAGAAGGAGAGGGCCTTGCAGAAAGGAGCATGGCTTTGGTTGCGATTCCCGCCAACTCTGCGAGATTCTCGACCAAAAGGAAATGTATCCGGGACAACAACCAACCATGAAAAGAGGATCAAGGAGGCGATCCCATCTGCCCCAACTACACCGCTAAGCCGCCGGTCCCTGCCTCCTCGTCCGCCGTTCCGGTGACGGGAGGGGGTGGGAACCTCAGGTTTCGCTCTGGTCTGAAGTTAGGTTGGCCTAGTGTTTCCTTGAGGTGCTGCTTCCGAGGATAAGAGCATCCCTAGTGGTTCCTCTAAAGGGCCATCCAAACACATTTAGATGGTTGTGAGGTCAAAAAACGCTCCCAGTGGCCTCTCTATCCTGTCATCTAAATTTAGACGAGCTCTCAAATCATCGCTCCATCCTCCAGATATAGAGGACCAAGCCACGACCATCGAAGCCAAATCGCTCGCCCGCGCTCTCCTTCCCGCGCGCACCTGGAGACCAGAAAAAGAGGCGGGAGCGCTCCCGCGAGGTCGCCGTCGCCGTCGCTCCACTCGCCGGCCAGCCAGGTACGAATTTTTTCCGGTGGATAGAGTGGGATTGAGCGGCGGCGCTGGGCGGGGGCTCTGGGCGGCGGCACTGGGCCGCGCTGGGCGGCGCTGGGAGGCGATGGGCGGCGGCGCTGGCCGGTGGTCGAATCCTCCATTCGCGCGTGAGGGATTGCGGCGGCGCTGGGCAGGGGCTGCGGTGCTGGGCGGGGCCGGCGGCGCTGGGCGGGGCCGGCGGCGCTGGGCGGGGGCGGCGGCGCTGGGCGGGGCCGGCGGCGCTGGGCGGGGCCGGCGGCGCTGCGCGGGGCCGGTGGCGCTGCGGACGCAGTGGAAATCCTCCACTCGCGCGTCCTTGGACGACGACGCGGACGGGGCTCTGCTAGTTTCAGTAGTTTCAGCATACGCGGACGCGGACGGGGCATATGCTTCTCTGTACGATTCTGCTAGTTTCACTAGTCTGTGTAGTTTCTGTACCAATTTTTGTAGATAAACACAGATGATTGAATTGCATGTATTGAAATATAATTGAATTGCTGTTGTTCATAGACTAAATTGTTGAATGAATTTTGACATGTTTTGCTAGATAAATGGATAACTCACAGACGGATGACATTGGGTTTTTAGACATGTTGAATGGGGGATCAGGTGAAGTGAATTGGAGTGGCACACAATATTCTAGCCCAATCAGTGAACAAGAGAAGATGCCAACTCCGGATGTTTCTGTTGTTTCTGCATCTGCATTTGCAAAATCAAAACAAAAGAAGGCAAAAGCACCGTCGACGAAAGGGAAAAATTGGTCTAGCGATGAAGACAAGGTGTTGATAGCGGCATGGGGAAACACTAGTTTGGATGCGGTGACCGGGACAGATCAAAACTCAAGTTGTTATTGGAATAGGATTTTAGATTACTACAACTTGCATAAGGACCCGTCATGGCCCGAGCGTAATTATAATGCAGTCAATTGCCGTTTCACTGTTATTTCAGCGGCCACAAGCAAGTTTTGTGGATGTCTTCAGCAGATATTAAACCTGAATGAAAGCGGAAGGACTCTCAACCAGAAGGTAACGCAACATTTCTGTTTGCAACAAGTTCTAATTCGCTTTTAGTTTTATCTATGTGTGGCCAATCTGATGTGTGGCCAATCTGATCTGTGGCTTTCTGTTGAAATGTTTTCTGACATTTTTCGTATATTCTAATAATTCAATTTGTGACGGTAAAATCTGGCACCATATATTTCAGAATGCATGCAAACAAGGTTACCTCTACTAAATTTAGTAGTTGAACGCTGCACTGTACTAAATTTAGTCTGTGTACTGAATTACTAATGCAACACTGCACTATGCATACTGAATTCAGTGTATAACTGTGTACCGAACAGATCTGTGGCTAACACTACAGTTGTTGTTTTTGTAGCAAACAGATGCTGAACTCCTGTACATGTCTTTGGATCCTGAAAAGAAGCCATTCAAACTAATGCATTGCTATGTAGAGTTTGAGAAGTACCCAAAGTGGGCGACACGTACAGTTCCTCAGAAAAAACAAAAGAAAACCTCCGATGCAAGTCCAGGTTCAACCTCCAATGATGAAGATTTTGTGGTATGCACAGATGCTTTAGAAAACGAGAAAAGACCTCGTGGTACCAAGTATGCGAAAGAACAAAGAGATAAAGCCTCCGATGGTAGTGCTGTCAAGTTGTCATTGGAAACCGTATGGGCACAGAAGTTAGAGAAAGATGATATCAAAGAGGCGGCAAAGAGTGCTCGCTATGCACTAGCATTTGAGTTGCAAAAAAGCAGATTGAATTGAAAGAGAGGGAGGATGCAAGGCAAGAGAGGGAGGATGCACGGCAAGAGAGGGAGGATGCATGAAAACAGTTTGAATTGGAAGAGAAAATCATGCTCACGGACACTAGTGGTATGAATGCTGCACAACAGCAATTCTACAAAGGCAAGCAGGATGAGATCATCGCTCGCCGACACCACTAGTTTATGTATGATAGCTTCCTACTACATTAGCTGTGTCAACTACTAGTTTATGTATGATAGCTTCCTACTACATTATTATTACATCACTCGTGTCCAAACTTTTGCCAAAGGTGCTCAACTATATCATCTTGAAGCTGAAAATGATCATGTTGGTTTCTAATCTGTTGATGCATCTGAATGAAAGCACTCAGCTCTTCTGCGTGAGTGCGAGATACTGTGACTCTTTCTCCCATTGCCTCATAACTGTAATTTTGGCGACCAGTGTGCCGCTCCTCTTCAACTATCATATTGTGCATTATGACACAAGCTTTCATGACATCGCCGATTTCTTTACGCTTCCATCCTTTCGCAGGTCCTCGAACAATGGCAAAACGGGCTTGGAGAACTCCAAAGGCGCGTTCCACATCCTTTCTAGCCGCCTCTTGCCTTTTAGCAAATAATTTCTTCTTTCTGGTTGATGGAGCTGGTATGGTTTTCACAAGTGTTGCCCACTTTGGATATATACCATCTGCAAGGTAATACCCCATTGTGTATTGATGACCATTGATGGTATAATTCACTTCTGGAGCTTTACCCTCTGCTAGCTTTGCAAACACATGAGAACGGTCAAGAACATTTATATCATTGTTTGACCCTGGTAAACCGAAGAATGCATGCCAAATCCAAGGATCCTTTGAAGCAACTGCCTCCAAGATCATTGTGGGCTCTTTCACATGGCCTTTAAACATGCCATGCCATTTTTTGGGGCAATTTTTCCAGCCCCAGTGCATGCAATCTATACTCCCTAACATACCAGGAAATCCTCTTTCCTCCCCTACTGCAAGTAATCTTGCAATATCATCTTCATTTGGAGACCTCAGGTATTCGTCCCCAAAGATTTCACAAATTTTGATCACAAACTTCTTGCAAGCCTCTAGATTAGTAGCTTCTGCCTGAAGGAGATATGCCCTAGAGGCAATAATAAAGTGGTTATTATTTATATCTTTATGTTTATGATAAATGTTTATATATCATGCTAGAATTGTATTAACCGAAACATTAGTACATGTGTGATATGTAGACGAACAAGAAGTCCCTAGTATGCCTCTTAAACTAGCTTGTTGATTAATGGATGATTAGTTTCATAATCATGAACATTGGATGTTATTAATAACAAGGTTATGTCATTGTGTGAATGATGTAATGGACACACCCAATTAAGCGTAGCATAAGATCTCATCATTAAGTTATTTGCTATAAGCTTTCGATACATAGTTACCTAGTCCTTATGACCATGAGATCATGTAAATCACTTATACCGGAAAGGTACTTTGATTACATCAAACACCACCTGCGTAAATGGGTGGCTATAAAGGTGGGATTAAGTATCCGGAAAGTATGAGTTGAGGCATATGGATCAACGAGTGGGATTTGTCCATCCCGATGACGGATAGATATACTCTGGGCCCTCTCGGTGGAATGTCGTCTAATGTCTTGCAAGCATATGAATGAGTTCATAAGAGACCACATACCACGGTACGAGTAAAGAGTACTTGTGAGGAGACGAGGTTGAACAAGGTATAGAGTGATACCGAAGATCAAACCTCGGACAAGTAAAATATCGCGAGACAAAGGGAATTGGTAATATATGTGAATGGTTCATTCGATCACTAAAGTCATCGTTGAATATGTGGGAGCCATTATGGATCTCCGGATCCCGCTATTGGTTATTGGTCGGAGTGAGTACTCAACCATGTCCGCATAGTTCTCGAACCGTAGGGTGACACACTTAAAGTTGGATGTTGAAATGGTAGTACTTGAATATGGAATGGAGTTCGAATATTTGTTCGGAGTCCCGGATGAGATCCCGGACATCACGAGGAGTTCCGGAATGGTCCGGAGAATAAGATTCATATATAGGATGTCATTTTATGTGAAATAAAATGTCGCGGAAGGTTCTATGGAAGGTTCTAGAAGGTTCTAGAAAAGTCCGGAAGAAACCACCAAGGAAGGTGGAGTCCACATGGGACTCCACCTCCATGGCCGGCCAGCCCTAGGTGGGGAGGAGTCCCAAGTGGACTCCCCATAGGGGCCGGCCACCCTCACATGGGAGGTGGAAATCCCACCTTTGGGTGGGAGTCCTAGTTGGGCTAGGTTTCCCCCTCTTATGGAAGGTTTTTTGTTCGGGTCTTATTCGAAGACTTGGACACCAACACTTGGGGATCCACCTATATAATGAGGGGCCAAGGGAGGGGGCCGGCCACCCCAAGACCACAAGCTGGCCGCCCCCATAGAGTGGCCGGCCACCCCTCCCAAACCCTAGCCAAGCTCCTCTCCTCCATATTGCCCGCATAGCTTAGCGAAGCTCCGCCGGACTTCTTCACCGCCACCGACACCACGCCGTCGTGCTGTCGGATTCAAGAGGAGCTACTACTTCCGCTGCCCGCTGGAACGGGGAGGTGGACGTCGTCTTCATCAACAACCGAACGTGTGACCGAGTACGGAGGTGCTGCCCGTTCGTGGCGCCGGAACCGATCGTGATCAAGATCTTCTACGCGCTTTTGCAAGCGGCAAGTGATCGTCTACCGCAGCAACAAGAGCCTCATCTTGTAGGCTTTGGAATCTCTTCAAGGGTGAGACTCGATACCCCCTCGTTGCTACCGTCTTCTAGATTGCATCTTGGCTTGGATTGCGTGTTCGCCGTAGGAAAATTTTTGTTTTCTATGCAACGTTATCCTACAGGTGGTATCGGAGCCGTGTCTATGCATAGATGGTTGCACGAGTAGAACACAATGGTTTGTGGGCGTTGATGCTCTTGTTATCTTTAGTTTGAGTACTTTGCATCTTTGTGGCATAGTGGGATGAAGCGGCTCGGACTAACTTTACATGACCGCGTTCATGAGACTTGTTCCTCGTTCGACATGCAACTTGTATTGCATAAGAGGCTTTGCGGGTGTCTCGTCTCTCCTACTATAGTGAAGATTCAATTTACTCTTCTATTGAAAACATTAGTATCAACGTTGTGGTTCATGTTCGTAGGTAGATTAGATCTCTCTCGAAAACCCTAAACCACGTAAAATATGCAAACCAAATTAGAGACGTCTAACTTGTTTTTGCAGGGTTTGGTGATGTGATATGGCCATAAAAGTGATGATGAATATGTATGAGATGATCATTATTGTATTGTGGCAACCGGCAGGAGCCTTATGGTTGTCTTTAAATTTCATGTTGAGTAGTATTTCAAAGTAGTTGTAATAGTTGCTACATGAGGTGAACAACCATGAAGACGGCGCCATGAACCTTGACGCTACGCCAACGATGATGGAGATCATGCCCGTTAATGATGGAGATCATGTCCGTGCTTTGGAGATGAAGATCGAAGGCGCAACGACAAAAGGGCCATATCATATCACATATGAATTGCATGTGATGTTAATCCTTTATGCATCTTATTTTGCTTAGAATGCGACGGTAGCATTATAAGATGATCCCTCACATTAATATCAAGATAATAAAGTGTTCTCCCCTCGTATGCACCGTTGTAACGGTTCGTCGTTTCAAAGCATCTCGTGATGATCGGATGTGATAGATTCAACGATTCACATACAACGGGTGTAAGCCATGTTGCACACGCGGAATACTTGGGTTTGCTTGACGAGCCTAGCATGTACAGACAAGGCCTCGGGACAACGGAAACCGAAAGGTTGAACACGAGTCATATGGATGATATGATCAACATGTTGATGTTCACCATTGAAGCTACATCATCTCACGTGATGATCGGTTTTGGTGTAGTGGATTTGGATCGTGTACCACTTAACAACTATGAGGGATGTTGTATTAAGTGGGAGTTCATTAGTAATTAGATTAAAACATGAACTAATTATCATAAACATAGTCCGAGTAGTATTTTGAATTAATTTTGTAGTATTGGCATCCGTTTACTACTATGCGCTAGTCTTATAATTGAGATAGAAATATCGTTAAAATCCGACAAGAAACTTTACGGATTGGTACCGTATTGTTAAAGAATCAAGAATTGATTAAGTCCTATTGCAAACTTTTAGTAAACCTCACATTGTTGATTCAAAGAGCTATGGTTTCAATTAGTACCTAAAGTTATCTTGTCTCCGTGAAACTTGAAGTTCAAATCTGTTTGAAAAGTAAGGAGCTGAAAATTTAGTTTTCAGAAATAATCAAGGTACGAGATATATGTGATATCTAAGACCTTATTGCAAGATGATAGAATATAAATTTGGTGAGACTACATAAACTCATAAGTTTTATGGGAATGTACGAAGGTTGAAGACGCAAGGCGTCCCAATCCTCCAACTATTGGGGCACTAACGATATTCGCATATCCATGAAGTGATTGTCCTTAGTATGCACCGTTGCTAAGACTCGTCGTTTCGAAGCATCACGTGATGATCGGGTGTTATAGATTCTACATGTGCTTCCAACGGGTGCAAGCCGATTTGCATATGCGAATACTAAGGTTTAAACTTTATGAGCCTAGCATGTACAGACATGGTCTCAGAAAGTTATCATGAATTGATGGATAAAATTATGAGTGAAATTGTTCATCATATTACAAAGTTACTAATAGTGAAATCTGAAACACTTGTCATATGATGATCAACTTCAAAGTAAGAACCTCAAGGTTATTGGTATTTGACCAACAAACCTAGAAGTTATTGATGTTGAAATGTTTTTCCGAATAATGAGGAAAGCTAAAAGAGAAACTGCAAAAGATATTTTGGCAAAAGAAAAGAAAAGACTAGAAAGTCTAGCTCGTGTGTATATAAATGATATACATGTTATGGTTGTATTCCTAGTTAAGTTACACAATGAAATTCTTGGGTATTAGTACCATATTGGTTGGTATGAAGTGTCATACAAAACAACGCAATACAAGAATACAATGGCCTAAGTGACTGACAAGGAATATGATAGGAATGCACGTCTGGAACAAAATAAAGTGTTATTATGTTCGTCGTTGGCATTCTATCTAGCCCTTAGAATTTATAATAAAGAACTTAATAATTGTTATTTTGCTCTGGTCAAATGAAAACAATGAGTTGTTCAAATTATGACATTACTCCATGTACGATGGATAAGTTATTATAAATCTTAATGGTGAAACATACATACATAACACTGACGCTAAAAATGCCATAAGGCAAATGATTTGAATTCCACTTATTTGTGGAACCGCAATTTAAGTCATGTTAGAAAGGATCGCATGAAGGAACTCCATGCAAATGGATTTTTGGAGTCATTTGATTTTTGAATCATTTGGCGCTTGCAAATCTTTTCTAAAGAGAATGATTAAAATACCGTTCATAGGCCAAAAGTAGAACGGACAACTAACTTAGTGGAAAAATACATGATGATGTATGTGGTTCACTGGGCATAGTTGTGTGCGGGAGATTCTTCTACTTCATGAAAACTTTCAACAATGAATTGAGTATATATATGTGGATATATTCAATAAGGAAGAAGTTTTGAAACATTTGAATGGATTCAAATAAATTTCAGTATGAAGTGGAAATCATCGTAATAGAAATCAAATATCTATGATTGGATCATGGTGGAAATATTTGAATTACGAGTTTTAGCGAAACATCTAAGAGAGTTATGAAATTGTTTTACAACTTACGTTTCTTGGAGTATCATAGTGATGATGAAGTATCCAAGAGATATATCCAAATTTTGTTGGATCAATGATGAGATAAAATATTGATGCCATTATATTTTTGTGGATTATGCTTTAGTGACTACCGCTTTTACACTGAATAGAGCATCATCATGATCCGTTGAAATGACACCATACAAGTTATGGCATGGGTATAAACCCTAATAGTCAACCAAAATCGGATGAATGTCTTTGTTGGTTATCCCGGAGATTTAATTGGGAATTCTTCCCACGAGACAAAGACAAAAGTGTTTGTCAATGTTTCTTATTTCCGAGAAATTGTTTCGAGTGAAGTATTTGAGTGGGAGGACATTATAATTTGATAAGGTTTATGAACCTGAGCATAATGATCAGAGTAGCGCAGCATCGGAATTGGTTTCGGAAGCAGCCACGACGATCATGGCTCTCATGACTACAAAGTGTTTTAGCCATGGAGATCGAAGTACATATTGAACCTTGTAGGTATGGTTTACTTTGTGATCAAATAAATGATTTGTGGACAAAGGATTGATTTTGAACAATGATAAACCAACTACAAACAAAGAAGTTATGATGGGCCCTGACTCCGTTAAAATGGCTATACGCCATGAAATCCAAGATAGATGAATACTTTTTGAAAGTAAATAGATCTATAAAATTGATGGACTTGGATGAAATATCCTTGAAGAAGCTTGACTTGTCGAAAAGTTGTTTACGACAAAGTTCAAAGAATTGACTACGACAAGATTAGATCTTCCGTAGCAATGCTTAAAGTCTATATGGATTATTCTAGTAATCACTACATATTTCCTTTATGAAGATATGTTAGTAGGATGGCAAAATACATTACTTATCGAAGTGTGTATTAAAGGTGTATACAAGATACAACCAAGAGTTTTGGCTGGTCCGTGGTATATTAGATAGGTATACAAACTTCAACTTGATGAAGTGAGTATCGCGGAGTTTGAATCTTCACCAGATGAAATAGTCAAAGAGTTTTTGATTTCATCAGAAATGATGAAGAGGCTTGCATTTGCAAGAAATTAAGTGGGAGCGCTAAGACACATTTATAATACTTTATGTAGGTGACATATAGTTGGTTATAAATGATGTAATTATATACTTGATTAAAAGGATATGGACTGAAACAAATTTAGTGTCAAGATCTATGAAGATAGATTGAAACACATAAATAAGTTTAAGTCAAAGTACATATGATGGATATTGAAGTAGTTCAATATAGAAATATTAAGAAAATGTTCTTGTCATGTGAAGGTTTAACAAGACTTGAGTGTATCTGACACTCGATGAGTAAAAACACATGAGTGATTTTAGATCACGAATAAAATGTACACAATCAGATATCATGTGCTATAAAGTGTTATGAGCATATACCAGAATGATTCATATGATGATCATTGGACGACAGTAAGAATATCCTTGAGTACTTTAGAAGAACTAAGGATATATATATATATATATTTGTATGAAGAAATGACAAACAAATCGCTGTAAGGTGTTACACCGATATTGGTTTTGTCACATATAAAATATAATTTCAATCTCAAATTAGACTAAGTGTTGTTTAAAAGGTAGCATAATGAGCTAGAAGTTGTCTATGCTAGATTTAGAAGAGTTCTAAATATTGTGACGGATTCTACAAAAGAAGGCAGAGTATGTCATTGTTTTGACAATGACAAAGGATGTTAAGTCAAGAGGTTCTTTGAGAACATGGTGTAGTTCCGACGGAATCGAACTTTGAAGCTATATTGTGTATGACAATATTAGTGACATATTTCGGACCGCGGAATTAAGGTTCCACCGGAAGACCAAACATATTTAATGCCGACTCATTTGGAAATGAGTGATGCGTTGAGACGCAAATGAATTACAAAATACATACGTTTCGAGCGTGTCGGATCCGTTGACTAAAAACCTCTCCCGTGAGCAATACATGATAAAACACCGGAAGGCCAAGGTGTTATATCTTTACAAATGTAAACTAGATTATTGACTCTAGTGCAAGTGGGAGATCGAAGGAGATATGCCCTAGAGGCAATAATAAAGTGGTTATTATTTATATCTTTATGTTTATGATAAATGTTTATATATCATGCTAGAATTGTATTAACCGAAACATTAGTACATGTGTGATATGTAGACGAACAAGAAGTCCCTAGTATGCCTCTTAAACTAGCTTGTTGATTAATGGATGATTAGTTTCATAATCATGAACATTGGATGTTATTAATAACAAGGTTATGTCATTGTGTGAATGATGTAATGGACACACCCAATTAAGCGTAGCATAAGATCTCATCATTAAGTTATTTGCTATAAGCTTTCGATACATAGTTACCTAGTCCTTATGACCATGAGATCATGTAAATCACTTATACCGGAAAGGTACTTTGATTACATCAAACACCACCGCGTAAATGGGTGGCTATAAAGGTGGGATTAAGTATCCAGTAAAGTATGAGTTGAGGCATATGGATCAACAGTGGGATTTGTCCATCCCGATGACGGATAGATATACTCCGGGCCCTCTCGGTGGAATGTCGTCTAATGTCTTGCAAGCATATGAATGAGTTCATAAGAGACCACATACCACGGTACGAGTAAAGAGTACTTGTCGGGAGACGAGGTTGAACAAGGTATAGAGTGATACCGAAGATCAAACCTCGGACAAGTAAAATATCGCGAGACAAAGGGAATTGGTAATATATGTGAATGGTTCATTCGATCACTAAAGTCATCGTTGAATATGTGGGAGCCATTATGGATCTCCGGATCCCGCTATTGGTTATTGGTCGGAGTGAGTACTCAACCATGTCCGCATAGTTCTCGAACCGTAGGGTGACACACTTAAAGTTGGATGTTGAAATGGTAGTACTTGAATATGGAATGGAGTTCGAATATTTGTTCGGAGTCCCGGATGAGATCCCGGACATCACGAGGAGTTCCGAATGGTCCGGAGAATAAGATTCATATATAGGATGTCATTTTATGTGAAATAAAATGTCGCGGAAGGTTCTATGGAAGGTTCTAGAAGGTTCTAGAAAAGTCCGGAAGAAACCACCAAGGAAGGTGGAGTCCACATGGGACTCCACCTCCATGGCCGGCCAGCCCTAGGTGGGGAGGAGTCCCAAGTGGACTCCCCCATAGGGGCCGGCCACCCCCACATGGGAGGTGGAAATCCCACCTTTGGGTGGGAGTCCTAGTTGGGCTAGGTTTCCCCTCTTATGGAAGGTTTTTTGTTCGGGTCTTATTCGAAGACTTGGACACCAACACTTGGGGATCCACCTATATAATGAGGGGCCAAGGGAGGGGGCCGGCCACCCCAAGACCACAAGCTGGCCGCCCCCATAGAGTGGCCGGCCACCCCTCCCAAACCCTAGCCAAGCTCCTCTCCTCCATATTGCCCGCATAGCTTAGCGAAGCTCCGCCGGACTTCTTCACCGCCACCGACACCACGCCGTCGTGTCTGTCGGATTCAAGAGGAGCTACTACTTCCGCTGCCCGCCGGAACGGGGAGGTGGACGTCGTCTTCATCAACAACCGAACGTGTGACCGAGTACGGAGGTGCTGCCCGTTCGTGGCGCCGGAACCGATCGTGATCAAGATCTTCTACGCGCTTTTGCAAGCGGCAAGTGATCGTCTACCGCAGCAACAAGAGCCTCATCTTGTAGGCTTTGGAATCTCTTCAAGGGTGAGACTCGATACCCCCTCGTTGCTACCGTCTTCTAGATTGCATCTTGGCTTGGATTGCGTGTTCGCCGTAGGAAAATTTTTGTTTTCTATGCAACGTTATCCTACACTGCCGACCGGATGTACTCATCGGCACCATCAGCTGCTATTCCATAACTTAGCATCCGCATTGCTGCAATCATCTTTTGCAACGGATGCAACCCAAGAAGTCCACAAGCACTTCTTTTTTGCGTAAAATAACCATCATAATCATGTTCAAGTATACTATCGGATATGCGCTTAAACAAAGTACTGGACATCCTAAACCTGTGCATAAAGAAGTAAATGAGATAGGGAGGTGAAAATAGAAAAAAACTGAGAGTAATGGAGTAATTGCGAACCTTCGCCGAAAAAAGTGTTCGGGATAGCGAGGATTTTCTCTGAAGTAGTCATTCCAGAGGAGAACAAATCCGGCATCTCTTGCTCGGTCAATTGTCTGACGCCCATGCTTGGAACCGCCATGGCGTCGAGCATTCCTCTTCTCTTCCTCCTCACGCTCTCCAAATGCTGCAAGAATGAGTTCGTCGTCATCAGATGAAGACGACGACGAATTCATGAGCATATCCAATGAGGAAAATTCTCCATTCATCATTTTTCGGTGTTGGACAGAGGAATTCAAAAGAGAGATGAGAGAAGGAAAAGCGAGGAGTGTTGGATGAGAGGTGGGAGGGGTGGTATATATGGACCTGGAAATATAGCCGTTGGAAATATAGCCGTTGGAAATATAGCCGTTGGAAATATAGCCGTTGGAAATATAGCCGTTTGAAATATAGCCGTTTGAAATATTACTAAACTATATGAGAGAGAATTTAGATGTCCTAGATATAGAGGAACCACTGAAAAACTGAGATCATCTAAAAAGGAATCTTTATAGATGACCATCTATATGGAGATATAGAGGACCACATTTAGAGGAACCACTAGAGATGCTCTAAGGCGCCGTTTCGGAAGAATTTGCCCATGCTTTTCCTCCATCTCGGCGTTGCTCCTATCGGTGCCGTCGGGGGGCAGGTGGCTCGGTCTTCTCGCCGATCTCTTGATCCGGTGAGATTCGTGTATGGTGGTCGGTGTTCGGCATCCTCGCTGGTGGTGGCCGCGTCGACTGTTTTAGGTTTGTTTGTTGTCTTGCAGTTGGGTGTGTGGATGACGAAAGGCGGCGATGTTCCTCTTCTCCGACTGCGTTGGATGAAGTTGATGTCGTCGGGATCTGGTGACCACGGGGAAGATCCCCGACCGACGTGCCACAAAGTTTCGGTCTCGTCGCTTGCGGCAGTCCGGTTTATTGACTCGGAAAGTATCATTGTATGCGAAGGTGCTCTCCCAGATTTGGTTATGGCGGCTGTTCAACTCTTTTTTCGACGCTTCCTTGGTGGCAGCGGAGGACGTTGGTGGACGATAGTTCGAGGCACAAGTTTCTTCAAGGGTGAAATTTTAATTTTACTTCTTGTGGATTTTTTGTGTGCAAGTTTTCTTGACAAACATGTTTGTCTCGGATGGTCAATCTCTCTAAACAGATTGTTTAACGACATATATGGTTGCTTCAAAAAAAAACTGGAGGGAATTGGAGGAAGGGATTGGGAGTTTGTGTTACCAGACACTAATATCCCCCTATTGTGTGGGTGGAAATTGATGTTAAACAGGGAATGCGAAGGGGAATTTACATATCAAATTCCCACGAATCTCTTACCATTTTTTTGAAAAATACGAATCTCTTACCTGGGGGAGCCAAATAATTGAGAGAGAATAGTCCTTAAATCCCCCTTCCACTTCCCAAAGGTTTCAGAACACGTTGTTGGTCCTTTAGGAAATTTTCATTCGAGCCAAGAGAAACCGAAAAATAACAAATGTAAGGTCTACATAAATTTTGGAAAATGTTATCTTAGCTAGGCCTTTTGTAGTTCTAATTCTATGACCTTCTATGCAAGTATGCTAACAGAAAGGGATGTATATAGTTTTGCGGAAAAGTTCATTTTTTGGTCACAGGTACAAATGCTTCCTTTACCAAAAAACAACATATTTCAAAATGTGAAAAAAAAACGAAAATTATTTCAGGCATACATATCCATACTCTATGTCTGCGTGTAATGTTACGCCAAAAAACGATAACTTTTATGCTATGTGTATAAGAAAAAAAAGTTCTCGTGCAAATCTTTTTTTAGCTAGTCTCGTGCAAATCCTTTTTTTAGCTGGTCTCGTGCAAATCCTTATTTGTCATTAATTTTATCTTTTTTACATAGGTCAAAGAAAAGTCTTTTTCTTGGTAAAACGACTTGGTGCACACATATGCTGTGAAGATGTTTTTTAGATTTTTTTTTGACATTTCAAAATATGTTTGAAGTACATTTTCAATGAATGGAGTATATGTGCCAAAACGTTGCTCTTGTTATTCTCAATCGATCGAGAATTAGCTTAAAGCTCAATCAATCATTAGATTTGCACCGTGATTTGAATATCATGTGAGTTATAAGTGGGTTGCAACTGAGTTTTCCCGGTTGCAAGTGGGTTGTAATTGTGTAAGCGTCGATGCCATGTTTGAATTGCATCCTCATTCGTGGATTGTGGTAGTTGAGAGTTTCAAGTGGGTTTCCTGCTAATCCAGAATTAAGTTAATTCTCAATGGACCGAGAACCAGTCGCTCTCATAGTTTGTACGGTCTACCTTGCAAACTAGCCGTGTTTACAGGGTCTACCTTGCAAAGTGGGGGGATCTCTATGCGTGGTGTGGTATGAGCTTGTGTGTAAGTTCAGTTAGTACACTCTCGTACAACTCTAGGGAAGCCATCTTCTACAAACTACACAAGAAAACTGGTGCGAGATGCTATCTGAAGACGAAAAAAACTGCACTTTTTTTTCTGAGAACTCTACACCTTTTTCTTTAGTGAGTGGCTGAGAAAAGTTTTGAATATAAAAAAACGTTGTAAATATAGATTCTTTTTTAGATCTCGTAATAAAAGCTAAAATAACTCATTTTCATAGCAAGCTCATCCTTTTCGGCTAGACAGGTTGCTGCCCAAGGGAGTTCGTAGAAGCCAGCAGCGGCGGCTCAATGGGCCAAAATAGTGTCAAGCCCAAGCCAGACCACACGTTTCTAGGCAATTGGGCTTTACTTTCCTCATTTTTCGTAGGTGGATGAAAGAAAAAAACGAATAAATGATTTAATCCAATTGACTGGTCTCGAAGAAAAATCAGTCACTTTAGTAAGGTATCACTCATGATCCTCCCCACATCTTTCTTTTTGCGGGGGTGATCCTGCCCCCATCTGAATGGTTGCCTTGGATGATCTAAAAAATAGAGCTTCTAGGCTTTTTTTGAGCTAAAATAGAGCTTCTAGGTGGATACGAGCTTTGGAAAGAAGAGGAGCTAAGAAGAAGGATTTGGTCCGTGGTGGCCCATGCTAGCGCCTGTGGGCGCTCCAGCGCGCATTGGGCCTAGTGATTTTCAAGAATTTCATATATTGTGAACAGTGTTTTGATTTCCTGCAAGCTCTTGTGTCGTCTGCTGCATACACAAGCGTGTCTTATTGCATACTTGGCATTTGTGTGAGATGTTGTCGACATGATTTTGTGTTGTTGTATTTGTTGATTTTTCATCTTTGCATATGTTGCGTCGATTTTTCTAAAGATTTTGCTGTTTTTTTAGTGTTATTTTGCTGCTTTCAATGGAACATGTCGCATACTCGTCTATTGTGTAGTAAAGCCACACGAACACAACCATACTCATCATGGCCCATGAATGGGCAATTGTCTCGTTCACGGAACCTCATGTGCACTATTTTATTAGGTAGCATTGCATTACAATTTGTCCACGCAAACCGAAACAAAATGAATCACACTGAAACTTGGTGAAAAGGCGAGGCACGAATCATAAAGCAGGAAATCGGCGACACAAACATGTATGGGACTCCCGTGTAAAGGGATAAAGGCATTTCTCCGAAGACATGCATGATAAACAACATGTCTATCACGTTTAGCTAACATAATAGGATAGTTAGATAGCTTCTAATCCTTGTTGTATACGGCTGAAATAAGCCCAGGCCGTGTGCCTTTGTATCTCTCTGTACCGACTATGATTTGATCAATAAATACTTGGACGTGACCCTGTTGCAAGGCACGATCCTTACCCCTACAATACTAGCAAGTTTTCATGGTATCAGAGCCACGGCTCTACCTCTCGTAGATTCTATCTAAACCCTCTCCAATGGCTTCCTCGCCTTCCTTCAGCATGTCGTCGTCCGGGTCTGCGGCAAGCAGCGGTGGTGCCTCCAAGCTACCGAACCCATCGCTGAGCTTCTCCGCCGGATCGTCATCTTCATCAACCCAGGCGCCGTTCAACTTCGCGCCGCTGATCACCACTCGGCTTGGGCCCGAGAACTAGCTCTATTGGAGGGCGCAGGTGGCACCCATACTCCGCAGCGATCTCCTCACGGGCTTCGTCGACGGCAGCTTCCCTTGTCCGCCTGAGTACATCGACAACCCCAAGGTGAAGGAAGATGCTGCAGCGCCTCGCCGCCTCCACAACGCCGAGTTTACTGCTTGGCACCAGCAGGATGCGGCTCTTCTTTCCGCAATCATGGCCACCTCTACGGAGGCCGTCCAGGGCATGATCTTGTTCGCAGCGTCCTCTCAAGATGCGTGGACAACTCTGGAGACAAGTTTCTACTCGCAATCTTCTGCACGTGGGATGCAGATTTGCCGCCAGCTCTCGGAAGTGAAGAAACTTGATTCGTCCGTGACAACCTATTTCAATCTGATACATTAACCTCGATTGGACAGCCTCTTCGTCAGGAACAATTCATCTGCTACCTGCTTGCTGGTCTCGATGTGGACTACGATGCCTTGGTCGAGGTGGTTTCGGGGCGGACTACTCCCATGCCTTTGCGCGATCTCTTCGCCCAGCTGCTCAGCACGGAGCAGCGCGTCGAACGCCGCAAGGCCCTACTACATGGCGATCAAGGGGGCTTTCAATCTGCCCATGCTATCCACAGAGGTGGTGGCGGCAAACCGGCCTACCGGCCTGATTCCCGTGGGGGCTCTGACCCGCGGAACTACTCCAACAACAACACATCAAGGCCCAACTACTTCAACAAGCCGGCTGGGTCCGGTTCTGGCCCTCGACAGGGTGATCGCGGTGACTACCGTAGTGGAGGTGGTGATCACTCCAACTACGACCGTGGTGCACGTCCCGGTGGGGGCAGCGGTGGCGGCGGCAACCGTCCCATATGTCAAATCCGCGACAAACCGGGCCACAAGGCCTCTAGCTGCTTCAAACGGTTCAAGCAGGACTATCTCGGCGTCGACAACGATGGTCGGTACATGGACCGTCAAGTTGCTGCAGCATCTACTCATGGCCAAACAAGCTCGTACTCCGTCGACTCTGGGTGGTACATGGACACCGGCGCCACCGACCACCTCACCAACCAGCTGGACAAGCTCACGGTGAAGCAAAACTACAACGGCAATGACCAAGTACATGCGGCAAACGGACATGGTATGCATATCCATCACATTGTCCACTCTAATCTTCCTATTTCACCTTCAAATTCTTTGCATCTTAGGGGTATTTTACATGTCCCTTCCGTCACCCGTAGTCTCCTTTCCATTCAAAGATTCACTTTAGACAACCATGTTTTCATTGAATTTCACCCAAATTTTTTCCTTGTTAAGGACCGACGCACCAGGGCAATTCTTCTTAGTGGTCGATGTCATGGTGGTCGCTACCGTCTTGATGAATCTACTCTCAAACAAGTCTTCAGTGGAATAAAGGTGTCACGTGATAAGTGGCATTGTCGTCTAGGACATCCAGCTTCTCAGATAGTTCAACATATCTTACATCATCGTCAACTTCCTTCATCAAATTTGCATCATAATGTAATTTGTGATGCTTGTCAACAAGGCAAAAGTCATCAATTACCTTTTTTTCCCTTTCTCACTACAAGGAAAGTTGCCATGGCCGACGAAGTTGAAGTCGCGCCGTGGTTGCTGGTGCACCATGGCCGACGATTTTTGGTCTCTCCGTTGTGCATGTCAAAACGTTTTTTTTCTCGTTTTTGAGGCCACCTAGCCCGACGAAAACGGTCAAAACGTCGCGTATGGTGGCCCGGGACGTGGTGCATCTCGAATTCTCGGGTTCGCCGGCCGAGTCAACGCAAATCCGCACCGCCCAGGGATGTAGGGACCAGATGGCAGCCTCTCTGGCATTGTTTTTTCTCGATCGCGCCATCTCGTTGAACGCTCTCCGATCGAGCCGTTTACGATGCAGGATCATGGGTCCCACATGTCATCCTCTATGAACCAAAATTCTTTCTATTCTTGGATTTTTTTTACCCCCTGATTTCTGGCTACTTCCTTTTTCTTTTGATCCCTTGCCGCCTTGAAAACATTGAGACCGCTGCTGCTAATTGGGACCCGCATGTCATCCTCTATGAGCAATCAACTTTTTTTCTTGGAGTTTTTTTGGCACCACATATTTGGTCACTTGCCTTTTTCTTTCGATCCCCTGCCGCCTCTCAAACGGTGATACCGCTACTGCTAAATGGGACCCGCATGTCATCCTCTATGTACTATAAAACTTTCTTTTCTAGGATTTTTTTTGGAACCTCATATTTGGTCACTTGCCTTTTTCTTTCGATCCCGTACCGCCTCTCAAACGGTGATACCGCTGCTGCTAAATGGGACCTGCATGTCATCCTCTATGTACTATAAAAATTTCTTTTCTTGAATTATTTTTGCCTCCTGATATTTGGTCACTTGCCTTTTTCTTTCGATCTCGTGCAGCCTCTCAAACAGTGATACCGCTCTTTGCTAAATGGGACCCGCATGTCATCCTCTATGTACAATCAAGTTTCTTTTCTTGAATTATTTTTGGATCCTGATATTTGGTCACTTGCCTTTTTCTTTCGATCTCATGCCACGTTTGAAATGTTGAGGAACCTGCTGGCTCATGGGACCCGCATGTCATCCTCTATGTGCTATAAATTTTATTTTCTTGGATTTTTTTTCACCCTCTGATTTTTGGCTATTTCCTTTTTCTTTTGATCCCCTGCCGCCTTGGAAACGTTGAGTAAGCTGCTGACTCATGGGACCCGCATGTCATCCTCTATGTACAATCAAGTTTCTTTTCTTGAATTATTTTTGGATCCTGATATTTGGTCACTTGCCTTTTTCTTTCGATCTCATGCCTTGAAACGTTGAGGAACCTGCTGGCTCATGGGACCCGCATGTCATCCTCTATGTGCTATAAAAGTTTATTTTTTTGGAATTTTTTTCACCCTCTGATTTTTGGCTATTTCCTTTTTCTTTTGATCCCCTGCCGCCTTGGAAACGTTGAGTAAGCTGCTGACTCATGGGACCCGGATGTCATTCTCTATGTACAATCAACTTTCTTTTTCTTTTGATCTCAAGCCGCATTTGAAACGTTGAGACCGCTGCTGCTAAATGGGACCCGCATGTCATCCTCTATGTACAATAAAGTTTCTTTTGGATTATCTTTGGCTCCTGATATTTTGTCACTTGCCTTTTTCTTTCGATCTCATGCCGCCTTTGAAACGTTGAGTAAGCTGCTGGCTCATGGGTCCTGCATGTCATCCTCTACCAACAATAAAAGTTTTCTTTCTTGGAGTTATATTTGACCCCTAATTTCTGGCTATTTGCCTTTTTCTTTTGATCTCCTGCCCCCTCTGAAATGATGAGGACGCTGTTGGCAGGTCGGTCCCACATGTCATCCTCTATGAACAATAAATGTTTCCTTTGATGGATTTATTTTGAACCCCTAATTAATTTCTGGATATTTCCTTTTTTTCTTTTGATCCCCTGCCGCCTTGGAATCGTTGAGGATGCTGCTGCCTCATGGGTCCCGCATGTCATCCTCTCAGAACGGTAAATGTTTCTTTTCTTGGATTTTCTTGACCAAACGATTTTTGGCTTATTTTTTCTTTTGATCTCCTGTAGCCTTTAAAACGTTGAGGACGCTGCTGGCTCACGGGTCCCACATGTCAGCCTCTATGAACAATAAACGCTGAGGATGCTGCTACCTCATGGGTCCCACATGTCATCCTCTCAGAACAAAAATGTTTCTTTTCTTGGATTTTTTACCAACAGATTTTTGGTTTATTTTTTCTTTCCATCCCCTGCCGCCTTTAAAACGTTGACGACGCTGCTGGCTCATGGGTCCCCGATGTCAGCCTCCCCGTACAAGAAACATGTGATATCTTGATTATTTTGCAGACAATAAACAGTGTATTTCGCTCTGAGCTATTGCAAACGGATAAATTAAATCTTTGTTTTTACATAAACAAACTTATATGTTGAATCTCCTTGTTTTGTGTTTTTGCGAAGCATAGGACTTTCCTGTTTTTTTTTAGAAAAATCTGAACTTTCCTGTTTTGGAGTGGGCTGAAATTGTACGAGTCAAAAGACCCAGCAGGATAGTTCGAAGGCCCAGATGTCCAGATGCAGCCCAATTGAAATCTTTCTTTTCTTGGATTTTTTTCACCCCCGATTTCTGGCTACTCCATTTTTCTTTTGGTCCTGTGCCGCCTTGGAAACGTTGAGACCGCTGCTGCAAAATGGGACCCGCATGTCATCCTCTATGTACAATAAAATTTCTTTTCTTGTTTTATTTTTGGCTCCTGATATTTGGTCACTTGCCTTTTTCTTTCAATCTCATGCCGACTTTGAAACGTTGAGGAAGCTGTTGGCTCATGGGTCCCGCATGTCATCCTCTATGAACAATAGAAGTTTCCTTTGTTGGATTTATTTTTTACCCCTAATTTCTGGCTATTTGTCTTTTTATTTTGATCCCCTGCCCCCCTTTGAAACGATGACGACGCAGCTGGCAGGTCGGTCCCACATGTCATCCTCTATGAACAATAAAGGTTTCCTTTGATAGATTTATTTTTGACCCTAATTAATTTCTGGCTATTTCCTTTTTTATTTTGATCCCTGCCGCCTTGGAATAGTTGAGGATGTCTGTCGCCTCATGGGTCCCGCATGTCATCCTCTCAGAAAGGTAAATGTTTCATTTCCTGGATTTTGTTTACCAACTGATTTTTGGCTTATTTTTGTTGTTTTGATCTCCTGCCGCCTTTAAAACGTTGACGACGCTACTGGCTCATGGGTCCCCAATGTCAGCCTCCCCGTACTGCAAATCCTCTTTCTGCAAAGGTTGTATTTCTAGCTAGATAGCTAAGGTGGATTCGAATCTGCCGTGGTTCAGGCAGCTCAGGTAAGCCTTCTTGCACTGATTAATGGAACTAGTGCATAGCAAGGTCAAGACATGTGGCTCGGTGTAATGAATCTATTTGAATCATGTTGTGGATTCAATCTGATAGTTCTCTAACGGGTCAGCCAAAATAGAAATTAAGTTTTTTTCTAAAACGGAAATGCAAATTAAGATGAACACAAACATTAGTTATCATAATAGCTGATCATACATACATACTTGCTAAGAGCAAAAGCTTGCCGAGTTTTACCACCCATACAATTAATTAGCGGTTCGGATAAGATAACCTTATATAAGTATAACTACAAATGCATTTGCTAAGGGCTCATGGGACAACGGAACTAGACAACCGCAAACTTTATGACCAGCATGTCACAGCGGCATCGAAAGATCTTGACCTTCAACTTTGATCCAATGCGAAGTTTGGCACCGTCAATGAACTTTTTCCACACTGGAAGTAATAGCCAAGCGGCCATCCGTGGGACCGACGGAGTACCGTCCCTCCACGGTGAGACCTTCACTCTCCATGACGAGGGAAATCTTGCCCTTCGACCAGCATTGAGATCCTTGGAGATACTTTTAGGCAATTTCTGATTCAAAGCAAGAGATACCACCAAAAATTAGTCAATGGCACCAATGCATCGAAGACTCGAACCATGTGAGACTTTGAGCAGAGAAGACATCAAGATAAGAGCAGTTATGCTGTCATATACTCACGAACATAGCCTTCGGATGCGTCCTGGTCACCACACGGGTGGCCACAGCAATGAGCTGAGACCTCGGTGATCTGGCTGGGGCAGGTGCAGGAGCCTGGGCTAGTACATGAGTTGGTGCTGATGCAGGAGACTGCTGGGTAGGTGCAATAAACGGTGCCTCTAGAGGAACCGGTGCTGATGCAGGAGACTGTTGGGCAGGTGCAGTAAACGGTGCAGCTAGAGGAACCGAGTGCCGATGCGGGAGCCTCGCTGGGCGGTGTAGTATATGGGGCCTCTACAGGAACCAATGCGATGTAGGGGCCTGCTGGGTAGATGCAGTAAACGGAGCTGGTACAGGAACCGGTGCTGATGCAGGAGAGTGGGAAGCCGGTGCCGGTGCTGGTGTGGGTGCCCTTTGTGACATCCGCTCCTGTTCCATCAGGGGATCTGCAGCTTTGATCATATTAAACCCAGCAAGCTAGAACGGAGGGAATGGTTTAGAACAAGCTGCTCGGAATGCGGTAATCAAAGGATATGAGTACAAAAAAGTTACATATTATATATTTGGAAGTGTCTCCAACTCGTAAGCGATTACGTATATATGCCCGTTTGAGTTTACGATCCTCGACTCGTCGCCCTTCTTCGGACCGTAGTCAAAAGCAAACTTTCTCCAATCATGTCCATACAAATATGTGATGGTCTGCGTCTTGTAGATATACACCTCATAGACCGTGTAGGTGTTCATCAATTTGCCATTGCCATGCATAGTGAAAGACCCTTCATGCGGACACATCTGGTTAATCATTGGACGAAGTTCACAAGGTACAGTCTGCAGGTGAAAATTGATACTAATGTAAGAAGTAGGAAGACTAAAAACAAGACTTTACTATATGCCAATTCATGCTAAACCACTGAGAATACATACCTGTAACTCTGTGAAGGAGTTATTAGAAAGGTAGATAGAGCCATAGGAGGTGTTATATGCGGGGTATGTACATGGGCCCGCCATATTCCCGCAAGCTCGGCATCGGGATGGTGAAGGAAACATGGGAGGTACTACTGGTGCGTAGCGCTGAATGTAAGTGGAAGAATTAGGTTGTGTAAAGTGCATAGTTCAGAGCAATGCAAATGTTGACAAGCGAGTGTATAACACTATGTTACAAACTCGAACGAGTCAAAATTTAGTGTATGATGAATATAAGCATGCTAATTTGGCGTTTCCGAATTCCAAAAAGCATTAGACGTGAGCCGGTGATAATATCAGACATAAATCATGGCATGTATATGTGGCTTAAGAAAATATATACCCGAACCCTTGGATGGTTACGGCCCGGCTGGTCCTTGGACTTGAGCTTATATAAGCATCCAGAAGGTGGGGCTGACAGTAACTTGGTGGCAGCCTCTGCAGATGCCTCATCAGCAGTTGCAATCCTTTTGACCAATGAAGGCTTAGCAATTTCAGTCTGCATATGAAAATTGAAGAGCAACAGACATCAACAGTGATATATAAAATGAATCTATGAGACACTGATGCATATAGTGCTGGATGTAAGTGGAAGAATAGGGTTGTGTGTGTTTCTGAACTATTGGTAAGCATTAGACAAAGCCGGCAATAAACAGACAAATCAAATCATGTATGAGGATTAAGAAAATATACCCGCTTATTGAAAAAGATACCACCCAGCTGGCCGTGGCCTTGTGCTTGAGGAGGTTTTCGGAAGATGGTGGCGGCACCATCGTCTTCACGAGCAACCTCATCGAGGATCATTTTTTATCCATTTGAGTAGAAGCACAGAAGCTTCATCCTGCATATGAATAGCAACAGAACTCATCATTGATATTTAATAAATCTATGAGATGGACTGATGCAAATAGTGCGGGATGTAAGTGTTTCTGAACTTTTGGTAAGCATTAGGCAAAGCCAACAGTAATTAAACAGATAATAATAAAATCATGTATGTGGATTAAGAAATATACCAGATTCATTAAAAGGTCACCACCCAGCTGGCCCATGGCCTCGTGCTTGTAGAGGTTTTCGGATGATGGTGCCGGCACCATCGTCCTCACAGCAGCCTCATCAGCCTCATTTTGCATCCACTTGAGTAAAGACGCAGTAGTTTCAGCCTACATAAGAATGGGAACAGATCTCAACAGTGATATTGAATGACTCTGAGACAGACTGATGCATATAGTGCTGGATGTAAGTGGAAGGGTATGGCTGTGTATGGACAACAGTTCACAACAATGCAAGGGTGTGTTTGGTTCTGAAACAGCGTGGAATGGAATGGAATGGTTCCATTTCAGAGGAATGGAATGGTTACATTTTTGTTCGGTTGGGAAAAATGGAGAGCAGAACAGATCGAGGTTAAACTAATCATTTGTCTCAAAATTGTAATTAGCAATTGCAAATGACATTTTAATCTCAAAGTCGTAATTAACAGTCCCTAATGGTGCTCTTTTAATCTAAAAATCGTAATTAACATCATTTTTTGTTGGGTTAGGGGAACTGGAGAGTAGATGAACATTCATCGTATGATGATTGTAAGCAAACGAATTTGGTGTTTCTAAACTTTTGGCTTCGAGATCTTATGGGCTTCAACTCTAGCCTACCCCAACTTGTTTGGGACTGAAAGGCTTGGTTGTTGTTGTAAAATTTTGGCAAGCATTAGAAAAACCGAGAATAAACAGACAAAAATCAAGGCATGTTTTGTGGATTAAGAAAATATACCATATTCATTAAAAGATCACCACCCAGCTGGCGCGTGGCCTTGTGCTTGTAGAGGCATTTAGAAGATGGGGGCGGCATCAACATATCGGCAGCCCGATCAGCCGCAGTTTTGATCTTCCTTTTGAGTAAAGGCCCTAAAGTTTCAGTCTGCATATGAATAGCAAAACAAAAGGCAGACCTCAGCAGTGATATTTAATTACTGTATGAGATAGACTGATGCATATAGTGGATGCTCTTAACCTTTTGCACCATGAATAGTAGCTATGGACAGACAAAAAAAACTAGTTGACTCAGCTTTGTCTAGATACCTCCATCCCAAAGCTTAAGGCTTATTTATTTTTGAGAAATCAAAACAAGTAAAGTTTGACCAAAATTTTAGAACATTCTATCAACAAATATAATATTGTGTAGATACCGTAGGAAAATATATTTCACAACCTATTTAATGATATTAATTTTGTATTTTGCATGTTAATGATTTTTGGTAAAAGCTTAGTCAAACATGGTATAGTTTGACTTTCTAAAAATAATATAAGCCCTAAGTTTGGGATGGAGGTAGTAGTATCTAGAGCTAAAACACATCTAGATACATCCGTATCTACAGATAGTTGAGTCAATCAATTTGGATCTGAGGGAGTATCAGATTCAGACTACATCATGGTAAGTTGGTTAAAAAAAATTACCCCTCGGCGGTCCCCGCCTGACTCGGCAGTGGCATTTCGCTTCTTGTGCTCGCAGATCTGGCCATGCTCCTGCAGCGGTGGGGCGCTATCGTTCCCCATAGCCTCGACACGGAACCCGGAGGTACCAACCTCGATACAGAGAATATAGAGCATGGTGTCACGGAGGCTTTACGCACAAACAGTCGAAGACATGTGCTACTTTAAGCATTTTCCAGAACGAGGAATAGATTGAGGATGCAAACGGACGAGTGGATAAGCAAACGAGTGCACTTGCTTTGCGGGGCTGGGGACGCAGCTCAGGCTCAGCCAACTGCCCACATGCGTGGTGGCCTTACGCTCCATTGCCCCCCCACCACCACCGAGGTCTTTCCTTTCCTGTACAAGCTGACAAAAGATACAGTGAGGATCAGCAGAAACTACAAAGGTTGCAAATGTCGACAAATAAAGGAAGAACACCCCAATCCAAGCAAAGGTAGCCCCCGCCCCCACCCCCATCAATCACTCCCCGCGCGAGGGTGACCGAGAAAGACACCCCTTCGCCCAGAATAGGAAATAGATGCGCAAGATATCGAGGTGAGGAAAAAAGAACCGATCTCGAGAAAGGAAAGAACATTACTAGTACTACCTAATCCGCTTGGTCTAGATGCAGCTTGCCCCTCCAAGCTGGATGCCTGGACGGTGGAGGCGAAAGGAGGGGATCGAGCTAGTGGCTTGCATCCGTCGGCTGTCAGCAATCGATCGGGAGAGACAAGGGGGGCTACATAAAGGGGAGGGGTAACATATTTTATTACACAGTGAACTTACTGATGTGACTAGTCATTACATGTCTCACCGAAGCCGGGGCCCATAGTGTGGCACCCCAAATTCACTTGAACCTGCCCGGCGGGACGCATTGGCGCGTCAAGAAAACCCCGAATTGTAGCGGGGAAATGAAACATTTCACAAAAATTCGAAATTCAAGCACACCGCCACGCGCCAAGCACGCGGGTTGTTCCTTCCTCTTCCTCGGTTCCTCCTCCCCTATCAGAAAAACCCCAAATCCCAAGCTCAAACAACAACAAAAAACCCAAAATCCCCTGGCCGCCATGCATGTCCTCGTTAACCCGCTGGAGATCGTTCCCGGACGAGGCGGACCCCCCGCCCTGAGATCCCGAGTTCGTCCGTTCCGTCCACCTCGAGGGACTGCGTGCTGTCTCGCAGCGGCGGATTGAGGGCGGTGCAGAGGAAGTTCCGCCGGAAAGTGCTCATGGCAACCGTGCAAGCTCACCGGCGTGTTGTATCCCGAGAGGAACTGGGCA